>NC_046661.1:40468155-40480688 GCF_010883055.1 Belonocnema kinseyi | reverse complement strand
AAATTAATTATTTTAAATTTCAACTAAATATGTTCATCAATTAAAACTTTTAATGTCTTGAAACGTATAGTTTCATTTAGTAGAATTTCTACCGCATTTCTTCAAAACAACAAAATAATATTATTCATAGACAGTGGATTTTAATTGCAAAATGACTCATTTTTTCCATGAAAGATGTCAGGTAAAAATATTTATTACGATGCAATTACATTTTAATTCAATTTAAAAGTAAATCTTATGCATTTACATATTTTCTTGATGCGAAATTTATTCAAACAATTGATTCATTAATTGAAAATAATAAATCAAAATTCTCGATATAAGATTTATATTTTATATTTTTAAGTATTTAGTATTTACCGACTTAGTATCGGCTATTTGATGGACTTGTTCAACGGGTGAAGATTGCAGGGGCAAAGTGGTTGGTCGGTGCGATTTTCGGGTTGAGAGGCATGGGGGGATCGGGCAATTTTCGCCGGGAGTGCCATGTACAATTAGTTCCTCGAACTATACACGTGCCGCATCTAGACTTATAATATCTTTGTTCTCTCTACCCACCGCTCCCCGGCTATAGCACCCATCGACAACAGCCACTTGGAGCGCTGTAAACAACTCTCTGTAGGCCCCTGGAGGCGTACTAATGGTTACTTACTCGGACAAGAACCATTTGGATTGAAAGTAAATTGCCAATTAAAACATTTTTACATTTATAAGTTTGCAAAACATGGTTATTTTAATAAATACGACAAATAAAAGTCGATGAATAATTTATATATTACGGTTTCATATATTTCTCACTATTTGTAAAATTATTACTAATTTTTATTCTATATATTTTCTATATATAGTACTGTAATATTATTTATTTTTATTTTTGTGGTCTGCAATTTCTATGGATTTTTTTAGACTTTTATAAAAGTATAATTACAATTTCAAGTGATATGAAAATTGTTCTTTCGGGTTTTAGTTGTTAAGACGGCAGTTCCAAGCCAGATTACGCTTCGCATTGGCAAACAAAATTAGACGAACAGAATTTCACTGTCATATTCATAAAAAATATCATGTTCCATAAAATATATTTTCAAATAAACTTTAAGTTATTATAATTACTACAGCTTCCTCGAAATATATATAATTCAAATTATTTTTTAAATTTTTCAGCACTTTTAAATATATTTATGATTCCCATTTTGTCATAAAATTCATGTAAAATTCTGCAAAAAAATGCCTCAAAATCTTCCAGATTTTTTTACAATCTCATAAATCTTTTAAAATGTTTGAAATATTTTCGACACTGTAAACTTCCCGAAATTATAAAATTCTGAAACATGAAAATCCCGAATTTTAAAATTCTGGACAGTTTACAATATTATCGAATTTGAAAATTCCCGAATAATAAAACTCCAGGCCGAATGCTGTCTAATGATGAAAAATACTATTAAAAAAATTTGTTAAAAAACTATTTTTTAATTGTTCAAATTAGGGAGTTGTCTAGCCCGGATATTGCATAATTCGGAAATTTTCTGTCGGCAATTCTCAAATTCTGTAAGATTGTAAATTGTCGAGAATTTTCCAATTCGGAACTTATATATTTCGACAATGTTATAATTTCGGAATTTTTACAGTGATGTGGGAATTTTATTTTTCGGAAAAAACGTCTGAGAAATCCCGAAAAATAAAATTCGCGACACTGTAAAATTCGTAAATTGAAAGATAACCACAGAATAAAATTCCCGAAATTATAAAAGTCCCGAAATATAAAAGTCGAATTGGAGAATTTAAATTTAAATTTAATTTAAATTTAAATGAATTTAAACAATTCAAAAAATTGTTTATTAAATATTATTTATTTATTGAAAATACAATAATCGAATATAGTCCATTTCACGTTATAATAATTGATTATTGTTACAAGACATTTGAAAATAGATTCTTAAGGGTTCCAATTTCATAGTCCGATAAAAAAATTTTTATTTTTACCAAAAACCTTTATAAAAAACAATTCAATAGTGCAAAATTAACGAAAACACCAGTGAATGAACACTGTGAGCCAATGAATGAACATTAAAGGACCAGTGAATGAACACTATAATCACTACAAGTTAGAATTAGGATGTAGGTATAAAATTACATAGGTACATTACAAAATGAGCAATTAAACAATGTAAAATATTAGAAAGCTTTGCGAAATTAATTAAATTTATTATTTCAATAAAAACAACAAGACATTTAGATGTAAAGAAAGGAAGGAATACAAAAGTTGAACACAGAACTAGGTAATTAACTTTTCCTAATTTATCATTGCAATATGTATTTTTAAAACATTTCTATCAGTTCTTTTAACCTAAAAAAAAATACAACTTTTTGTTTAAAAATAGATAACTCTTATCTAGTGACTACAATAGAAAACTTCGATTTTTAGGACACATAACATTTGTAATACAACACCTTACTATGTTGCTTCTGGTTAAATTAGCAAATACAAATATAAATCACAGTGCTGTAAAAATGGAAATTCTTTAAACATTTATAAATATATATTGAATAATACGCAGTAGTACCTAGCACAAATTAATGTTTTTATAGTTAAACAACGTTTTCTAAATACAAAAAAAAACATTAAATTTCTAACCTTAAAGTTGGATTATCTTTAATTTAGTTCGTGCGTAATTTTTTAAATGTTCTAACCACAAAAATATACATTTAAACTATAACTATTTATCGTTTATATTTATATTTATAGCTTCCATATTTATAGTCACATTAATTGAAACAAACTTATTTATATGTAACGAAACAAGAGCCAGGTCTCCATCACCTGCTGTTCATTCACTGGACCTGCGGGGTGACAGTTTTATTCCAATAAATGGACACAGCGTGTCCATGGAACATGGGCAATTTAATGGTTCAGTACGTGAACACTCATTTATTAATAAATAAACGTACTTTTTGTGAAAAAACCTTGTGGGAAATTGAATAATATCTTAAAATTATAACAGCACAACTTTGATGCAGAAAAGGTCAAGAATTTTTTTGTAAAAGCAGTGTAAACAAGGAGTTGCTTGCACGTACCTTATAGTGGTCGACGACATTCTCACAATCACTCACCATAATCGATGATGCTTCACATTCAAGAAAATTTTTAAATTATCTACAAGAATTTACTGCAATGACTGGTATATTAAACTCTTCAAAATTGCTTTAAGGTTTCAAATATATAGAAATTCACAAAGACTTTAACTTTGAAAGGTTATATTTATATATTTTTCGCATTAGTGTTCATTCACTGGTGACTGTTCAGCCACTGGATCACTCAACCTACAAATAAATTTTGATACAAATCGTTGTTGAATTGAATCCTGCAAAGTTTGTTTTAAAAATGTTCTTATGTAGGTACGAAGAAAATTTAGACAGAACATTTTTTCTTTCAAAGCGCACGTGTCTGTTAATGTATTTTTTATTACAATTTTTATAAAATTATTATTCAGGTGTTGGAGATTTCATTTCTTTGGATTTTTCGTTCACCCCCGGCAAGATTTTTTTCAGCGGTGCCATATTTTTATACCTCCTCTTAAAATTATGAAATTTTTCAAAATAAAAAGTCAACATTTTAAAACATTTTAAAATCATCAAAAGTAGCAATTCCCTTTAAATTATTTCAAATCTTTTTAAATTATTTTAAAATATTTTCGGAACTTTTAAATGTCTTTTAGACTGATTGCCATTTTTTCTAACATTTTTGTAAAATCCTGTTCTTTAAGAATCAAAATGAAATACTTTTACCTTGGAAATACAGATAAAAAAATAAAACAATTATAATTGTAACATTCAAAGTTTAAATTTGTCACTCTGAAATTGTGACAATTCTTTTTCAAATTGTTTACTATTGAAAATTGTTTTTTTTTTTTTAATTTCCAAACTGAATAGATTAAAAATGGAGTATTTTCTACTGAAATAATACTTCAAAAAGATTTTGAAATTGAATAAAGTCGTTCATTTAAGAAGCCATTAATTCGAACGTTTACACTTATGTCACTACTAAGGCTTTCGAATTAAATTAGTTCAAATTTTAACGTTAAAATATGTAAATTATATTATTTTGAACAGATTTAGAATCATCTTGTAGAATCAATCACTGTTAAATTTTTAATACTTGAACTGCAGTTCAATTTTCATATTTACTTTCTTTTCCCGATTTGTCCTGGTTGCGAGTTTAACTCAATATTTAGAACAACTTTCATTTTTTTGAAATAGTAATTTTTCGGTTCTAACTTACAGGACAATAATTTTATTCTTTGAAAGATTTTCTACAAATCTTGTTGATAATTTTTTATTCTCATTCGAAATGAGATGGTATTAGTTTTTTATGAAAATTGACTTTTTCGGATTTTATCAAATGTCGACGTTTTGAGGCCCCTTGAGTCAGAAAAACAAGTTTTTACTTCGGGATCTAAATGTCTGTCCGGCGTCGTCGTTGTTGTCTGTTTACCGGATAACTTTCCAAACACTGTATTCTGAAGAGGAAGCAATTTTAACGTTAAAATTCACGTTTTTAAACTAAAGGCCTAAAAATTTGCAAATTTTACAATTAGTGTTGTGTAAATTGTATTGGTATCTTAAAAGAGTATAAATAGTTCTTAAATTAGTTTCTAAATTTTCTGAAGTTTACCTTTTTTCATACCTAGATGTCAAAAAAGCCTACCCAATTTTTTCAAATTTTAATCACTTATTTTCTAAGACAAAATCACCTCCGTTTACCAGTGACTGAAATAGATTAGAAAAAATTGCCAAGATCCAAGAAAAAAATTGGATAAACAGCGAATTTTAAAATTTTTAATCGTGATTATCTGTAAATTTGATATGTCAAAAATTTCCATACAATTTTCTTTTTATTAATACTGTAGGAAAAACAAGTACGTTTTTTTAATTAACATTTCGATTTTTTAGAAGAACTTTTGTGATTTAAAAAATACTATATACATTTTCAACCAAAATATCTTATCCAGAAATATATTTTGTTTTAATTATTGTTATTTTAAATTTGAACAATAATGTTTACACTTCAAACATTAAAAACGTTGTCTCTTTGATATAAATATTTGATTCTTTCAATTAAAAAAAAAAAATTTTGAAAAAAAATGCTTTCAGCACTTGTTTATCTCGAAATGTCTTTCTATAATACTTTTTTAAAAATTAAAAATATGATTTTTCGAGAACATTTTTTTTATAATTAAAAAAAGACTGTACCGAAAACCTGGATCAAGCTTCAGATCGGAAAATATTCAGCGATACATACATGTCAAACTTTTCTAACCTCAAAAATCTTTCTACTGCTTTACCGTCATATTTTACGAAGAATGAGAAAACGAGAAAACAAGAATTCGACTTTGTAGTACGATGAGGGCAGCACCTCGATAGGGCAGAAAATGTGATGTGCTATATATATAATTCCCCACTCCGACGCCCCGTACCGCATCTACGTTTATAATATCTTTGGTTTCTATGAGCGAAATTTCGCCGTATGGTGGCGCTTCTCGCACCTGGCCCTACTTCAACATTAAATCCAATGGGGAAAGTATAAAAAACATAAAAATGTGAACATTTAGCAAGTTTAAAGATGATTCAATTCCAAAATTCATTATTTTTATTAGTACAAATATTACTAGAGTGTTAGTTACATACATACAAGAATGGATAGAGTGAAATAAACTGCGAAATAATTATTTCTCAATTTAAGTAATTTTCAGATATAAGTGCAACTGATTTAATTTTATAGACTAATAATTACGCTTAATTGTTTTAAATAGATCGAATTTTGTTCCTAAATTAGTCTTATTCACAATTTGTTAAAGAAGGGAAATAAATAAATATATAAAATGTGAAAAATATACATTTTTTATTTCTAAATGACATAATGATATACAGGGTGTCTAAAAAGTCCCGGGACGGCTGGAT
Organism: Belonocnema kinseyi; assembly: GCF_010883055.1. NCBI lineage: Eukaryota > Metazoa > Arthropoda > Insecta > Hymenoptera > Cynipidae > Belonocnema > Belonocnema kinseyi. Next base: position 40,474,733 of record NC_046661.1, on the reverse strand, counting down.
ATTTCCTCAGGTAAAATATTTTTCAAAAAAGTGAAGGTCACTCCTGAAGTAAATTTCAACGAGGAATTCAATCGTGACGCTTATTTTGACCTTGAAGTTGACCTTCATGGCTTTTCAAGGTCAACTTTGTTTTTTTAAGTGGATACCCTCCTTTTTTTACATCTGCAATCGATAGAGCGGAAAATTCTACGTTCAGGTACGTACCCAAGTCATAGGTCAATTTTAACTTTCAAGGTCAGTTAGAGGTTATTTGAAATTAAAAAAGTTTTCCAAGAGGTCAGTGTAATTCCTGAAGTTAATTTCAACGAGAAATTCATTGGTGAGCTCTGTATTGATCTTGGTTACAGCGTTTTGAATATTGTAAAATCATAAGGAAATTTTTCATTAAAAGTTCCAGATGTTCTGGTGAGAGTTCTGTTCCTCCCCGAACAGTTATACAGTCCTATACCGTTTTTCGATACCTAAGTCAATACCTAAGGCGATACCATAAGTCCTATATCGTTTTTCCATACGAATATTACGAATCGAAACTAAATTTACGTATTATGAGTACATACTTACTATCTTTCGCTAAAAGATTATTATGGCGCAAGCTAAACTTTCGGAACGAGAAAGGGTATCTGTATTAATGATGCATGGTTGGGGAGATGGAGTTCGATCTTATGATCAAGTTCATTTGCTTTTTAATCGCACTTTTCGTAATGGAGAAGGGTTAAATCCTGTCTCAAAATCACCAATTGAAGGAACTGTAAGGCGCTTTATGAATCATGGATCTATCAAGGACCTTCAGAGAACTGTTCGGCCAAAATCTGCAGGATCTGAGGAGATGCAGATGGACATAGCCCAAGCATTTCTTGAAAACCCACACCTTAGTTTACGTCGAGCTAGTGATGAGCGTGAAGTTGCTTCTGAGACAGTGCGAAATATTTAAAAAAGTATTAATTTCCATCCTTACAAAGTTCATCTGGTACAAGAGCTCAATGAAGACGATCCTGATCGTCGGGTTGAATTTTGTGAAATTATGATGGACAGAATTGATAGAGATCCTCTTTTCTTGTATAATACAGTATTTTCAGATGAATCTACTTTCACTTTAAAAGGTGAAGTTAACAGGCAAAATTGTAGATATTGATCCGACACAAATCCTGATTGGATGTTGGAGAGTCACACACAATATTCACAAATGATTAATGTTTGGGCCGGTATCTTGAATGATACATCGATAGGCCCTTTCTTCATCGATGGTAATCTCAATGTCCGTGCATATGAAGAGCTTCTCAGAAACCCAATTGTACCAAGAATAAGGGAGACTACAGGCGATAATTTTCAAAATATTTGGTTCCAGCAGGACGGAGCAGCGGCTCATTACGGTAGGGAGGTTCGAGCATATTTGGATACTCAGTTCCCTCAAAGGTGGATTGGAAGAAGGGTTGAAATCGAGTGGCCTGATAGATCTCCTGATCTGACGCCTCTCTACTAGGTTCTTTGCGGTTATTTAAAGAGCAAAGTATACTCAACGCAACCGCAAAGCTTAGACGAATTGCAGAATCGGATTCTGCAACAGGCTGCTTTGATTGATAGGGAGATGATTTTTAATGCTGTAACTCATTTTTACAATCGCATAGTTTTTTGTCAAGAAGCTCAAGGTTTTCAGTTCGAACATCTTCACTGAAACGTGAGAGGTAAGGGGACTCACGCTAATTAAGCACCCCGAAACATGAGAGGCAAGGGGACACACGCTAATCAAGCACCCTGAAACGTGAGAGGCAAGGGGACTTACGCTAATCAAGCACCCCAAAGGAAACAGAATTTACTACGTTCACGTCATTGCTCCGCGGTAATGCTAAACGTACACGTAAACGTAAATCACCAAGATCAATACAGAGCTCACCAATGAATTTCTCGTTGAAATTTACTTCAGGAATTGCACTGACTTCTTGAAAAACTTTGTTCATTTCAAATAACCTCGAACTGACCTTGACCGTTACAATTGAACTATGACTTGGGTACGTACCTGAACGTAGAATTTTCCGCTCTATCGATTGTAGATGTAAAAAAGGGGGGTTTCATTTAAAAAACAAAGTTGACCTTCAAAAAGCCATGAAGGTCAGATTGAAGGTCAAAATGAAGGTCAACATTGAATTCCTCGTTGAAATTTACTTCAGGAATTACACTGAGCTCTTGGAAAACTTTGTTATTTTCAAATAATCACTAACTGACCTTGAACGTTACTATTGACCTATGACTTTGGTAAGTACCTGAACGTAGAATTTTCCGCTCTATCGCAGCCCCCAAAAAATCTAAAAACTGCATTTTTACGTATTATTGGTACTTTTTAGCAATTACTGTCGTCTTCTTCATACAAATAATTACTAATGGACAATTTCAATATTCACCATGACTTTTAAACATTATTCAATTGTTTAAACAAGTGTAAATTATTTGAAAAATTATTTACTTTAAAAAATGTAAAAAATAATTGTATGTTCTGATTGAAAGGCAATATTTTGTCATTGTTTGGAATAGTGAATTTAAAAAAAAATATTTTGTAATTGTTTAAACAATTATTTATTGTTCATTTTCAGAATTTCTAAAAATTGAGCCAAAAATATCCACTTTTTTCAAAATTGGTATACTGTGCTACTTTTTGTAGAATAATTATATAATTTTGAGATATTTCTTCTAATGTTTAACAAATTTCTATTTATTTAATATTATATTTGTTTAAGCAATTGAAAAGTGGTTAACGTATTCTTTCTATACAACATACAATCCGAAACATAATTGTATGTGTTCTACTTTATTTCATTTTTTTAGTTAGTGAAAAAGAACTGCTTGAGCAAATAAAGATCGTTTAAACAAGTTGAAATTTATTAAAGATAAGGAAAAATGTATCAAAATTATGTAATTATTCAACAAAACGTTGCATGGCATATTAATTTGTAAATAAAGTTGATATCTGTGGCTTAATCTTTAGAAATGTTGAAGATAGACAATAAACAATTGTTTAAATAATTACATAGTATTTTTAGAAAAATGTAATACTCCAAAAAATGATAAATAATTAAATTTCACTCAGAACATACAACTATTTTTTTACATTTTTTAAGAACAAATAATTGTTTAAATTATTTATATTTCTTTAAACAATTGAAAATTGTTTAAAATGCCATAGGAAGTATTCAAATTGTTCATTAGTAATTGTTTGTATAAAAAAGGCAACGGAAATTGCTAAAAAGTAACAATGATACGTAAAAATGTAGTTTTTTAATTTTTGGGTCTTATTTGGAGGGCTGCGGAAAGGGTTCTTCTACTTCTTGCAATAATGATTTCAATATTATCAATTACCGTAATTATTTTCCTACATTTTTTCTATAATTATTCCCGTAATTGCGAAAAAATTATAGGAAAATCATTATAGGTCTATAATAATTTCCACGACAATAAAATATCAGAAGACCAGATGCAAAAATTATATTTATCTTCATTTAAAATTTCTTCCTTATGTTTCCAACAAAAAGTCCTCCTGAACGAAGAGGAGTTTAAGTGAAGAACAAATATAATCACCAGATGAGGAATAGCGACAGCCGGGGAAAGACCGCTATTTTTAGGTTGAAATTCGAAAACTGAAATTAAAGTAATTAAGATTGAAAATTGTATCTCTTGAGTCATTTTTTAAATTTTATTCGAATAAAGTATTATAAAAATATTGGTTATAGTTTATACATACTGATACTATAACATTTCTAGTAGGATCCTTCACTCCCCTTTTCCAGACAATATCATCGGGAAGAAAATGTTTCTCGCAAACAAACTGGTCAGCTGTTACTAAAAAAATCTTCCCTATTTATTTTTTTCTGATATATATCAACTAAGTTTTGAAGCACTTTAAAAAAATGAATTTTTCCGCCGTCATCACGGCTCGCATGATAGCCGGATTGACAATTTGAAGCAATGCACTTCACCGTATTTTTCTTTTTCTTCGCCTACTCAATTTTGATACTAATTTTTACTCGAATCAACCGCTTTGAATTTTTGCACTCTTATAAACATTTTAGGCTTACATTTTATCCAATATTATATAAATATTATTGTTTTTAAGAAAATTTCCCATTTAGCGGCATGTTAAAGTAGGGACACGTGCGAGAAGCGCCACCACGCGTCGACATTTCGCACATAGAAACTCATAGCAATAAGGCCCGAAACTTTTATAGCTGAAATACGGAGAGTCGGATAGGGCTGGTGTGATCCCATATATTTTTGTAGTTATCCACCTCCTTGTAGATGGCTCTACTATAGAGGCAGAATTGAGGGTAATATTTTCAGAAAATATCTTTGCATCGTCATTCCAGTGTTTGTTGAGGTTATGTTTTCATCAACAACCGTCAAATTTTGCTAAGTTTAAAAAAGTTATGTCTCGTCGTATGAAGTGAAATCAGCAAATTGAAAAATAAACAAAGTTAAAGTAAATTGAAAAGTTTGGCTGTTCCAGGATGTCACTGACTTCACTTATCTATTATAATGCGAATAAATAAAATGTTGACAAAGTTACATTTCATGTGTTATGTATTTCTTCATTTATTAGAAAATTAATGCAGAATTGTACACATTTATGCCAAAAACTGATGCTGGAAACAGTATTTATACATTTTTCGTCTAAAATTTGTATAATTTTGAATCAATTCGTTTATTTTCTCTGATTTTATTTCATGCAATGCACTCAATTAATATACACATTTACGCGCACGAACACATAAATACGCTTTAGTTTGCCACCTCCTTGTAGATTGCGTTATTGTCGCTATAAGTGGTCAAAACAAAGATATTAGGTCCTAGATACGGCATGAGATTAGTTGCACCATATACCGGTAGTTAGCGCGGCAGGCAAGTTTGTGGTCTTGCATATATATATATATTCGGTTCGGTTTTGATTCCTCAAGAATAAAACCGAAGGGCCTATGACAAAGCCACCGAACACGTCCTCGGGTTGCGGATAGAGGGTCCCTGTACCGGGCGACCTCTCAGAATACGCAGCCTTATCCTTGCATGGGGGGGCTCTACAAGGACGGACGAACCCCTTTCCCTAGATTCTCGTGGGAACAACGATGACAACACCAAACATAGTTGTAGTAAGTGCGGTTCAAAACAACAGAACGCGCAGGGCTCCCGACAATGGGTCGGCCAACAATGCCGACCAATCTAGAGATGGGGGAACCAATGAAAATGGATTCAATGCGATGGTTTGGCGGGATCTCGCGACCTTTAGGTGGACGGAGCAACTGAATCACGACTTGCTAGACTGCTACGATGCGAGTGTGGCCCGTGAACGGGGTTACATGGCACGGCTGCATGCTCTGTGGTGCGAGAAACACTCGGAGCTATCGCACTTTTCGCAGCAACGTCTGCGAAACCATGCTAAACTACTCCGTAAAAGGGGCTATGTAAGCGGAACGCCTACTCTACCACAGCTAGAACAAGCCGGCAACAAAGAAAGAGAGGCGATACTAAGACCAACCGCGGGCAGGCATCCAATAGATGAAGAGCGATGCTTTACGACTTGGAGAAACATCAACATCAAGGTTTCTCTCATGCCTAAAGATCAGGCTGAAATGGATGACGAGCTCAAGTCAAAGCTGCTGACCATCAGGCAGCATATTGTTGAGAGAATACGGATACTATCTGACGCTAAGAGAAGTCTAGAGCGGAGGGAGTGGTGGCTCAGAGAAAATCAACAGTTTCTCTCTGACCCATCTCGACTCTTCCAAGACCCTCCAGTTACTGTCGAACACCCACCCAAACCAGAGGAGGTCGAAGTATTTTGGAGAGAAGTCTACGAAGTTCAGCATAGACTGGACGAAGACTCAGAAAATATAAATAGCTTCAAGGAGTTATGTGTTGCCCTCATAACACCTGATAAAGAATGCCTACTCATCACTACCGAGGAGGTGAAAAAAGTATTAAGAGGGATGAAGAACTATGCCGCACCAGGACCAGATTGTATCAAAACCTTCTGGTGGATGAAGTTTTCTTCAACCCATCAGCATTTGGCCCGTATTTTCACTTCATATTTGAAGTCGGAAGAGCCGATTCCAAAGTGGCTGGTGGAAAGGCGCACAATACTCCTGCCGAAAATAGGCAACTTAGCTGACCCGAAGAACTACAGGAAAATAACTTGTCTGAACACGCTTTATAAGATATTCACAGCTATCCTAAATGATAGGATTGTTCGGGCAATTGAACCTGTGTCGCAAGAAATGTATGAACAACGAGGCTCAAAGAAAGGCGTAGCCGGATGTCGGGAGAACCTGCTCATCGATAGATGTGTCTGCAAAGATGCAGGATTCTACCAGCGTGACCTATCGATGGCCTGGATTGATTATCGGAAAGCTTTCGATTCTGCATTCCATAGACTTATCATCTGTCTTTTGGAAATCTTAAAGGTTCATCCGCAAATAGTTGGGTGCACAGAGAGATTAATGCCGCTTGGGAAAACCAGATTTACTATCTCATCTGGCAAAAATCGTGTGACAACTAACAAGGTCACGTTTCAGAGAGGTGTCTTTCAGGGCGACACCATG
>NC_046661.1:40463140-40468055 GCF_010883055.1 Belonocnema kinseyi | reverse complement strand
ACACACACACACACACACACACACACCCACACACACACCCACACACACACACAATTAATGTTGATATTGTAATTATAAAATATTATATTAATATTAATGAATAGTTGACTAACTTTTAATAGAAATAGTTAAAATTGTAACTAAAACAATTAGTTTTCTGCAACAAAAAAATTTTGAATCAAATACATAACTGAACAAAAAACATTTTTTAAATTATTTTCAACATAATGTTAAAATGTTAAATAAGAAAATTACATTTTCATCCAAAAAGCTAAATTGTATATTAAAAAAAGGCATTTCTAATAAAATACATGAACTTTGCACAAAAGAAATTTATTTTCCATGAAGACTAATTTTCTGAACAAAAAATTAATGTTTAATCATAGTTAAATTTTCGGCAACAAAGATTAATTTTCTACCAAGAAAGAAGAGTATTTAATAAAATACAAAAAATTTTAACTAAAAAAGATCACTTTTCATTTAAACATAGAATAGTTAAATTTGTGGTTAAAAAAAAATAATTTTTAACCAAAAAGAAAATAAATTTTCTAGAAAATAGTTACATTTTCAGAAAACAAATTGATCCAACTAACTAATGAATCATCAACCAAAAAAAAAATATGAGAAAAAAAACGTTAAAATTATTTGAAATCGCTCGAAATTATTGAAATTAATTGAAAATACGTTGGAATGTTTAATCAATTGAAAATTCCTTGGAACCTTTGAAAACACTCTTAAATATTTCAAAACCTTCAAAATCTTTTGAAAAATCTTGACATCTTTTAAAGATTTTTAAGATACTTTGGAGTTTTTTTAAACATCATTGCTATAATTATCAAAATTCTTTGAAATTCCTTTAATTTATAAAAATGAATTAAAAATTCAGTGAAATGTTTTTAAACATCCTTAAATATTTAAAATCCTTTAAAATATTTGTAAATTTCTTGAAAATTTAAAAATACCCTAAAATATTTCAAATCTTTTACAATATCATACTACATTATTGAAATCAATTAAAAATTCCTTGCAGTCGATTAAAATATCATAAAATATATTAAACCTTTCAAAATGTCATATTAAATCATCGTAATCAATTGAAAATCCCTTGGAACATTTTAAAATACTTTCAAATATCGCAATACCTTCAAAATATTTTGAGATATTTTGAGCTTTTTTTCTTAAAGATTTTTAAACTACTTCTTTAAAATTCTTTGAAATTCCTTAAAATTAGAAAAATAGGATGAAAATTCCTTGATATTTTTTAAACATCCTCAAATATTTAAAATGCTTAATAATCTGTAGAAATCTCTTGAAAATTTGTTAGAGCTGTTGAAAATATCTTGACATTTAAAAAAAAAACCATAAGATATTTCAAATCCTGTAAAATCTCATACTAAATTATTAAAATAATTAAAAAGTTCATTTAAATCTATTAAAATATCTTAAAATTTATCAAATCCTTTAAAATCTCATATTAAATTTCTGTAATCAATTGAAAATTCCTTGGCGTCTTTTGAAAACTTTCTCAAATTTTTAAAATCCTTACAAAACTTCTGAAATCTCTTAACATTTTTTAAAGCACTTGACAATATCTTGAAATTTAAAATAAAACCGTGAAATATTTCAAATCCTTAAAAATCCCATACTAAATTATTAACATCATTTAAAAATTCCTTGAAATCTATTAAAATATCCTAAAATATTTCATATCCTTTAAAATCTCATATTAAATTGCTGTAATCAATTGAAAATTCCTTGGCATCTTTTAAAACTTCCTCAAATATTTAAAATTCTTACAAATTTTTTGAAATCTCTTGAAATTTTTTAAAGCTCTTAAAAATATCTTAAAATTTTAGAAATACCATAAAATATTTCGAATCCTGTCAAATCTCATACTAAATTATTAAAATCACTTAAAAATTCATTTAAATCTATTAAAATATCCTAAAATATATCAAATCCTTTAAAAGCTTTTGAAATCTCTTGAGAATTCCTTGAAAATTTAAAAATGCACTTAAGAAATATAAATACAATTTTATAATTATATACGGAAATCGTTTTAGAAATAGTTAAACTTTAACTCCAGTAATTTCTATTAAAACTTTAATAGTTTAAGTAATCTACAAACAGTTAAATTTTTAATGTTTTAAAATTTTTCTGTTTTCTAAATTTCAGTCTGAAATAATTTCATTCAGAGATTGTCCAATTGAAAAACATACATTTAAATTTTGAACGAATTCAATTTATTTATAATTAGTAATTTTTTATAAATAAACTCCCAAGTTTGCAATTCTAAATTTGAAGACTTGAATCCCATCGAGTTGAAAATTATTCCTATTTCGTAGTTGAAAATGTTTGAAAATAAAATTTCGAAAGTTAGGAATTTTTATTTGTTTAATTTTCAAAGCTCTAATCTACAAACGTTTCAATATTTAACGTTTTGAAACTTTTCTCTTTTTTAAATTTCAATCTGAAGCTTTAAAAAATTTCAAGAGATTGCCAAAGATTTTCAAAGATATGAAATATTTGAGGATGTTTTAAAATATGTTAACGAATTTTCAATTTATTTTTATAATTTACACAAATTTCAAAGAATTAAAAATTTTTTAAAAGGCTTTTTTTTAATTCGAAAGTAATTAAGAAATCCTAAAAAAAAGTCCTAGGCATTTCAAAAGATTTTGAAGGATTTGAAAAATTTGTTAGAATTTTAAAGATTCCAAGGAGTTGTCATTAATTGAAGTAATTTAATATGATATTTTGAAGAATTTGAAATATTTCAGGGAATTTTCAAATTTTCAAGGAATTTTTATGAGTTTTAAAAAATGTCAAGAAATTTCTAAAGATTTGTAAGGATTTTAAATATTTGTGAATGTTTTAAATGATGTCGGGAAATTTTCAATTTATTATTATAATTTCAAGGAATTTCAAAGAATTTTAACAGAGTTATTTAAAAAAATTCCAAAGTACTTTAGAAATCTTTAAAAGGTGTCTAGGTGTTTGAAAACATTTTGAAGGTTTCGAAATACTTGAGAGTATTTAAAAAGGTTCCAAAGAATTTTTAGTTGATTACAGCAATTTAATATGAGATTTTAAAGGATTTGAAATATTTCAGGGTATTTTTAAAATTTTAAGGAATTTTCCAGAGCTTTAAAAAATGTCAAGAGATTTCTACAGATTTTTAAGCATTTTAAATATTTAAGGATGTTTTAAAAGATGTCAAAGAATTTTCATCCTATTTTTCTAATTTTAAGGAATTTCAAAGAATTTTAAAGAAGTACTTTAATAATCTTTTAAAAAAAGGTCAAGGTATCTCAAAATATTTTGAAGGTATTGCAATATTTGAGAGTATTTTAAAATGTTCCAAGGAATTTTCAATTGATTACGGTGATTTAATATGAGATTTCGAAAGATTCAATATATTTTATGATATTTTAATAGATTGAAAGGAATTTTTAATTGATTTCAATAATGTAGTATGATATTGTAACAGATTTGAAATATTTTAGGGTATTTTTAAATTTTCAAGAGATTTACAAATATTTTAAAGGATTTTAAATATTTGAGGATATTTAAAAACATTTCACTGAATTTTTAATTCATTTTTATAAATTAAAGGAATTTCAAAGAATTTTGATAATTATAGCAAGGTTGTTTAAGAAAAATTTCAAAGTATATTAAAAATCTTTAAAAAATGTCAAGATTTTTCAAAAGATTTTGAAGGTTTCGAAATATTTGAGAGTATTTTAAAAGGTTCCAAGGAATTTGTAATTGATTGCAGTAATTTAATATGAGATTTTAAAGGATTTGATACATCTCAGGATATTTTACTAGATTCTAAGGAGTTTTCAATTTCAAGGAATTTTAAATATTTTAGGCTCTTTTGAAATATTTGAAGGAATTTAAAAATATTTTCAATAATTTTAAGAATTTCAAAGAATTTTAACTATTTTTTTAAATTTTTCTGGTTGAAAGTGGAACTGCTTTGTTAAAAATTTAGTTTTCTTTTGGTTGATGATTTATCAATTTAGTTGACAAAATTTGTTTTCTGAAAATTTAACTATTTTGTAGAATTTTTTTTTGGTTTTGTTTAAAAATTAATTTCTTTAAACTACAAGAAAATTATACTTCGTGGAAAATAAACTTCTTATGTGCAAAGTTCATGTATTTGATTAAAAATGCCTTTTTTTCTTATACAATTCAGTCTTTTGATTAAAAGTTTTGTTTAAAAATTTTAATATTTTGTTTGAAACAAATTTAGCAAATTTTGTTTGTCTTCCAAAGCTATCAGATCGACAATCCAGTGATCCCAGAGCTGAAACGAGATGCGGTCCAATACTATGACAGGGCTATGTCCGTATGAATATAGTAGGAGACGCTGTAAATGACTGAGTTGCGCGCGCAACCAATTTCTCCTCTTCTGAATTTGAAAACTCGAAGATGCACGATTACCGATCGGAGCACTTCGTCGATTCTATTTATATATCTATCTGCTAACAGCTAACTGCTTTGAAATAAATTCAGGAGATTGGGATTTTAATATTTCCAGATTTCGATGCTGACGATTCTCATGATTTGAATAGATCGCGCGCCTCTTGATATGCGTATATTTTGAGGTTATGTTATTTCATGTATAAAATATAAATTATATAAATATATACGTATATTAATAATGATAATATTATAATTATGTCATATTATAATAGTCTATTTCTTTTATTTGAAGGTTCATCTCTTTCGTTGAAAATACATTTTTGAAACTGACAATCAATCAATAACATTTTTGGTTAAGAAATCATGTGTTTTGTTAAAATGACGTCTTTCTTTGTAGAGATTAAATTGTTTTATGGAAAATTTATACTTTTTGATTAAAAATTACATTTTTCGGTTGAATTATGAACTATAAATATGTTTTGGT
>NC_046661.1:40461592-40463040 GCF_010883055.1 Belonocnema kinseyi | reverse complement strand
TGAATATTATGCATCATTATTAGAGCAGCTGAAAGAAGAAATTAAAAAAACGACCACATTTGGCGAGAAAAAAAATTCTCTTTCATCACGACAACGCCCGAGCTCACACATGCTTCGTTTCAATAGCTAAAATTGAAGAACTAAAATTCGAATTGATCGACCACCCACCGTATTCACCAGATTTAGCCCCCAGTGACTTTTTCTTATTTCCAAACTGGAAAAAATGGCTCGGTGGACAGAGATTTCCAGACAACGAAGGCGTCATTGCCTCTGTAAGTGCTTATTTTGAGGAACTTCCGAAAACGCACTTTTCTGAAGGATTAAAAAAACTTGAAAAGCGATTGACCAAGTGTATAGAGCTCCAAGGAGATTATGTTGAAAAATAAAAAAAAATTTACCCAAAAAAAATTGTTTTTATACTTCATTCTAAGGACTTATTGAACTACCCTCGTATTTATATAATTTATATTTTATACATGAAATAACATAACCTCAAAATATACGCATATCAAGAGGCGCGTGATTTATTCAAATCATGAGAATCGTCAGCATCGAAATCTGGAAATATTAAAATCCCAATCTCCTGAATTTATTTCAAAGCAGTTAGCTGTTAGCAGATAGATTTATAAATAGAATCGACGAAGTGCTCCGACCGACAATCGTGCATCTTCGAGTTTTATCTCCTACTATATTCACACGGACATAGCCCTGTCATAGTGTTGGACCGCATCTCGTTTCAGATCTGGGATCATTGCGACAATTATCGCACAGCAGAAAACAGAAGTCGAATCGTGCATTTTCGGTTTATACACGAACTCACAGTGGTAATCATGCACCTTCTGTTTTGCGGCTCCCAAACGGTAGGTATAGTGGGGGTAAATCTCATTCACGATCTGGCAGCTCTGCTGCAGGGCGTGCCATGCACACCCCGAGCATTTAGCTCCCATACTATCTAGTTGTCCAACACACGCGGGACGACCTACATTCAAAGGCACAATGCGGCACTAAGAGTGCTTTATTACCATCTCTGTCACTCCTACGGCATTCACCTTAATATCGCTCCTCTAAATACTCCTAGGGAAATTCAGTCAATTGTCGAGAATGGGAAGTGCCGCATATACTGGAACCTTATATTCTCGACAATTGTTGCTGTTGCTCACTCGAGGCCTGACATGGTTCTTCTTGACTTTGAGACGCGAACCATGTTCGTTATCGAATTTTCGGCACCAGCTGACAAAAACATCATAGCCAAGGAGAATGAAAAGAAAGAGAGGTATCGAGACCTTATAAGGGAGTTGCAACGATTGTACCCGGAATATTCTTTTAAATTGATCGTCCTTATCATTGGCGCTCTTGGAGGTGCCAAGCTTTCACTTGCTAATAGCCTAAAAAGCATCCCTGCGTGTCAACAATATGCTAGAACACTTTCGGGAAAAATGCAGAAGGCG
>NC_046661.1:40458814-40461492 GCF_010883055.1 Belonocnema kinseyi | reverse complement strand
TCTAGTCGGGAGTGGTGCTGACTGAAAACAGATGATTTGGAGCGATTCGCGCGCCATATGTTGGTCATTCTAAGGACTTATTGAACTACCCTCGTATATACGTATTTTAATAATGATAATATTATAATTATGTTATATTATAATAGTCTATTTTTTTATTTGAAGGTTCATCTCTTTCGTTGAAAATACATTTTTGAAACTGGCAATCAATCAATAACATTTTTAGTTAAGAAATCATGTGTTTTGTTAAAAGGTCGTCTTTCTTTGTAGAGTTTAAATGGTTTTATGGAAAATTTATACTTTTTGATTAAAAATTACATTTTTCGGTTGAATTATGAACTATAAATATGTTTTGCTTTTAAAGTCCTTCTGTTGTAAATGCAAATATATTGTTAAAAATTAAAATTATAAGTTTAGGGTGGAAATACTTTTTTTTTTTAAATTAAATAATTTCGTTGAAAGTTAATGTATTTTGTTGGAAATTGACATTATTTAGTAGAAATTTAATCCTTTTGGTTGAAAATTTTATCATTTTTGGTCAAAAATGCAATTGTTTGGTTAAAAATATCAACTGTACATCTTCTTGGGTTTGAAAGTCGATTATTTCACTAAGAGTTGAACTACTTTGTCAAAAAAATACGTTTTTTTAACAAGGTTTTTTAATTATGATTGATTGATTAGAATTAAATAATTTCTTTAAAAATTCATGTATTTTGTTTAAGATTTGTCTTTTTTTGTAGATTATCAATTTTCTTGGTCGAAAATTCATCTGATTTGTGAGAAAATTTAACAACTTTGTTTAAAATTAATTTTTTCTTTAAAAAATTATTTATCTTTATCTGAAAATGTAACTATTATATGATTGATTAAAAATTAATCGTTTATATTGGTTAAGTTGCAAAATCGTTTTTTTTTTTGTATAGAACATTAATCTTTTTGGTCCAAAATTCACCTTTTCCCTTGAAAATTTAACAATTTTGTAGAAAATTCGTTTTTTTGTCCTGTTCAATTCAATTTTTTAGCACAGTTTTTATCTGGAAACTAAAAAACTGCAAAATAAAAAAATTGCCTTAAAATCGTCCTGATTCCTTTTTTTTTAATTTTTAAAATCTTTTCAAATACTCACTTAAAATTAATTTCTCAAACTAAAAAAAAAATTTCAATTTTCTTAGCAATCACAACAATTTTTGTTGTTCTTTTTGAATATTTTACAATTCTCAAAAGCTCTTTTTTTTTAAATCTGCAAAAATCTACATCGTGTGTCAAATTATTTCAAATAATTTCAAGTTTTAAATTAATTTTGAATATTATTATAAATTAAAATTGTAGCGTTCAAACTTAAAATTTAGCTCATTACAATTTCAACAAATCAAGGCTTTTTATTTCTAACTACTCTGTTCAAATTTGTATAGTTTTTAATTGTTGTTTATAATGGCTTGTCCCAGATCTGAATTATTTTTTTTTTCAAAAAATCTCGGATCCGATTCAGAAATACATACAATTGCCTTGAAAAAAATTTTTAATTCAGAAATATTTCATTTAAATGCTCAATAATTCATACGTATAAAACACAAACTTTTAACACATTTTAATTTTACAATTTTTTAATTAAATTATTTTAAAATACGAAATAACCGTTTAAAAATTTTTATGACTTTAACATTTGGGAGATTTCTGGTTAAAAAATACAAATTACGCTATTATTGTTAAGGTTAAATAGTTTTTAGTCAAAAATTAAAACTTCTTTTGTTGTTGAAGATTTATTATTTTAGTAGAAAATGTAATTATTTTGTTGAAAATTTGTTGTTCTCTTTTTTTTTGTAGAAAATTCAATTATTTTGATATTAAGTTAATTTCTAACATTTTTAATTGGTGAACTAAAATTTTTATCTCTAAATAACAATGCACAAATATTAATCTGGAACAACTTAAAATAAAAACAATGTAACTTTTATTTTAAAAAGTTTTTAGTTAAAAAATTAATTTAATCGTTCAATTTTTTAATGTTTGTGTTTTATACGTATGAATTATCGAGCGTTTAAATGAAATATTTCTGAATAAAAAATTTTTTCAAAGCAATTGTATGTATTTCTGAATTGGATCAGAGATTTTTTGAAAAAAACTATAATTCACATCTGGGACAAGCCATTATAAACAACAATTAAAAACTATACAAATTTGAACAGAGTAGTTAGAAATAAAAAGCCTTGATTTGTTAAAATTGTAATGAGCTCAATTTTAAGTTTGAACGCTACAATTTTAATTTATAATAATATTCAAAATTAATTTAAAACTTGAAATTATTTGAAATAATTTGAAAAACGTTGTAGATTTTTGCAGATTAAAAAAAAAGCTTTTGAAAATTGTAAAATATTCAAAAAGAATAACAAAAATTGTTGCGATTGCTAAGAAAATTGAAAATGATTTTTTATTTTGAAAAATTAATTTTAAGTGAGTATTTGAAAAGATTTTAAAAATTAAAAAAAAAAGGAATCAGGACGATTTTAAGGCAATTTTTTTATTTTGCAGTTTTTTTAATTTTAGGAAAAAAATGTAATTAACACAATAAATCAATCTTCAACCCAAAAGTTTACTTTTCAACAAAATAAATTAATTTTCCATCAAATAATTGGTGTTTTAACTAATAAAATGTACAGGATAAAGTTTCAAACAAAAAT
>NC_046661.1:40448604-40458714 GCF_010883055.1 Belonocnema kinseyi | reverse complement strand
CTAATCTGAAAAATTGCACCCGCTTCCAGCGAAATCGCGGTAAAATTTCAGCCATAACCACGTCTCACAACCGTGAGATAGGTGGTTATATATATATATATATATTGCTTTTAGTTCGGCCACAAATTTGTAAAGGCGCGATATGTACATACTGGCAGAGGCGCGACAGGTAACCATATATTCGGTCGCGCCAAATTATTTATCTATCCAAATTATTATCTTTCGTCCTCCGAGCGGTTTTCTTTACGTAGGTTTCAAGGAAATTTCTTAGTCTTTCTGCAAAAACATCGTCGTCGTATTCCCCACACATGTCGAGGGTTTCAAGTTCTTTGAGTAGCTCCTCGTCTTGCTCTCCTTCGGAAACGTAGGTGCATGCAATTGTATTCCTTTCGTCTAGCCCCTTGCGATCTGAACTCAGTGATGTTTGAGTTCTCATGAACATCATCGTCGTCTTCGCCACTTTGAATCGTGGGGTGTACCTTAATCATTATTGATTCGGCTGATAGCGCTGTTTCATTCCCTTCAATAGTATTAGGATCTTTAATGCTTTCAATGCTCGTAGGTTTTCCAGTCATTTGCTTCCCATTTAGGGATCCATTCGGTCACGCTACTAACTAGGAAGTTAGTGTGAGTTTTTATCCTAATTTTTTTATGCCCGCTTCGTGGGCTCTTCGGGCTGCTATTGTTGCAGCTTCAATTCCAGCTGCTTTGTTAGTTTGGCATCCCATGCTGCGCTGAGAGGCGTTCAGAGGGAGGTTCGATCCGAACCAGACGCCTATGCCGGCCTTCAGTTTTTCGTTGCCATGGTAACTACATGCTCCATCCACGTACATATCCACGAAAGTGTCTTGCAGGGCGGGGGGGCCACGGATCTAGATTTCTGTTTCCAGGCGGAGCGCTTCTAAGGGCTGAGTTATCCTTTCTCGGGATATTTGGGGGCCTTAATTCAGACAGCACACTGTGAGATTTCCTAAATATGGGGGCATCTGAAGAGTCAGATTTTTGGTCGTCTGAAGAGGGTTCGGTCGATGATTCGTCCTTAGGGATCGGCCTCCTGGTTGTTTCTCGTCTCCTTAGGAGTCGCTTGCCTATGGAGCTTTCCTCAAGTTCGATCGGGGGAGCTTCTTTGGAAGGCATGTTGGCCATGCTAGGTGCGATTTCCGGAACTGGTAATTTTTTGGTCTTCCTCGCTTCCCAGGGATCGGTCTCAGTTTCGACATGGACTGCGGAGGAACGTCTTCCTCTCTTTTCGTAGGTTTAAAGGTCGCTGTCCTTGATATTGCTTGTTTCGCCCTTTGCGGACCTACAGAGGCTTTCTCTTGGGATGCGGCAGGAAGGGTGCTTTTTTTTCGGTACCTTCCTTGGATGCCCCTGCTCGTGTCAGGACCAATATTTTCTGATGATCCGTTCGCGCATACATTCTTTGTTAGAGTGTATGAGGATTTGCGGGCTCCCCAAGCTTTTCGTTTTTAGGGAAACCGCCTTGGGGTCTTTATTAACTTCCGGGATCTCGTGAGAGTCATCATGAGGATTTTCCGACAGCGCTTGTACTCCTCTATCTAGCTTTCCTTGTCTGTATTCAAATTTATGTTGGTAATTTCAAAATTTATGTCGCCAATGTAGCAGCCTAGCCCCTTTGTTATTTATATGGTCCATCCAGTGGACTGGCTCGTGTTCAGAAGCAAGTATAAATTCTCGGCCGTATAAGTATGGCCGAAAGTGTTCCAGGGCCAGAGTGATGGCCAGGCATTCTTGTTCATCTTGGGGATACCTTTCTTGACTGATGTTCATTGCCTTCGAGAAGTATTTCAGAATTGGATTATTACAGAGGGAATCGCAAAGTTTGCGGAAGGCATCATCCTGTGCTTGACCCCAGTTCCACTCAGCCTCTTTCTTGAGGAGATTGGTCAATGGCCTGGCGGTTTTCTAGTAATCCTTGATAAATCTTCGGTAATATCCAGACAGGCCGAAAAATTGCTGCATATTGCGTACTGTTTTTGGACGAGGAAAGTTTTTCATGGCCTCTATTTTGGTTGGGTTCGGTTTCAATCCCTCATGACTGTTGATATAGCGAAGGTAGGCCACTTCCTTCTGCAGAAATTCGCACTTATCTGGCTGAAGCTTTAGTTTGGCTGCTCAAAATCGATACAGCAAGCTTCTAATTTTCAAATCGTGCTCCTCTGGGTCCTTAGAGTGAACCACAATATCGTGCAGGTAGACAAAAACTTCGGTGCCATGCATGCCCTTTAGTACTGTGTCCATTAGCCGTTGGAACGTGGCCGGAACGTTTTTGATCCCCATAGGCATGCGCAAGTATTTAAAGTGTCCCCGAGGCGTGAAGAACGCTGTTTTAATCCTATCATCAGGATGAGTTTCGACTTGGTGGAAACCGCTGGCCAGGTCGAGAACCGAAAGATACTGAGCTTCTCCTAAGTGTTCTAGGATGTCCGTAATATTGGGCAAGGTATATGCATCTCCTATAACCTTTTTATTAAGGGAACGAAAGTCGATCACGACTCTCCACTTACTCTCGTCAGAACTATCGAGTTTCTTGGGAACGATCCATAGAGGGGAATTATAAGGAGACTGGGAGTGTTCTATAATTCCGCTGTCATATTGTTTTTTTATTTGAATAGCCACTTGATCGGCAGCCTCGTTAGTGTACCGATATTGTTTCCGGGTTATCACCTCATCATTGGTGGTGGGTATCCTGTGCTGGACTACGTTAGTGGTTTAAGGCCTTTTTCCATTTATATGAAAAATGTCGGCGAAGTCTTCCACCCATTTATGTACATAGCTGCTTTCTTCTGGTGTTGAATTTAAAATGCGTAAACTGTCCTTGATCATTCTGAAAAGTTCCGAGTAAGAGCTTTCCATTTCTTTTCGCAGGTCTTTTACTAGATACTCGGATTCGGAATTGGTGGATTCCTCTTCGTGTGGTTCGATGAAGTCATAAGGCAGGACTTCCAGACCAGGTATTTCCATCTCCACTTCCTCTTCTCGAGTATTGATGGCAAGCACGTGGCAGACTATTTGATGGGTAGAAACGGCAGCTTCCCCTAGATAAACTGCGTCAGAGGCGTTTATCCTAGGGAAGTATCCTTCCTTTATTCCCGGATTAAGGACATCTATAGCAACTGGCTCTCTTATTCTGGACTTGATCTTTAAAATTCTGGCGAAGGGCTTGATCTCCTGTTTGATGGACGTCCAGGCTAATTGGGACTCTTCGTTGACAAATGGAATTGGATTGATCGGTTTCGATATAGTGACCAATAAGTTGTGTCCAAATGATATTTGGGCTTGTTCCTGTCGCAAATATGGTCTTCCAATGATCCCATCAGGAGATATTGGGAAGTCATTTTTCACAATATGGAATTCCACAGGATTTCCGAATAGTGTAATATTGATTGTTCCGATCGTTACCACGGGTTCCGTGTTTATCCCTGTCAACAGTACTGCCTTGTTGGGCTCATATTTTAATTCGGGTATTAGGCTCTAAAATTTTATCAAGTTGACATCTGATCCTGAATCCACTAAAAAACTGGACTTTGGTCCCTGCTCGTAGGACCCGATGGTGTGTTCCGAAGAGTGCACGTGTTTCTGGGGGCGCTGCTGAATAGGCTGACTAATTGCCGCGTCCGAGTGAGGAGTCGGTTGCGAGTTTAAATTCTCGCGTTGTCCTAGCGACCTTGCCCTTGGAGGGCAAGTACTTTGACCATGGGGGATTGGCTCTGGTTTTAGTGTCCATTGGATACCCATGTTAAAATGGAAAACCGGTAAGTGAGTAGGGTAATGATAGGAGCGAGGGATGTTAGAAGAAAAAGTGGAAGAATAAGGGTAAGGGTATTGAGGATTTCTGGTATCCATGAAGATAGACACTTCTTCTGGGAGCCCTTTTAAGAAAGCGTCCAATGTGACGTCCATTACCAGTCCCATTATGATGTTGCTTCTTTTGCTTTATCCTCGTGCCTGAGATTGTAAATTTTCGTGTATTTTTCTTCGACTGCATGTCGAGCAACACTGAGGAGGCCTTGAACTCTGTCATGGTAATCCCTCATCGTTTCGTTTTGCCGCATTCGAAGGTTCACTACGTTTTTGAAGTACCACTGGTACTTCTTAGTTGTGGCGAATCGTTTCTTTAGATGGGCTATCAGGGTCGTTCACCTTGTTAAAGCTTTTGTCCCTAACGCTATCGCGAGCAATGCCCTTCGATTTGCTGAGGACAGTCTTGATGAATTTTGGTTCGTTTGCTTCGGTTATGTATACCACTCTATTGACTATGTCCTGCAGAAACTTTTTGAGTTTAGGGGTTTTTCCGTTAAACTGCGGGATGTGGTAGGTTCTTTACTGCAATGTCATGCATTCCAACATCGAAGCCATTGATGCGGCTGTATCAACATGGGCGGATGGGTTGGGTATGGTTATATTGGAGTCAATTCCTGCGATATTGGTACTCCTGGTATGATCTATGTTGGTGTCACCGGGGGTAGGCATCTTTGGCCGTAGGGCTAACAACTGGGCTTGACTAATCCTTCTTATGGGAGTGAATTGATATAAATGATTTAATTCACACAGATATTCTGTTGATTTGATCTGTAAGTGGTTCCTTTATATCAGTGCATAGGGAATCCGTGAATTATGGACAGTTTCTTACTTATTACCCTGCGATAGATTCGGTGGATGCGCCAGACCGGAATTTTATTTCCGGTACTCTCACTTGGTATTTTTAGACTGGCACAGGGATCTCTAGTTTAGCTATTCGATTTCCGGATCTAGAATGACCGTGTCATGAACTGAAAGGTCACCGTTCTCAAGAGTTACAATCGATGCGTTCTCGATTGCGCGGTTAAGGTAATTTTCTTCCCGGACGGCGAGTCTTCATTGGTGGAGAGCCTCTTCTAGATCCAAGTATATTACTAGAACAGGCACATTTGGGTTTGGGAGGGCCACTTCAGGTGCAAGTTTCGCAGGTCGAATGGTTGGGCGTACTACGCATATAGAGACTACCCTTTTCTCCGGGAAGACAAGATTGCGGTAGATGGCGAACCTACGGATTTCAGCGGGGTACTAACGTTTTCCTCTGCCTCTCTTTCCTCTCTTGTGGGCTGGTGAAGAAGAACCTTTTACTTCTGGAGGGTCGATTTAATATATTTTTCAGAATTTCCATATCTTTAATCGCGTGCTTTGCAAAGATAATTAATCAAGAGGGATTGTGAACTGTAGTTATAAGTTATAAGCCATTGAATCGAAAATCTCGGAAAATCCGGGCCGAATTCAAATAACCCTAACCTGGACACGCTTTTTCATTTACAGGGTCGTCCAAGCAAGGAATAGTGGCGCGCCTTCTCTTCAAAGTGAGCAACGGAGCCTACGTCTCACATACACTCACTGAGCTGAAAGCTTACCGAGTCAGAAGGGAAATGGGTTTTCAATTCAGACTTAACGGTACCACTTTCCCATCGGAATCAAATCCGAATCAAGGTTATATGATTTCGGTTCGACTTTTTGGTGTTTCTCATCTATGAAAGAAATAATGGTGCGCTTAAATCTTCGACATGAGCAACGGAGCCTACGTCTCACATACACTGATGGAGCTGGAAGCTTACCGAGTCGGAAAAGAAAATTATTTTCAACTCAGACATTACGGTAATATTACCTCTTTAAGACAGCAACCCGCAGTTAACTAACATGTTTTTATTATTATCATTGTTTATTTAAGATTTCGAAACTCTGTTTGAAAGAGTAACAATGGCAGAATTCTGCTGAATGTTTAGGATTATCCTTCACTTGGTTGAATTCAGACTCTAGGTCTCAAAGCCTCTCAAGAGATTATTGGCCTTTGGAATTACCGGGGAGCTTTTCGAGGTTTTTCGGCTGAGTTTGGTTGAAGAGCCTAATTCGGGCTTTCGCCTGGTTCAATAATCCCTCGAAAAAGGAGGAAAATTCTTCGTCGCTACTAAACTTTTGAGTCTCAAGTTCCTAAAGCTCTAGAATTTCCTTGGGGATCTTAGGCGTTACAAAAACAACCGATTTGGGTTCACAACCTTCGGTGTTTACTACGGTAATGTTTTGTCTTGATTTTCGCCGAAGATTCTTTCCAGAGCGATACCCTGACTTGGTTCTGGGTTCAGCGTTACCCGCAAGTTTAGAAATTTTTAGGCCACGCCATAAATATGACCACCTTGTGTGTATCGGTTATGGTAGTTCGCATAAAAATAGTTTTAGAACCAAACGTCCAATATTTCGCTGGGTCAGCGAAACATGGCCAAATTAAAAATACCGAGCTAATATTAAAGCGAGGTCCCCTCGCAAATTAACACGTCAGTTTTTTTTTTGATTATGTAATACTCTAGAAAATTAACGTGTGAGTATGTGATTCAAGCCTTATGAGTGTGCCTAACTTTGAGAGATATCAGTCACAATTAGGAGAATCCTTAAGACGAGTTTCAACATTCCGGTAAAAGCGGGCAAATTCTCAAATTGAAAATACCGAGCTAATTAAAACGAGGTCCCCTAGAAAATTAACGCGTGGGTTTTTTATTCAATTTGGGACTACTCTTCTTCCAAAAGATTCATCTGATTATTCATGTTGAGGAATTGCTGCCATAATTGCTAATGATAAATAGTCTATTCAACAAAATAAGAATTTTCAAATTTCTTGCGGCTGGCAAGTAACAAAAGTTACTAGCAGCGTAGCTGAATGGGGTCAACAGCGAGGGTAGGCCCCACCGTTGCCACCGTTGCGACGACTTACGTGTTGAGAATTTGTTTCTCAACGTTTCAACGGAATCCGGATCTCGACGTACGGACGGGCGAGATTTTGACGTTTATGCTGTTCTCTGTGCCAGGTCGTTCAACAGACTAGGCCTGGGGAGGCTAGGTTGGGATATTTGCAAAACTGCGGAATTTTTGGTTGGGAAGGATGTGCTGTATTTTTCTTAGCTTGCATTTTTGTGTGTGAGTACTTGGTATTGCCAAATTCCTTGCTTAGGTATTGTATTTTCGAAGCGGAAGACTCGTCAGCACTTTATATTAGTAAAGTGCTTTAAGCTCTTTCGTATTTCAAAGAATAATTTTTTATTTTATTTTGTATTGAAATCTACGCAGGTCGAAATTTTAAACTCAAAATTGGGTATTTATTACTTTCGACCCTTGACTGATCGAACTAGGCATTGGGCATTTGCTCTTTTGCTGCGTGAACGCATAGTATTGTTCTGAATCTCGCCACGTGCTCACGCTGTCAGCCTGTACAGCAGTCAATGTATGTTGTTGAAGGACAGACCTATGTAGAAAGAGGGTGGGAACACGGAGAGAAGAAAACAGTAGAGTGGTTCAAGTACAATGAACTATAATCGTGCCCAGTGGGCACAAAGTTTGGTGAGGTCTTTACGGCATCGCTACGACATCTTTACGATAACTTTACGATATCTTATGTGCATATCGTTAAGGTGTCTTTACGATATCGTAAATAAGTCGCATGATCTGACGATGTCTTTACGACATCGTAAAGACAGCGAAACGACATGAACTTAGGATGTCGTAAAGTTGTCGTAAAGATGTCGTAACGATGTCATAAAGAAGTCGCTAAATTTTGTGCCCACTCGGCATGTTCATTGTGCATAGCTTGTGTACACGTAAAAATATGTGGAGGAAGAAAAGGAGGAAATGCCGTGTGTGAAGCTTAAAGACAGCGCTACGTTTAGGCATGGGCGAGAAAGAGAGAGTAAGCGTGGAGCTTTCGCGTATGCGGATACATTGACCATGGTCGTGCTTTCCTTCTGGCTGTACATAATTCACCCTTATACGAGGTATGTTAAAAAGTAAGGGGACTTTTCAATTTTCACGAGCTACGTACATTCAAGTTTTAATTTTTTTGTTGTTGTGTTGGAACACTCGTCACGATCATATATTCATAGTTTTGACTATATAGATCGTGTTGTTTTTCTGGCAGAGGCGTAAAAGGCTAGAAGGGTTTGGTGTGCTCGGCGATTTTCTTCTTTCGAAAAAAATGGAGCAAAGAGTTTTCATTAAGTTTTGTGTGACAAATGGAATCCAGTGCTCTAAAACTCTTGAAATTCTGACAGTTGCATACGGTGAGTCTACTCTGAATAAGAAAAATGTGTATAAGTGGTACAAGCTGTTCCAAGTAGGCCGAGAGGATGTCGAAGACGAACCTCGCCCTGGACGTCCCAGCACGTCAACAACAGATGAAAACGTTCAAGCAGTGGAAGAAATGGTGGCGTAGTGCATCAGGTATTCTTACCACAAGGTGGTACGATCAATAATGAGTATTGCCTTCAAGTTATGCGCTGTTTGCGAGAAGCGATACGCAAAACATAATTATGGTATGATATGATTAGTTCTTTATTAGAAATAGTGTATATACCATCGGGGACCTCTTTTTGTCCTTCTATTCATACTGTTTGGTCCTCCTCAGCTTCCTTCGTTATTTTGCAAATTTTAGTTGTGTTTCCGGATATGTAATCACCTTCGAAATGTAGTGGTAGTTTGTATTTGTCAATAACTAGGTAATTACGAGTTATGGCATACCTTGGATATTTGTGGAAAAAAGGTAAACCTATTATACCATCTTCTATCAAAGGGAAATTGTCTTCTATTACATGGAACAATTGTTTTCTTCCCCAGTAGATTAGGTATGTTGCTTCTGATGATTCATACTGTTCATCTGCCATGGAAAATTTTTTGTTGTATTTGAATGTTTTTTGGTCCGGTTGTAGAAAGTTTCGTCTAATTAAATTGATGGCTGCTCCGCTATCTACTAATAGTCTGTAAATTTTTCCGCCTCTTCGTTTTCCATGGATTGATTGTAATCTTCCGCAAAGTTTTGACACTCTGCTTTTTCCTCGTATTGGTTCTGCTCTGCTATCTCTTCTTCTGTCATTTCCACGTGTTCTAAATATTCTTCTTGATTTTCCTGAATTGTCTTGATTTTTGGGGGTCGCTTTTGTGCTGAGCCTGGGTGAAAATCCTGCTGTTTACTATAACATTGGGAGGCGAAATGTCCGATTTTGCCGCACTTATGGCAACTCATTTTAGATCTTTCGGCTAGCGGGAGGTTCGCGTTGGGTACCTTGGGCTGATTCAGTGTCGTGTTAGCCGAAGGCCTAAATACTGTAGGTCGAGGTTGAAATTTCAATGGCTGTCTAGGCACTTGGCTTTCTCTAGGCAGTTGGCTTTGTCTTAGTATCCTATCTTTGTTTTTTTCTCTTTTCCAAGCCTCTGCTTCTAGGGCTTCCTGGAGTGCTTTAGTCAGGGTTGCGGGTCTCATGGGTCTAGCTTGCGATGATATATCATCCCTTAAATTCATTACAAATCTTTTAATCGCGCTGTTTTCTTCTATTTTTAGAGCCATTTTCCTTTCCGTCCCAGATGGATACTCTGCCTGTACCGCGTATACTAATTCGTTATAAGCGGCTCTGAACAGTTGGCTAAAAGTTTGTACGGTGTTTCCACCCTGTCTAATTGTGTTCAATTTGGCTCGGGACAGTTCAATCGAGCTTTGTACTCCTAAGTTTGTTTCCAAAGCTAAGTATAGATCTTCAAAACTACCTTTGGGTGTTGGTCGTATAGCTTGTTCAACATAGTCTTTAATTTTTTCAGCTACCACAAAATCGAGCATTAAGTCTAGGTTGTCACAGCGTAAACGAGCTCTTTTTACGCTTTTTATCCACTCGTGAATACCGGCATCATTAGTTCCATTCAGTATATTTATTGTTCTAATCATATCCTTCGCTGGTGAGAAGGAAGTGATTGCAGGAGATGTTCCAATTGGCAGCTCATTGGGCCGTTCTGTTGCCATACTCCTTAGTAGTTGTGGATTCGTGGGTGCGGGTTTCTGTCTGTTTTCTGGCGTAAGAAAGTTATAAGGTCGTAAGGGTTGTTGTTTTATTCCTATTCCAGACATTTTATTTTTTAAATTTTCGGAATCTGAATCGTCATCCGTGATGAGTGCTGAGTTTCTTGCTACTTGGTTAATTTCTCTTCTCCTGCTGTGATTCTCTTCGTTAAGTGTGCTAAGTTCTTCCTTCATTCTGGTATTCTCGAGTTTTAATTCTCGCATTTCCAATCGTAATTGCTGAATGGGATCCA
>NC_046661.1:40441614-40448504 GCF_010883055.1 Belonocnema kinseyi | reverse complement strand
GTACGCTGCACTGGTTTTATCTCTATACGTCGCGTATGCCAGCGTAAAGGCTTATCTCGCTTTTGTTATCTAATATGCGTCTGGGAATGTGCTTCCGTTGGATTTTAAGTCCTTTAGTACAGTGGAATGCAAGGATATCGTCTAATACAATTTCTCTGATTCCAAGGTAATTTTTTATTTTTTATTGAGGAAAGGCAGTGCTCTGGAGCACCAGGAGTATACCTTACCCTAATCTTGAAACTTGCCTCGCCGAATGTTAAACTATTTATTTTCAGTTTCGCATTCATCTCCTTCCGCAGACAGCAAGGAGGACTTACACTCTTCAAGATTAGCTTTTACGATTTGTACCTACTTATGTGCTAAGTTAAAACTTACAGTGATTTGTTTTTACAAAAGTCTTGTCGAGGTCCGTGAATCTGCGATGTCGACTATCTGAAGCGGTGATCGGCCTGCTGACGTATCTGCTGGAGTTTTACTTGTTTTTTGTTTGATTCTTCTTTCTTCTAGCGGTGGGGGTTTTGACTGCTGACGTGTCGGCTGCTTGAGCTGTAGCTGTCCTGGATTTCTTGTTACTTCCAGTGTTACTCAGTTCTTCTTACTACTTCTGGTTAACGGGATTATTCGTAGAATAATACCGGAGCTCTAGCGTCTAGTGAATTTCGTAAAATTCCTTTTTCCTCTTTCCAGGTGTCGTTGCGGATCAGTTTTATGTGAAATCTCTGTAATGATTTCGTAAAATCGGAGAAGTCGAAAAGCTGATCCTGGCAGGATCGCCAAATATTATGAGGTAATTTATGTAACTGACTTTTTTGTGTAAACTTGAAGTCAATCTCTGACTTCAAGCGCTTTATTAGTATATATTGATACAAGCTTAGAACTGGCTCCTCGGCGTGAGGTAGCGCTTTATATTGGCTAATTAGACGTAGAGTGGGGGTTAATATCTGTGCTTAACAAGAGGTTCGACCAAAATTATTTCTGTGAACAGTCACAAGGATGCCTTCCAGTCCCGCTCCCCCTGAGATGTTAAAGAAAAGTTAGAAAAATTTCAATTCCATGAATTGCTTGGATTCCGTGAATTCCATGAATTCCACAAGTTCTATGAATTCCTTAAATTCCACGAATTCCTTAAAGGTGGAGTCCACATGCGACCTTAAATTATTTCTTTGATCAGTCATTAGGGTGCCTTTCCGCCCTTACGTGGTGCTGGAAAAGGGGTAGGGGTGAGACCTTTCATTATTTTTGTGACCAGTCACAGAGGTGCTTTCCCACCCGCACGTGGCGTAGGAAAAGGGGTAGAGATGCGACCTTAAATTATTTCTTTTTATTTAGTAAGTAGGGGGCCTTCCCGCCCCACGTGGCGTTGGAAAAGTGGTAGGGTTGCAACCTTACATTATTTCTCTGACCAGTCATAGGGTTGCCTACGCGCCTCCACGAGGCGTTGGAAAAGTGGTAGGGGTACGACCTTACCTAATTTTTGTGACCAGTCACAGGGGTGCCTTCCCGCTCTACGTGGCGTTGGAAAAGGCGTAGGAATGCGATCGTACATTATTTCTGTGACCAGTTACAGGGGTGCCTACCTGCCCCCACGAAGAGTTGGAAGAGTGGTAGGGGTGCAACCTTACCTTATTTCTGTGACTAGTCACAGGGATGCCTTCCCACCCCTACGTGGTATTGGAAAAGATGCAGGGATGCGACCTTAAATTATTTCTTTGACCAGTCACAGGAGTGCCTTCCCGCCCCCACGAGATGTCAGAAAGGGTAGGGGTGCGAATAAAATTATTTCTGTGACCAGTCACAGGGGTGCATTTCCGACCCCACAAGACGTCAATAGAAATTCTTAAGTCGAAAATCGACGATAAAGTGTGATTTATACATAGAACGTTTCGTTAAACGCGTCAAAAGCCCAAAACTATCAAAATAACTTCTCAATTACATGGCCTTACTCTACAATGCATAAAAATCCCTTTTGCATGCTTGAAATATGATTTTTGCCGGTACAGATAGTGTGCATAAACTTCGTAAATAAAAAAAGTAATTTTTTTAATTTTTAAAACTAAAAATTATATTTTCAGGTGTTTTCTTGTCCACCTTAGTAATCAGCGCATTAACATAGATCCGTATACGATTTAAAAAAAAAATTTTAAGGGAAAAAAAACCGGTAACATGCAATGTTGCCGGCGCCGGCAGGCTAGCCGCTTCGTTCCTTAAATTGCATGAATTTCATGAATTCCACGTAACAATTTCATTGTTATAAACAAATGTTATAAACAGATGTACATATAGAGAACTTTTCTAGGATTATATATTTACTTTTTAAGAAAAATAACATTTTGTTAAACACAAATAGTAATCATTTCAGTTTACGAATTATATAAAAAATTGTGTTGCATTCATATGTTTTTGTAGTAAAATTCTTTTATTAACTCAGTACTGATGTAAATGACTATAGTGTTATCCAGCAATAAAAGTTTCTTCTTAGTCAAACAATTCATTTCTTATTACAAATTATATAAGAAAGAAGGAAAATTTCGTTAAACCTCTGTACTCTGCATTCTAAAGCTGCAACTTTATTGAGGTGGACCATTAAAGCCGAATCAGTGATTTCAAAACAATTGCTCACATAATTGGTTAATAACAATCAGATTTGGTGAATGTTCTACGGCACTGTATTATACGCTATGGAAATCTAATATGTGAATATAGGTACAAAATGATCCTTATTGTAAGTGGCGCATAATGCGCTATTGTAGAGAACGCTACAATGGGTAAATTAGCATCGTGTTTGTAACTTCATTTGTCCGCGAAGATCTATTCCTGAAATAACAGAAATGAATTTATTCGTCAGTTTATTTATCAATATAACACATTTATACAAATTCCATCAGGAGCTTTTTGGAACATCCTCTTTAGGTTTTAAGTTAAAAAGAGATGTGTGAAGAATACACCTACTAATAGGGTATACATACGAAAAAAATATTCCCGCTGAGCGGGCACATTCTCATTGCCCACTATGCGCGCGGGGCTTTGCGCCATATTTGAGCGCGCCTAGGGCGCCCGGGTACGCTCTCGCGCTTCGCGCTCGTTTTCGTGCGTTTAATGCATACACGCCAACTACATTTTTTCAAATACTCGTATCATGAATATTATCATTTAAATCGAAAACTATGATTTAAATTTCTGACTAATTACAGCCATAAATTGTAACTGAAATTTTTTCGATTTGTTTGTAAAGAAGTTTCTCAAAGAACCTACGGCTTTGACGATTACACTCTCATTACGAAATTCGCGCTTCGCGCTCGATACTTTGTGTCCACTTGAAAAACTTTATCAAGATATTTTGTAAATCTTGTTCAAATCTACTAAAAACAACGTTTTAAACTTACAGATCTGTTAAAAACAAAAATGGCATATTTTTTAATATGATGCAACTTTTGGAAATTTTTTCTAATTAAGGAACTTTTTGAGAATGTTTTCGAAATATATATTTTATATCTAGTAAAAATTTGGATTGATGTTTATTAACCTATAAAAAAAATGTTTTCCTTTTTTTTTTAAAGTTTCCAAAATGTTGAAAAGCATATAACTTTTTTAATTTTTATCAAATTTAAAAATGTCATGAAGATAATTTACAAGTCTTTTTGCCATGTACAGGAAATTTAACAAAAATTTCTAAAACACATAAAATTTTTTTTTTATTTTGAAAAAAGCTCAAACTTTTCGAATTTTTGTCGAATCAAAAAACTTAGCTGAAATATTTTTCAAATATATTTGATATCTAATGAAAAAATTGAATGAAATTTCTTAATCTATTAGAAAAATATTTTTTTCTATTTTTCTGAACGAACTTAACCATCATTTTGGGAACCTTAAGAATTATATCAAAGGCTGACTAGATTGGACAAATCCTTTAGAGGTAAGCGTGGCTAGAACATTCAGGTAACCATACATACAGGCAGACAGACAAGCATAGAGGCAGACATAGAGATAGACAGAAATACAAACAGACAGACACCGATAAAATTGTATGATTTTTGGATTCTGTACGTGCCAAAACGTAAAGATCCGTTAAAAATCAGAGATCGAAATTTTGGATGATTACATTACACTCTCACGAATGAGAATGTAAAAAATAAAATAAAAAATACTTTTACCTTCACACTCTCGCTTTGTTTCTATCATTGATTCAATACTCAGCTCCTTCAAGCTATCTAAAAAATAAAATTTCTGTAAGCATTTTCGATATTTCGTTACAAAAATGTGAAAATCCTGACAATAAAAACTTTTTAAAAATTTATTTTCAATAGTAAGTACGTGAAGGTGGCCGTGTAATGTTTCCCAAATGAAGAGTAGCTTTAAGACCACTACTATCGCCGAATCCTGATGTTCGAAGTATCGTTTTCGAGTTCAGATGCCAATTTTCTGATGTTTCTGACTTGAAAGAGTAGCAGAATCCATCCATTTTGCAATGCAAAAATTTCACAACAATTCTTGAAATCATAGCGCCACCAACATGATGAAAATATATCTTCACATAAGGGAACGACATTAAGTAAAACTTCGGTAATGTTGATATCTAGTTTCAAAACATCAAAATTCTCAATAATAAACAGTTAATGTCGATAATTCATTTCCACACTGGTGCGAAATCATACAAAAATTGTTTCTGAACAAGGATTTTATTTAGAATCGATTTCAACCGGAAGCGGCCTACCCTATTATCTAAGACCAGATTGAATTTTTGTTTCGTGACATTATATATGACGACACAGAATGCATACGATGCTTTGGAAGAAATCTCTTGTCATACTATAAACATCATTTTAAATAAAAATATTTTTAGTGATCTAAAGTTATCACTCCGGCACCTTAAAGTGACGATTTTGATCTTTTTTTATATTCTTGTACAATCTTGTTTTATTACCAAAATTATTGTATCGCTTATCATATCGAAGTGAGCACACTTTTGCACTTTTGTGCAAAAAGCTGAAACCCTAATTTGTAGGTTATGTTGACTTATCTTTCTGAAATAATACATGAATAATAATAACCGTTAAAACAAACCAAAAATCGAACAAAATAAAATCTATCGTCGATCAAATGCAATAAAATGTTTAAGTCTGTTGCAATCGATCTATCATAGAAAGATTCCAACAGACTTTAACATTTTATTGCGTTTGATCGATTTGATTTGGTTTCATTTGTAGTTTGTGTTATCGGAGAAAATCCATTGTGAATCCAAGTTCATCACGCAAAAAAATATAATTCTTGCAGCTACAGTGAACTTAAGCAGACGTGAGCAGACGATAGAACTTCTATCGTCTGCTCAAGTTCATTTCGAATTCTGAATTTACACGAGCGCCAACTAGGGGACTTAGCAATTACTATAATCCGTTCACCACTTTTCTATGAGAGTGGGCACACCGTGTTCTGGATTAGCAGCTTCGCAAATAGCGTTGAGGAGGGGTGTTGGAGATTCATCGTTATTAGTGATACTTCAAGGAAGCAGTGGAAGGGGTTGACTTCTTGGCTAAGGACCCAAGGACCTAACGCCCGTTAAGTTCCGTCTACAGTACCTTGACTCCCATGTATTTTTCTGGCCACATATTTGGTGCGCTGACCGTGCAATCTTCCGTTGTTCCGAAGAATGAGATTAATCTATGACATCACATAGTAACCTCAAAATCATTTTCAATTATCGTTTTTGATATCGCTAATGATATCAATATTGCTGAACATTGTTCGTTTCTTTTAAACGTGTGCAAGTGTCAGTTTAAAGTTACTTAACATAAATCAAGTGACGCAATTAAGTTGTAAGTATAGAATAATTTCATAGCGTTGCTGCAGAGGACATCTTTGAATTGTAATTAACAGAATAAACTACACATTTTTCGATTCACAATTAAAATTCAAAGATATCCTACAGCATTGTTATAAAATTATTCTATACTTACAACTGAATTGCGTCACTTGATATATCCTAGTGGGCACCGGGACGTTCTAAAGAGGTCCTTAGAGTGTACCTCTACGTCATATGATTTGACACATCTAAGACATCCTCTAGATCTTCTTATGTCTTTAAAAGGTCCTCAGGACGTCCTTAAGACGTCCACTGAAAGACTTATATAGGACAAGTTTAGGACTTGTGTGCCCACTGAGGTGTTATGTAACTTTAAACTGACACTTGCACACATTTAAAAGAAACGAACAATGTTCAGCAATATTTATACAATTAACAATAAAAAAACGATAATTGAAAATGATTTTGAGGTTACTATGTCACGTCATAGATTATTCTCATTCTACGGGACAACTGAAGATGACTCTGTTGGCGTACTAATGTTACGTTTCGCGCAGGTCCAATGGCTGCGTAACTCTAATTAGTGATTCGTGCTGTTGATTAAATTATTGAAATAAATCCGAAAATTATTTAAAGTAAAGAATAAAAAATATTTATAGTTTGAGTAAATAAAGTATATATTGTCGAAACTTTAATAAAGTTAGGCAAATCCGGATTACAATTATTAATCTAAAATTTAAAAAGAGCCTGAGTTGGATAACGAACCAAACTATAGATTGTCGAGAATTGATCTGATCTGGTTCATCCAGCATCCACCCTCGTTGCTTGTTTTCTTCATGGTACCATCAAAGCTATTTTACCTAGATGCGGCAAGGGTCTAGTTAGGCCACATGTCACTTGAGCGGCGCTATCGGCGATTTTGTGGCTTCGTTTTTTTCCGGTACTTTTCGGCTAAATTCGGCAATGCCGCTACATTTAAACGGATTATTTGGACCACATGCCACGAGACGGCGCAATAAACTCTGCTTTGTTCGAGCGGGAATTTGAAATTTTTTAATTATTATGGATTATTGATTTATTCTCCAGGACTGAA
>NC_046661.1:40436772-40441514 GCF_010883055.1 Belonocnema kinseyi | reverse complement strand
TGAAAATCCTGACCTTGAAATTTCATATTTTATTTTTATGATAAATACTTGTGAAAAGTAAAAAAATAAAAAGTTTTATTTTAATATTGTATTCCTAAAGAGAATAATTCGAATATTTACGTGAACATTCTGGACTATTTAAAGAATACTTTTTATGAAAAAAAATATTCACTTTATTTTCATATTTCTATTAAAAAAAAAGAAAACTAAAAAATACTTTAGTGCAACATCAAAAAATGTTTTCTTTTACTATTTTATTCGTAAAAAGTATAATACTACGAATTTTTATGTGAACATTCCGGACAATTTAAAGAGATACTTTTATGCTCAAAAAAAGGTACACTCTATTTTCATATTTCTATTTAAAAGATAGAAAACTAAAACATACCTAAATATCATATTCAGCTAATTGATTAATTATTTAATTAGGAATATTATTGAAAAATCTAAAATCGGTTAATATATCTTCTGTTCCCTTTTTTGATTTAAAAATTTTAATTTTGGAAAATTCCAAAAAATTTCCCTATTTCTTCGAAAATTATGAGGAATTTTTTCTATGTGCAGTTTTTGTATAGGACTCAATAAAAAAAAAACATTTTTTTTGCCATTTTCAAAAATTTCTAAATTAAGCAAAAAAATTTGTTTATTATTAAATTTTTATTATTATTCACTAAAAAAAACTAAACATAGAAATAGTTCGCCATAATTTTCGAAGCAATAGGGAAACTTTCGGGAATTTTCAAATAAAAAAAGGGAACAGAAGATATTAACCGATTTCAAAATTTTTTTTACTTTTTTCGGAGGTCTACCCACAAATTTTTTTCGCTCAGCTCAAACGATTTGACCAATTTGATCATTCTCACTCCGCTCTATTATATATACACATTTCGAATTTCACATTGAAAAAATTTATTATTAATGTAATCTTGGCTTACATAGACTGTCGAAATACACGAGGAGATACCGGGATTATTTTATTCTGTTTACCACCGAAAAGCAGTGAAACATTTATCGATCAGAGTTGTTAGCTATAAGAGTGTTTTTATTTTAACTGGGATAAATATTAGTGTTAGGTAGGTAAGATATTGTGATAAAATATTTTTGAAAAAATTTCAGAATTGTAGAAATGACGTCACATTGAATTTTTTGGTGATTTTTTTTAAATACTACATCCCAGACATTTTTAACCTATTTTACTAAAATTTATAGGTCTTATGTGGAGGTAAGTGCCCTTTTTACTGTGAAATTGTAAAAAAAAATTCAAAATTTCAGGTAGAAAAATTTTTTAAAAAGTTTCAATCTGATTTTTCGTTTTGAGCTCGTTCTTTTTTCTCACTTTTTTGTGTGCAAATTATTCCTTATGATCTTTTTATTTTTCTAAACCGTGTAGCTTTTTCTGGTTGCCAAGTTATATCGTGCACGTCATTCTCCCGCGCAACGGCAATGTGCATGCAGCGAACATTTGTTTTTGTTTACTTTCTTAACAGAAAGATTAATTTTTTATCAAAAAATATTAATTTCAACAAAATACATGTATTTTCGGCCAAATTTTTTAATTTTGAAAGAAATTTTTAACCAAAAGATT
Source organism: Belonocnema kinseyi (assembly GCF_010883055.1). Taxonomy (NCBI): domain Eukaryota; kingdom Metazoa; phylum Arthropoda; class Insecta; order Hymenoptera; family Cynipidae; genus Belonocnema; species Belonocnema kinseyi. Next base: position 40,439,929 of record NC_046661.1, on the reverse strand, counting down.
TAATTTCTCTAAAAAAGGTAAGTTTTTGACCAAATTTCGAACATTTTAATTTTCAATTGAAAAAAGTCATGTTTAATAAAAAAATAATTATTAACTAAAAAGATTAATTTTAAACCAAGATGATATAATTTCTCTAAAAGAAAGATTTGTTTCAGACCAAAAATGAAATCGTTAAATTTTAAGTCGAAAAAATTAATTTTCTATAGAAAAAACCTATTTTCTAATCTAAGAGATGAATTTTCAAACAGAAAAAAGTGAAAATATTGTTAACTCAGGAAAATTAGTTTTCTGCCAAAAAGATTAATTTTTGGCAGGAAATTCATCTTCCTAAATGATTTAAAATTAATCTATTTGGTTAAACATTTATTTTATTTTGTTGAAAATTTACTTTTTAATGAAAATGTAACTATTCTATTTTTGGTTAAAAATTCATTTCTTTGATTGAAGATTCATCATTTTATTAGGAAAATAACTATTTTAGCATAAAATTGATTTGTCGTTGTTAAAAATTCATCTGTTTCGTTGAAAATAATTTTTTTATTAAAAGTTAATTTTTTACGTGAAAATTTTTCTGGTAAAATATTTTTAAAAAATGGATCTTTTCAGAGAAATTTAATGTTCCTGGTTGAAAAATCATCTTTTCGGTTTGGAAATAGCGCCAATTCTGTAAATGTGCCGAATTTGAAAACTATCTTCAGATTATTTTTGTTGTCAAAACGATTAGACAGAAAAATTATTTTACTCGTTCTGTAACATGTGTATAATGTCAACTTTTTTTAGCATTTAGATTTCGTGGGTTTTGAAGTAATTTTAAGGGATTTTACTACTACCAAGATTTTGAAGGATGTTAAAGGGACTTTAAGGAATTTTATTAAAAATATATCTTAAAATTATACAAGGAATTACAACTTTTCTATTTCCAAAATTAAAAATCCTGAATTATTTTGCATATTTTTTAAATCTCTTAAAACATTTTGAAATCTGCGGTTCAATGGAGGACGATGATTTGCGGCAGCCATTTTTGTGCTCAGGATTTCACAACTCCAGAGCGTCAGAAACTTGTTCGTCGAGCAGTGCCTACTGATTATAGGCAACTGAACAATGCTGTTGATCGTCCTTTTGATCAAGAAAGTTTGGTAAGAGTTTATCATAAGGAAAATAGAGCGATTGAAAATACTGTTACAAATGCTCAATTACATAGATCTTTATCTCTAAATCATCAATCTGACGTGCTTGCTTGTAGAAAAGAAGAAGAGAATTACGAATTGTATATTCCTTCTCCTCCCGGCGCTTAGCCATTGATGTCTGAAGTTGATAATTCTTCAGTACAGGATTTTGATTTAGAAATGAATAGAGAAATGCAATTAGAAGCAGAAAATGCAAGATTGCGTGCAATGTGCAGTAAGGTTGTTCAACAATTATGAGATATCAAAAGAACAACTATTAGACTAGAAGAAATTCCAAAGACTAACAATAGCATTAATCTGGAAACATTTTTATCATCAAATAATGTCACAAACGAAGTGCGTAAAACTATGATTGGGTTGCAAATGAGACCTAATAATTGTGCACAACCTTACACTGATGCTCAGAAGCTTTTAGCGATGCAATGGTATTATTATTCGGCCTCCTGCTATGATAGAATGCGACAAACAGGATTACAATTGCCTCATCCCAGAACCGTTGAAAAATGGGTCGCTAAGTACGACGTTGCTCCAGGCTTCATAGAATTGTCATTCCAAGATCTCGAAAAGGATCTAAAAACTTTGCCACCTGAAGCCAAGTTGTGCAATGTAAAATGGGATGAAATGTCGTGCAAAGAATTCGAGGAGTATAGTTCAAAACACGATTTAATAGTAGGCTTTGAAGATCTTGGCCCATTGGGAATAACGCAAAATCGTGCTAATCATGTTTTTGTGTTCACACTCAATGGTATACACACTTCCTACAGGTGGCGACAAGTAGTTGGATTTTTCTTTGCACGGCATTCTGTTAATAGAAAAAACATTGTGATTCTACTTAAAATGATGCTCGACAAGGGTGAAGAAATTGGCCTCGATATCAGGATGACGGTTTGCGACCAAGGCACTCGTAATATTAAATGCTACAATCTCCTAAAAGTAACAGCACAAAAGCCTAGCTTTGAGCACAATGGTGAACAGATCATTTTCATTCATGACTGTTACCACGAAGTAACAAATCTCGTGAATGCTCTCCTGAAATATGGAAAGATATTCATGAATGGAAAAGTCTTGTATCTTTCTGATATGAAAGCTACCTGGGATGCAGATCAAAGAGGCAAGTTGTCGAATAACTTGAACCACATTACAGAGGTTCATTTTTATCCAAATTCATTTCAAAAAATGAATGTTGAGAGATCACGTCATCTCTTTGGTGGTAAATTGGCCAAGGCAATGATTGAAGCACATGAAAAAGGACTGGTGGTTTCCGAGACGCTTTTAGAATCAGCAGAATGCATTTTAGTAATTAATCGTTTAACTGATGCCGCCGACAGCAATAAAACTCGAGATATAAATCCGTTAAAGAGTGCCTTGCCTACTGAGAATGTAGAATCCAGAGCGGTTGTAGAAGATTTTCTGTCGTGGGCTCCATCTTTAAAAGTCCTGGGTAAAAATGGTTGCATGAAAACTTTGCCTTGCTTAATGGTTTAGAAATGAAAATTCGCGGTCTTTTGGAACTGTACGATGATGTGTCTTGGAAAATGCCAAGTTTTCAATTGTGCACAAGGCAGTGCACGACAGATTCCATAGAGATGCTCTTTGCACGATTCCGAGGAAGAGGCGGCTTTAATTCCAATCTCACGTGTTACATGCTTCGATTGATAATTCGTCATATGCTTTCAGTGAAACACAGCATCGCATGATGATGATGATGACGATGACGATGACGATGACGATGACGATGATGATGATGATGATGATTTTTTTTTTTACGAGGGCTCGTGGAAAATGTTCAAAAACACACCAGGAAGGGTTCGCACTTCCTGGTAGTGTGGGGATCTTAAATAACACCGCCACAGTAACCCCAATATATATCTCGCATACCTTCGGGAACATAGGGATAAGGCCAATTAGCCGTGATTCGGCTTCCGTCTTTTATTGTCTGCTTGAGCTTCTTCATGTAGTGGGTTCTCCCT
>NC_046661.1:40435208-40436672 GCF_010883055.1 Belonocnema kinseyi | reverse complement strand
TTTTCACCTCCTCGGTAGTGATGGGTGGGCATTCTTTATCAGGTGTTATGAGGGCAATACATAACTCCTTGAAGTTATTTATATTTTCTGAGTCTTCGTCCAATCTATGCTGAACTTCGTAGACTGCTCTAAAAAATACTTCGACCTCATCTGGTTTGGGTGGGTGTTCGACAGTAACTGGAGAGTCTTGGAAGAGTCGAGATGGGTCAGAGAGAAACTGTTGATTTTCTCTGACCCACCTCTCCCACCGCTCTAGACTTCTCTTAGCGTCAGATAGTATCCGTATTCTCTTAACAATATGCTGCCTGATGGTCAGCAGCTTTGACTTGTTAAGTGTGTGATAACGGGTCCGGAGTTCGCGCGCGAACTTTCGAACCTTGGCGGTAAAATTCCTACCAGATGTGATGTAGTCAATCACACATTGAATGCGGGACGCGTACTTTCTTGCCCAGACTATCCTTATGACAAGTTGATGCATTCGTCTTTTGGTCTTATGATCAGCCGTTGGTTTTGTCTTACGGTTCGCATCGGCCAAACGCTCGCTGCATTATACACACAATAATTGATAGCCCAGAGGTCGCATTCACCGGAAAAATGTCCACAAAGCTCGTCATCCATTACAGCCAGATCTTTAAGCTTGAGAGAACCTTGGGTGTTGATGTTTCTCCGGGTCGTAAAGCATCGCTCTTCATCTATTGGATGCCTGCCCGCGGTTGGTGTTAGTGTCGCCTCTCTTTCTTTGTTGCCGGCTTGTTCTAGCTGTGGTAGAGTAGGCGTTCCGCTTACATAGACCCTTTTACGGAGTAGTTCAGCATGGTTTCGCAGACGTTGCTGCGAAAAGTGCGATAGCTCCGGGTGTTTCTCGCACCACAGAGCATGCAACCATGCCATGTAACCCCGTTCACGGGCCATACTCGCATCGTAGCAGTCTAGCAAGTCGTGATTCAGTTGCTCCGTCCACCCAAAGGTCGCGAGATCCCGCCGATCCATCGCATTGAATCCATTTTCATTGGCTCACCCAGCTCTAGATTGGTCGGCATTGTTGGCCGACCCATTGTCGGGAGCATTGCGCGTTCTGTTGTTTTGAACCGCACTTACTACAAATATGTTTGGTGTTGTCATTGTTGTTCCCATGAGAAGCTAGGGAAAGGGGTTCGTCCATCCTTGTAGAGCTCCGCATGCAAGGATAAGGCTGCCTACTCTGAGAGGTCGCCCGGTATCCCACAGTCACCGTTCTAGACACCTCACCCGGGTGCCATTCAGCTTTCGGAAACAGTTTGCACACCTCCGCGTGGGGGTTAATTCCTTCGGGACCACCCCTGGAGAATTGTCCGCGACTGCCTATTTATTTTTGTGACCATATTCAGCAGAAACCCTTGGTACAGGGACCCTCTATCCGCAACCCGAGGACGCGTTCGTTGGCTTTGTCATAGGCCCTTCAATTTGATTCTAGAGGAATCAAAA
>NC_046661.1:40418145-40435108 GCF_010883055.1 Belonocnema kinseyi | reverse complement strand
ACTCAATTATTTGATTGAAAAATTAATTATTTTGTTAAAAATGTAACTATTTTGTAAAAAAAGTCCTCTTTTCTATCAAAAATTCAACTACTTTGTTAAAAAATTTTATTTCTTTTTTTGATTAAAAATTACATTTTTTGGTTGAATTATCAACTGTAAATATTTTTTGGTTGCAAAGTCGTTTTCTTGTAAATGCAAATATATTGTTAAAAATTAAAATCATAATTTTTTGAGTGGAAAATTCGATTATTCACTTAAAGTTGAACTACTTAGTAAAAAAATTAATTTTTTCTTATTAAGGATTAATAATTATAGTTGAAAATTCAACTATTTTCCTTTAAATTAGGTTGAAATTCAGCTTTTTGTGGATAATACTCTTTTTCACTTTAAAATTTAAAAATTTATTAAAATTTAATTGACCTTTTTTGTAGAAATTTTATCTTTTTGGTTAAAAATGTATCATTTTTGGTCAAAAATGCAATTGTTTGGTTAAAATATGAACTGTACATCTTCTTGGGTTTAAAAGTCGATTATTTCACTAAGAGTTGAACTACTTTGTAAAAAATACGTTTTTTTTTTGATAAGGTTTTATAATTATGGTTGAACATTTAACTATTTGGTTGAAAGTTTAACTCTTTGATTGAAAACTTATATTTTTCGCTGAAAAAAAAACTTTTTGTAGATAATTCGTTTTTTTTTACTTTAAAATTAAATAATTTCGTTGAAAATTCATGAATTTTGTTTGAAATTTGTCTTTTTTTGTAGATCATTAATTTTCTTGGTCGAAAATTCATGTTATTGGTTGAGAATTTAACAACTTTATTGAAAATTTCTTTTCCGATTAAAAATGATTTTTTTTATCTGAAAATGTAACTATTCTAGAATTGATTAAAAATTCATCGTTTTTATCTGGAAATTGAACTATTTAATTTTTGGTTGAAACTTCATCCAGTACATTATATTAGTTAAAATACCAATTATTTTATAGGAAATTAATTTAATTTGTTAAGAACTAAACTTTTGGGTAGAAAATTGATATATTTTGTTAATTAGATTTTTTCCCTAAAATTAAAACAAATGCAAAATAAAAAAGTTTCCTTAAAATCTTTCGGATTCTTTTTTTTTAATTTTTAAAATGTTTTTAAATACTCACTTAAAATTTATTTGTCAAAATAAAAAATCATTTTCAATGTTCTTAGCAATTTCAACAATTTTTGTTATTCTTTTTGAATACTGTACAATTCTCAAAAAGCTTTTTTTTTAAAGCTTCAAAAGTCTAAATCGTATTTCAATTTATTTGAAATAATTTCAAGTTTTAAATTAATCCTGAATCTTTTCTTTAATTAAAATTGTAGCGTTCAAACTTAAAATTTAGCTCATTACAAATTTAACAATTTAAGGCTTTCTATTTCGAACCATCCTGTTCAAATTTGTATATTTTTTAACAGTTGTTCGTAATGGATTGTTTTAAATGAACGGTCAAATATTGCTGATAATTAACGAAATTTCCTTTTTTTAATTAAAAAATTTCAAATAATTCGAAGTATTAAAATCATGAGGATCGCCAGCCCAGCATCGAAATCTGGAAATATTAAAATCCCAATCTCTTCATTTTATTTCAAAGCAGATAGAGATATAAATAGAACCGCCGAAGTGTTCCGACCGGCAATCGTGCACCTTCGAGTTTTCAAATTCAGAAGAGGAGAAATGGGTTGCGCGCGCAACCCAGGCATTTATATCGTCTCCTACCATATTCACACGCACATAGACGTGTCATAGTATTGGACCACGTCTCGTTTTAGATCTGGGATCACTGAGCCGGGGTACTGTGGTTCCGTCGTGACGAGTCATCGAAAAAGCACATGGATAACCCTTCGTTCACAATTTCAGTCTTTTACAGTTTCTTTTTGTTCAATGCTCAATTCAGCTTCATAATCTAATTTTTATTTACCTTCAAACACTCAATCTTATACCTTTTTTACGCAAAATATATCAGATATTTGCTTTACAACAAATTGTTGCTTCCTTGTCTGCTATTTACGCTGCCGCGTAACTCTCACGCGTCCGACACCTATGATGGCAGCTTAGATAGATGGAAAAATCGCGCATTCAAAAGAATAGAATAATCTTCACTTTTACACTTAAATCTAAAAATATTAATTTTTCTCTAATAAACGCATATGAGTGGGTTGGTTACCTACTATCTGGGTGTGTGTGTGTGTGTGTTTGTGTGTGTATGTGAGGGGGATTAAAACGAACATTTGCTCATTTTTTACGAGACCCATCTGGTAACCTATTCAAGATACTTTACATACTTCAAGATATTTTAAAGTATATCAGAACCGCGTTTTAGTACGCCGCGATCTAGTCATTCACATTATGATATTCAGCCCATGTATTGAAAAATGAAAAATTCTTTCCCACAATTCTGAATTGTTTCATGTCATATTTGAACCACACAACCTTAATGGGTAAATACAATTCCTCAAAGAGGGATTTTTAAAAAAATGGTCTGGTTCTTGTTTTATTCCAATTAATTGGAAACATGATGAATGTGATATGCCTGGGAAGTAGCAAACCGCCACCATGAGAGTACCCATTGTAAAAGAAATATCATGGTCGATATTTACTGAATGAAAACACGGTCGGTCTAGAGTGTTATTTTTTTGTCGATACGTTAAACATTGTAAACCCGTGATCGAGCCCAGGATTTAGATTGAGTGCCTGTCATGCCTCATTTAACCTTCCTATTGAGAGATATAAGAGCCGGCTTAGAGAAATAAAAAATTTTTTAAATATTAATGAATTAAATTTGATTATTCTTCATTAGGGGCATTAGATCAGGCCTGTCCAGAGAGAGGAGTTCGACTCAAACATGGCAGAATTTAGTACCGCAGATAAGTTTTATAGCAGATGCTTCAGGGCGACTAATTTGAAATGTAATATTTTTATTTTAATGCTTTAAAATGCAACTCGAACGAAAGAGAAATATTTACTGATATGCTGAGCTTAAAAAATTATATATTTTTACAACAGGAATATGATTTTATCAATATTGCAACAATTTCAAAATATGACTAGTTAATATATTATTGCATTTTACTTTACAATAATAAATAAAGGAAATGTATAAGCGCCATAAGTTTAAATAGGTGTGCTGCAAGATCCTCATTTTAAATAATTTTCAAAATTTCTTTGTGAAGTATAAGCTAATATTTAAAAAATGTAAAAAGCATTGCCCTTCAATTGGTATAAATTTTCTTTATTGCAATAAACCTGTAAACTTGAAAATTTCGCTGAATTTTCTCTCACAAAAACGGGTTATGCAATTAATCGTTATGCGTTTAATCGAAGATTGATTTTCAATTTTCTTCAAACAAAATATTATGTACCCATCCTATTTGTAAGACTTACACATTCTTTTACTGTAAATATATTAATTATTTAAATCCCAAATTCCTTCATTTTATTTTTATTTATGTCGCCCTAAGACACCTTCCGAGATACTACGTATCTACAGCTCTGGATACCTCACCTTCATTTCAGAAACCGAGTACCACCGAATCTGAATAGGGAGACTGGTGGTAGCCCTGGTGGATCGCAGGAACCGAAAGGAGCCTCTACAAAGTACCCTTAAAGACCCTACTGAGTCCCCTTTCGGTTCCTTCTTTAAAAAACTCAAAAGAAAACAGAAAGATCAACTTTTCAATTGTTGAAATTCGGATTCCACATTGAAATTTGCATTAGAAACTCACGGAGGAATCGCAATACTTCTTATTTTAGTGTTAAAAACTTAAAAAAATAAAATACCTGTCATTCAATTGGGCCGAAGGCGGCTTCAAGTGCATCTTCTTTTAGTAGCAGTTAATAACCGTTCCGTAGGTAACTTTAAGAACTTTGTCTGGATGCTAGCGCCACGCGGTGGAAACCTCAGACAATCACGCTGCGATGCAAGCGAGAACAGCCAAGCCGTGTCCTTGAGGTTACGAGACGAAATGTTAGGACTAAAGTTAAAGGATTTGTTTAAATTATTATTTTTCATATGATTCTTATCGGAGAAGGTATTACATTTTTGTAAAATTATACATATAAATTATTAAATATATTTATTTACATTTATTTGCCAATTTTGAATTTTATTTTTAAACTTCGCGCGCAACATACTACTTAAGCTATTATGGATGCGTTTGAAGTCACCTTCAACAGAAGTTTCTGACATTTTTAAAAATGCTTAACGTTGCAGAAAAAAAGTATTGCGATTACTCCGTGGGTTTCAAATGGAAATTTTAACGTAGAATCCGAATTTCAACAATTTAAAAGTTGTTCTTGCTGTTTTTTGTGTGTTTTTTTTAGATTTTTCAGAAGGAACGGAAGGGGGACTCAGTAGGTTCTTTAAGGGTACCCAGAAAACAAGAAAAAATTGACCGCGTTTCAATCGTATTTCAAGTCATATGAAATGTGTATCTTAAAGGGGGAATGACAGATTGCTGACGATAGGTTAGAGGTACCAGTGAATCGGAGAAGTGGTTATTTTACGATTTACCAACAAATATTTCGTTACCGATTGAGAAAGGACGGTTAATCGTAATAATACTATTCACAAAATAAAATTACGGACCAGAAAAAATAAAAACTTTATTTTTTTAATTTAATCACTATATTATCGAATAGTTATCGTAGTTTAGAATCATAAAACGCAATACTATGCCTGTTTCTTACACTGCGAAATAGAGAGAAAGCGGCTGCTCATACGCCATGCGCACACCAAACACGCGTTCATGTTTATCTTTTATTATAATCATAAATATTTAATATAGTGATTTGTATAATTTATTGAAAAATTTGCTATTTATATAAAATTGCATTTCACTAACATATATGTGAATTTTATTACAATTTAAATATTATAATACTTAAAATATTTACATTAATTTGATATTTCATTTTACGCAATTCATATTTATAAAATAAGTTTCTTATGATGGACATTTTTGAATCTTAAAAATCCAATTCATTTACGTCCCTAACTTATCTGTCTTTTTTTATTTAAATTTACTTTCAGCCACTTTCCATTTACTACAATTAAATAATAAAGAGCGTAATCTGCAATATATAATTAATCGAACTTCATCAAACATCGATTGTATGATGCAGATTCATTTCTGTAAAAAGGACCCTACACTTCTCAATTCAGTTTGACGTCCTTCAAACTCCATTTCACTGAGAACTTGAAACGTTTTATGCGTTTCTTCTGTCAATCTTAAATCACGAATTGAACTTAATTTAGTTTTTTGAGGTTATGTTTTCCTATTCAGAATGTATTAATACTATAGAACGAGTACATCTCCGAATGTGGCTTGGCAGATTTAATTAAGTCCAAATAGCTGAGCAATTCAAAGAGTCCCAAAACGATTGAAATGCAACTTTGTCAGTCTGGAATTTTAAGATACACATTTCAAAGGGCTCCAGTTCAATCGTTTCTTTTTTCCTGGGTTCTTTAAAGAGACTCATTTCGGTTCCTTCGGTTCGCCAGGGAGGGCTCAAGTATGTGGTGATGAAGTCCAACTCTCCTCTCTGGACAGGTATCCTGCATTAGATAACGACAAGAAGATTAAAAAAAGAAGAGCATCGATTAATCCGTTCAATTTTAGTTGAGAATTTTTGTAATTTATCATCTCTTCTCAGATTGTTCGACAAAACATACTGAAAATCATAGATATTGATCATTTCTCTCTCTTTTTCTTGAACCTTTGTTTCAAATATAACTGCTTGTTTCACAATGAATGTGTTGCTGCTCAGGATTGATGCACTATTTTGTTTTAAACAAGATAGTTACTTTGTTAACCAAAGAGATTAATCAGAGACAAATTTGTTACCAAAAAGATCCATTTTCAACCAAATACATACATTTTAAACTAAAAAAGCTAAATTATCAATCAATAGGTATAATAACTCAGTTTTCATTTAGAAACAGCGGCGTAACTACCGCCAGGCTGGTCAAGTGGGTTGTCTGAGGCCTCTTAACATCAGGGACCTCGAAAACTATGGTTTCGTAGCCTATATTATCATATTTGTCGGATAAAGGTCCCCCTACTAAAAAAAATATCTGGGGCCCCCTATTTCGTAGTTACGCCACCGGTTAGAAACATAAGTTTTCAACCAAATACGTAGATGCATATTCGACCATGAAAATTAAATTTCTCTAAAAAATAAACAATTTCCAAAAAAGTGGAATAATTGTAATTTCAGTTAAATATGTGATTTTTTAAATCAAATGATAAATCTAAATTTATTTATAAATTTATGGAAATACCTTAAGTTTCAACAGTAAACGATACATTACTATAGAATACATTTAACAAAGAATTGCACTTTTTACCAAATAGTTGAATTTTCAACACAAAAGTGACAAATTTTTATGGAAAACAACATTCGATACCTGTAAATCAAGAGCGGATAGCAGCTACTGTGACGTTAGCGCAATTAGTTAACACAAGCTTTCAAAACTTCAAGTTTACATCCGAAATTGTTAGAATTCAGAGTGAAGACAATTCCGATACACCGTTAGAAAAAATTCGCTGAATCACACCGATAAATGAACGCTTTTCGCTCTGCAACTGAAGTGTGTTATCCCACATCTCTACAGGTGCAAAGTTCGACTTCACGATTCGTTTTCGGGGGCTAAATGGCTATTAGGAGGAGTTTTCAAGTAAACTGAATTTTGCAGGGTGTCAAGAGAATGAAAATTCATGCAATTATGCTATGTTAGATCATTATAGAAAAACATAAGGAACTTAATTCTTATTAAACCTTCTTCCGCAATTTTGTTACACTATTTTTTTTTAAGTTTATATTGGTTTACAAAATGTGGTTTCAAATTTGCGTAAGTTTAACAGATATTGAGGAATTTTGAAACGATTTGAAAATAAATAAACCTTGTGAATATATTTTTTTAATTTTGTAATGTTTAACGCAAATGAAAAAAATTATTTTAGACTTCTACGAATAATTAATATAATTTTTCACTTCGAAAAATTAATTTTAAGGGATTATATTAAAAGATTTCAATAAATTTTAAACGAAGTTAAAGATTCTCAATGAAGAATCTGGAAGATTTTAAGGAAACCTTTTTAATTTTTTCCAATTTAAAATAAAATCAGGAAAATTCTGAATAATTTTTAATTATTAGATTTCGTAAGGTTTCACGAAAATCACAACAATTCTCTTAGGTTTCTAGCAATAATTAAAATAAATTTTTTATTTAGAAAAACTAATTTCAGGAGCATATTTTAAAACATTTTAAAACATTACAAAAGATTTCAAAAATTGTCAAAGTATCTGAAATATTTTAAAGGCAATTTTTTTTATTTCGCAGAATTAAAAAAAAATCAGTAAAAATTTGAATAATTTTTAAAGATAAGGAGATTAGAAGGTCTGAAAGATAAAAAAAGAATTATTTTCCTGATATTCGTGTGAAAATTTTAAATAATTTTTTATTTTGAAAAATGAACTTTAACAGAAAATTAAAAAAGACTTTTAAACACATAAAACGATTTCCTAAAATTTCTAAAAAGAGTGTGGAAGGTTTTAAAATCAAAATGTTTCGATTCGGTATGATTAAGAAGTAAAAAAAACGTAAATAATCGAATAAATTCAAGAAATGTTTAGTAGAATTAATGAAATTCAAAAATAATTTAAACTTGAGAAGAGTTTCAGAACGTAGGATAAACTTATTTTAAAAAACTGAAAAATCTAAAAATTCTTGTAGAAGAACAATAATATTAATTTGATTTAACTGAATCGAAATGTTTATACGTAAAATTTATATGTTATATGTAACTGAATCGAAATCTTTATACCATATATATTCCGTAAGGACTACGACAAAAGAACATGAGTGATGGCTGAATGAGCCTCATCTTGCACGCACACTTACCCATCACTTAATCAGGGAATGTGCTTGTCATTTGCGTGCGATATGGGTGGCATCGTGCGAGTCGCAGGCGTGCTTGAAGCGTGCATCGCACGATTGTTATCTGGGATATCTTGTTTGAAACAAAATAGTGCATCAATCCTGAGCAACACCACATTCATGGTGAAGCAAGCATTACGAAAACTCTCGACAGAAACTGAACGGATTAACCGATTTTCTTTCGCCTTTTTTAATTGCCTCCTCGTTATCTAATGCACCCCTGGCTGACCGAAGGAACCGAAAGGAGACTCTACAAAGTACCCGTAGACAGGAATATGCAAACGCCATTCTGGTTCCTGGACAGTTCGCGGGAAACAGAGCGATAAGCATGTCGTATATTTTAATTAAAATTAAGTTTAAAGTATAAGAAAAATGGTCTGCCGCAGTGCTCCGTTTTGTAAAAATAGAAGCGAGGATGGATTTAAACTTTACCGTTTTCCACTAGGGCGAAGAGAAAGACTGTCAATGTGGATCATAAATTGTAGACGCGACAAATGGAAACCGAATTTAAATTCAAAATTATGCTAAGTTATTACTATTATTTATGACTATCACAATATAATTTAAATATAGGGGGTCTAAAGATTATGTTCACATGTAGTTAAACTGCCTATGAGCATTTTTTTGCTATATTAAAGCGAAATGAGATCCAGATGAAAGTAAGGTTAAGAACCCGTTTTTCTACAGAACTGCGCACATTATCTGACGCAAATGAAAAGGGCGTATGATGTGAAATATAAATAGCTATCATAATACACTCTTGAAAAAGAATTGTACTAATGTTTCACCTATAGTCTATTATTATTTTATTATTTGTTAATATTTATTTAAAAAATCAAGATTATAATTTTAGCACACGCCTAGTTATACCTGAGTAAAATTTCGTTTGCAATCATAGTTTTTGCAATAGCTACTTTTTAGGAAATGTGTGGGTTAGAAAATCATATAGTCGAATTTAAATATTTCATATATTATATCATATGTAATTTTATTTATTATTTATGTTTTGATAACAATGCTTCTGTATAATTTAAAAATAAATCATCTTCATCATGTAAGTGTATTTATATAATTCAATATCAATTTAGCGATTTTGAATTTGGCGGGGAACCTGAATGGCAGCTTGCATATTCCCATCTAATATAGTACCCTACTTACGGTAATGTTTCTATTGCCAGATACCGAAACGGAGTTGAATCTCCTTATTATTTCTTCGTGGGATAAATCACGAAAATTCTCAACAGAAATTAAACGGATTACCCAAGTTTCTTCTGTATTTTTTTAATCCTCGCGTTGTTATCTAATGCACCTAATGCAGAATATTCAAATTAAATTCAGTAATATTTTAATAGTTTTTAATTTTTCTCAACCGGCTCTTATCTCTAAAAATAGTAAGGTTGAGTGAGGCATGACAGGCACTCAATCTGAAATTCTAAATTCTAGGCTCGATAAGAATTCACGATGTTTAATGTATCGTCGAAAAAATAACACTCCAGACCGCCCGTCCCTGGCAGACCGAAGGAACCGAATGAAGCCTCTACAAAGTACCCGTAAAGACCCCATTCGGTTCCTTTTTTAAAAACTAAAAAAACAGCAAGATCAACTTATAAACTGTTGAAATTCGGATTCTACATTAAATTTTCTAGTGGAAACTCACGAAGTAATCGTAATACTTTTTTTTCAGCTGTAAAAAATGTTTAAAATATTGAAAGAGTTCCTTATTCCTTGTTTTCTTAAATTTTCACCTAGTCCATAATTTCGGTCAAAATAGTGTAGAACCCAGAAGGAGAAAAATAATTAAACATGATGTATATTTTAACAGATAAACTCGTTTATCATAATATTTGTTTATAACGTCGGTTGGTTGGTTTCTTATTTTCAACGGCGTTGTCTTAATCTATTTCTTAAGCATCTTACAATGTGGTTCACTCTTACCAAAAGTGACAATTAATACTGATGACATTCATGTCGGTTTTACATGACAATGATTCAGTCTTATTATATTAAGTTAATACTAATATTAAATTTGTTCATAAGCGCCTCTTTGGATTTCTCTATACAATGTTTAAAGTATTCTTTAATAAAGGAAGTTGGTCGAAGCCTGGGCAGCGTACCTGAGTATGTATAATCAGATTGCGAAGTCTCGGCACCTGATCAGCGTACCCGAGGAAATAATAATTAATGTAAATACAAGATTTCTTAGCCTGAGCAGCGTACCCGAGCCAAATGAGATCAAGTAAAATGTAGTCTCTCGGAGCCTGAGCAGCGTAGCCGAGTAAATAAATCAATAACACAATTCCTCAGAGCCTTAACAGCGTGCCTGAACCAATAATAACAATAAAATCAATTTGCAATGTCTAGGAGCCTGATCAGCGTACCCGAGGAAATAATAATCAATGTAAATACAAGATTTCGGAGCCTGAGCAGTGTACCCGAGGAAAACAATATAAATCAAATACAATGTCTCGGAGCCTGTGCAGCTTACGCGAGAAAATAAAATAATACAATGTAAAAAAAACAATATAAATGGCGAGGAGCCTTTCCTGGCGTACCCAAGCAACAAAAAGGATATAAAAGTAATCTAAATCCTGAAATAGCGTACCTAGATAAATCAAAACTACGGACCTCTATTCTTCAAGAGCAACAGCTCTGAGCAATAAATCCGGATGTGTGGACGACGGATTCCCGTTGTCCACTCGAGAGGTACTGACCTGCCTGGCACTTGCCTTCTTATAGCAGTTACTGCTGAGGCAGACAGTAGGAGAGTTTCTGCGACGCTTCCTAGTGTGATTTCGCGCAACTATTCTCGTAGTCCCTCGCCTACCGTAAGGCTTCACGCGTGTCGAGCTTTTCCGGTGTATTCGGGTTGCCTAGTAGCAGGCGTAGATCAAAGTGACCGTTTCAATATATAAGATCCATAACGCCTGTTGACTGCTACTTACAGATGATGCGCTTGAAGTGTAGCAATCAACAGGCGTTATACGTCTTGTATCTTTTTTTAACTTTTTGCCATTGCAAAAAAACGATTGTGATTATTCTGTGACCTTCTATAGGGAATTTTAACGCAGAATCCGAATTTCAACAATTTACCCATTCGGTTCCTTCGGTACGCCAGAGGTGGTTTCGTTCAGAAAATAGCAGCCCCGAGATTCCTTTCACCTTGTTTACACTCATGGTGGCAATTTGCTCCTTCTTAGGCGCATAAAATGCATCATATTTTCAATTAATTATAATAATACAAGAACCAGACCATTTTTCGAAAAATCTTAAATATCTAAATAGCTAAATATCAAACCAGAGGAATCACCTTAAGATTAGCTATAGGCTATAGAAAAAGCACCCCGCAATCTTTATGCCAGCAAATAGATGTGTATCTCCCCTAAAGAAACCTTTTTTTTGGCACAAAAATACATTCTACGGTCATTTTCCATTCTTAACCAACCCCTCCCTGGCGGACCGAAGGAACCGAACCCTGGTGGATCGAAGGGACCGTATGGATCCTCTATAAAGTACCCTTAAAGGCCCCATTCGGTTCCTTTAAAAAAAACTCAAAAAACAGCAAAATCAACTTTTAAATGGTTGAAATTCGGATTCTACGTTAAAATTTGCATTAGAAACTCACGGAGTAATTACAATACTTTTTTTCAGCTATAAAAACTTTAAAAAATAAAATACCTGTCATTTACATGGGCCGAAGGCGCCTTCAAGTTCATCTTCTTTCAGTCGAAGTTAATAAGCGGTCCATCGGTAACTTTTAAGAATTTTTTCTTGATGCTAACGCCACGCAGTGTAAATCTCAGACAACAACGCTGTGATGCAAGTGAGAGAGAATTTTATTTTTAAACTTCGCGCGCAACATACTACTTGAGCTAATATGGATGCGCTTGAAGTCACCTTCAAAAGAAGTTGATTACATTTTTTTTAACTTTTAAAGATGGAAAAAAAAGTATTGCAATTACTCCATGACCGTCTATAGGGAATTTTAACGTAGAATCCGAATTTCAACAATTTAAAATTTTATTTTGCTGTTTTTTCGAGTTTTTAAAGAAGGACCCGAAGGGGGCTCAGTGGGGTCTTTAAGGGTACTAAGTAGAGGCTCCTTCTGGTTTCTCTGGCCCCCCAGGGCTATCACAGGAAAGATTTTCTCTGAGAAATCCTCTAAATTTGCTACAAATTTTTTCATTGAGGCGTATCCCATTATGTAAACTCTTGATAATATAATTCAAAATAATATCATTTAATCGGTTATCTTATCATACTCTTCAAGTGACATTAGTAACGTGGCAGCTGCATTCCCGAACAGAAGAAGAAGAAACAGTTGCGTAAGTAGGATGAAGATATTGAGAGTATTGAAGTTTATTAACGTTTTTAAATGTTGTTTTTTTCATAAATGAGGGGTACGCTGTCTGAGCCTGTCAATTAACATTTAAGAAGTTTTACACGGCAAAGGAAAATCGTTGTTATTTTTGCACTATTCAATATTATTTTAACAGTAAAATATTTTTTGTCTGTAATGTTTTGTCGCTTGATTTCTATTGTTTTTCCTGGGCTTGCATGTTTCTGCGTTATTTTTCAAGCAGCGCGCAAGTTTTACAAGTCAAAATGTTTGGATTCGCAAGCCGAACGTAGATGTGCTTGCAAACATTTTTATTGGTTTCTTACAAAAATTTGCTGAGTATTAGTAATCGAGACACATCGCTCACCTTCGTCTTTACAGCGATCTGTAGACGACAAAATCGTAGATGACGTGAAAGTAACCAAACAAATTTTCGACACGCAAAAAGACTTAACGGCACACACACACACACACACACACACACACACACACACTGACATGTGTCTCACTGGCATATTCTACGAGTAAACAGAGCCATTGTGAGAAAAAGCAAATAAAAAATTTTCCATAAAATACAAAAAAATCAATTTCGAAAAAAATTTTAGTTAACAGGTTCAGCCCACGGACCCTTCAAATAATCTTTAATCGGGATTTTAGGAATACCGAGTAGCACTTTAACGAACTTTAAATTGTTCAAACAATTTTTTATCTGTTTGAACATTGGGCTTTTTTATTAAGCCCCGTAATCACTGTATTTTTCTAGAGGTTGTGAATATAGGGAATTCCCATAGGGAATTATTGAGAAAGACATAGTTACAGAGATATTGATTGAGAAGGAGGGAAGGAGAGGAGGAGATAAGGTCACATAGGATGTGAAATGGTAGGAACAAGCTGAAAGAAAAGTAGGGAATGGGAAAGAAAAGGAAAGAGGGAGAAAGAGCAAGAAGGAGGGAGGAGAGCAGAGAGAGTAACATATGTCATATTCATAAGGAATGATCGATAGCGAGAAATAGAGTAGGTGGAGATTGAGAAAAATGAAGAGAGAGAGATAGAGTATGGTATTCAAAAGAAGATAGGGGCAGAGAGGCAGAGTGAAGGATATATGGAACGAGAGGAAGGGTGGCGTAGTATATGAAGTCGTAGGGAGATAATTGAGGGGCTTGTGATCGACATAAAGGATTAAGTGGATAATTGAAGAAAGATGAAGTAGAAGAGATAGGGAAGGACAGGAACAAATGGAGAATGATAGAGAGAAATATTGGAACAAGTGACTGCGAGAACAATATAGGAGTGAACAGCAATGTGAAAGGGAAGTATAGAGAGATATAGAACATTTTAGCAATATATACATATATCGGATGGAAATAGGAGTGGTTAAGCGATTCGGATGGGTGAAGGGGAAGAGGAAAGGGATAGGTAGAGACGATATCAGAAGAAAGGGAGAAACATGTGACGGAGAGGAAGCCACTGCATAGAATCCTGTAATTGAATCTATGACTTACTCAGGTCACTTAAATCAGCCACCCCCCCCCCCCCCCCCCACAGCATACTCTTAATTTTCGGGTTTTCTATAGCCCACTGAATTGCGCCCCAAATGCGCTCAAATGCGCCACCGATAAACTTTTTTGCGCCAAAAAACTGTACGAGTTATATCAGGTATTACGCGGGGGGGGGGGGGGTGGAACGACTGTTGTTCTGTCAAATAAAATTTTATGCCCTGTTTCGATATGATGTTCTGGTCGTGTTGATTGCGTGACATGTTTTAG
The DNA here is from genome assembly GCF_010883055.1 of Belonocnema kinseyi. NCBI lineage: Eukaryota > Metazoa > Arthropoda > Insecta > Hymenoptera > Cynipidae > Belonocnema > Belonocnema kinseyi. The sequence continues at coordinate 40,421,034 of NC_046661.1, read as the reverse complement.
CCTGACTTTACTCTCATGTTCCTTAAGGCGAAACGGTAGGTTTCACTGAGCGCTTAAATGACTGCAGAGACTACTATTACAAAATCGGGAATACAGCCTAGTGCCCCCTGGCTAATAGAATTACAAACTCATATCCGAAAATCGGTAGTATTCCGTTGGTAAGATTTTTAAACTTTTAGAGCGAGAAACTTAGCAACGAGAGAGACAGAAAATCTTCAACACAAAGGATTACTCCTTCATTAAATTGTTGATTTTGCAACCTAATAATAAAATTCTTAACTAAAAGTATAATCGTCAGGAGGAAACAACTTATGAAAATTAATATGAATAAAAGGCCCATAAATTACAAACAAAAAATTATATGAGGGTAATTTTTTAGTATATTCTACTCAAATATACTGCAGTAGCTTTAATTTATTGATGTAATATTTTACTTAATTTGGAAAAATCCGGAAGCTACAATTTGGCCACATTTGAGAACTTATTAACTAACATCATGGATTTTGTTTATTTCTCAAACAATTGAATTTCTCAATACCCTTAAATAATTTATCAATCGGCAAATTTTGAAAATAATTATCGTTCTTTTAAAAAATAATATGTTGGATATTACCGGATCCAGACGTTTTGCTACTGATACTTTTTGTTTTCTTACCTACCAAAAAAATTAATTGTTCATCTAAAAAAAGACAAATTATCAAGCAAAAATGGAATAGTTATATTTTCAGTTCAAACATTTATTTTAAACAGAATAAAATAGACATTTTCAACCAAACTTTCAGCCAAAAGAGATGCATTTTTTATTAAAACAATGTGTCTTCTACCACAAAAAAATATTTTTTAACGAAAAATTATATTAACTAAACAGTTCAATTTGCAAACGAAGAGATTAATTTTTCACCCAAGAAGATTTTTTTTAACAAAGTACATGAATTTTCACAAAAATATTTAAAATTAAAGAATTTTTAAGCGAAGAAATTAATTTTCAACCAAACGTAATTTTCATTAGAAATTGAAAAAATATGTAGTCAATTATTAATTTCGAAAAAATTCGAGTATGTATAAGATATATTTAGAAGTTTTTAAAATATTCCAAAATAATGTAAAGCATGAAACAATTAAAAAAAAATTGTAAACAAAACGTAGATTTTAGAAGATTCTGAATAAAAGATTTAGAAGCTTTCTAAGTCTTTTGAAAAGCTTCAAAAGAATACAGCAGTTTTATCCAAATTCCCAAAAAAAAAAATTAATTTCTAGTTAAAAAATTATTTTTAAAAATAATGAAAAATATAAATTTAAAAATTTATAATTTTTTTATTAATTTTATAGTTCAACATTTTTGCTTATTTTTCAAACCGCCCCCCCCCCCCCCTAAAGGCATTTAAAAAATATTTTATTTAGAGGTGGCGCAAGCCCCATGAAGTGTAACAGATATTTCATATTCTGTAAAAAAAGGTTGCACAGCGGCGTGAAATTTGTATAGAAATGTCAAAAATTGAACAAAAGTGTAAAATTCTCAACTGAACTGAAATTTAATATGTGACGTAAAATTGAACAACGGAAAGTGAAAAATTTCTGCAAAATATCAACATAACCTCAAGTTCTTAAATCAAGTAAGATCCCAGTGGGCACAAAATTTGGCGACGTCTTTACGACATCGTTACGTCAGCTTTACGACAACTTTACGACATCCTATGTCCATGTCGTTTCGGTATCTTTGCGATATCGTAAAGACATCGTCAGATCATACGTCTTATTTACGATATCGTAAAGACACCTTAACGACATGGACATAGGATGTCGTAAAGTGGTCATAAAAATGTCGTAACGATGACGTAAAGACGTTGCCAAACTTTGTGCCCACTGGGATTATATTAAAACTATATTTATAATTACGCAAGCGTAAATCGCATGAAACTTATAATTTAAAGTCAGTCACTCGCATTAATGCTTTCGCCGAAAGTGAGCAATAAATTTTGTAAACTAAAATGCACGCTTCGCTTATGACACGCGAACAAAAGAGCGAAAAAGAAAGCTTTATCGCGAAAATCAGACAAACGTGGTATATTATACGGACGAATATAAAATGACTATAAAGTGGAGAAATCTTTGTTAGAAAATAGAAATTTAGGCGCAGTCGGTAATTTTACCAGTCTGGGGAATTTTACTAAGTACAGCGCGAGTCGTTTTTTTACACACTCTGAACGTAGTGATTTTCAACACGTCGTATGCATTTATGCAAAGTCATAGAATTAAGCCTGTAAGAGACGTCATTCTACATAACATATATAAATTTGCTTTCTAACCTGTAATTTTAATGCGTCTAAAGTGACATTTTACATGTGCAAATTTACACTTTGAAGTGCGATCTTAAAACGTATTTTTTACAGTGTATAAGAAAACCAACTTTTTTGTAAATTTTATCCAGATTCGTTAACATAAGGTACATCGAGTTGAAAATCAACATGTGTTTTCACGATTAGGAATAGAATAAGAATAAAAACTCATTTTTCAAATATGACCCACATAAGTTTGTTTTTTACACTTCCAAAAAAAAAACCCTCACGTGAACAATTTCGACCCAGAAGTTAGCTATGCATATACATCTGAAACTTGTGAAAAAATACAGTAATAAATCTAGTGAAAAACTAAAATCAGTCCTGGATACCTCTCAGAAATATCTCTAAGAATTTAATTCATTTTTTAAAACAATTAGATTGTTATAAAACATTGTGTCTTCATTATAAATAAAAGTATTAGTCGGAAAGAAATTCCAAGTATAAAAATTTCAAGTATAACAAAAATTTGAAAGATGTAAAAAATGTGTATTACCTTAAATTAGGCCAAAGATATTATAAACGTAGATGCGGTGCGGGGCGTCGGAGTGGG
>NC_046661.1:40416958-40418045 GCF_010883055.1 Belonocnema kinseyi | reverse complement strand
AAAGATTTTTTGAGGTTAGAAAAGTTTGACATGTATGTATCGCTGAATTTTTTCAGATCTGAAGCTTGATCCAGGTTTTCGGTACAGTCTTTTTTTTAATTTTTAAAAAAATGTTATCGAAAAATCATATTTTTAATTTTTTTTTAAATATTATAAAAAGACATTTCGAGATAAACAAGTGTGGAAAACATTGTTCTTTGACAAATTATTTTTTTTAATTGAAATAATCAAATATTTATACCAAAGAAACAACTTTTTTAATGTTTGAAGTGTTTAAACATTATTGCTTAAATTTAAAATAACAATAATTTAAAAATATATATATTTCTGGATAAAATATTTTCGTTGAAAATGTATATAGTATTTTTTAAATCACAAAAGTTCTTCCGAAAAATCGAAATGTTAATTAAAAAACATGTGTTTTTGTATGTGAATTTGCCGGTAAAATTTTTTTTACAATTTTAATTTTAAATTCAAACAATTTTTAACAATTTAAATATTACACAAAAATTTATTTGATAACAATATTTTACTATCGTATTTTTAATAAATAATTAATACTGATTAAGAAACAATTTTATTTGGGGATTTTATTATTTGGGAATTTTCAAATTCGTTAATATTATAAACTGTTCAGGAATTTTATTAGTTTTGGAATTGTATTTTTCGGGACAGAGAGTTTTACCGAGTCGAAAAGTTTATTTTTCGGGATATTTCAGCCGTCCCCATAGAATTACAGAAAATTTTCTCTAATTATAATCTCGGCGCAATCCAGCGAGTCACTTTCTTTCGATTCCTTTGAAAGACGATCTTTTGCTTTCAGTTTTCTTTTTAAAATATACCTTGAATTCAACGCATTTCAACTTAAATGTTCGCACCTGCATTTAGATTGAATTATATAAACGTTTTTTGTTTTAAATATAAATTAATTAGAACATTTTATTTGTTTTTCACAATTGTAATTTATAACTTCTAAAATGGAATGATTGTAGCTCAAACATGAAAAAGTATAGACTAATTTCAAATTTAAAGAGGTTCTATCACATATATTGAACTATTAAAACCTCTGATCTTTTTTATGGTTTTT
>NC_046661.1:40415342-40416858 GCF_010883055.1 Belonocnema kinseyi | reverse complement strand
TTCTCATTATGGATGAGAATGTGATAAAATAATCATGGGGCCTTGAAAAAGTAGCGTTTTTCGCCTCTTGACTTTTTTCCATTTCAAGCTTTTTTTGCTTCACATGTCCATTTTCGTTTGATTTTTTGGATTTTTAAAATCCTTTAACTTTGGTAAGTTTGATTTTATCAAAAAAAGTTGTCAGGATAAATTGTTCACATTTTTTTGTACCATAAATGGCTGTGGATAGAATTTTCAAATTTTTAAAAAAATTGGTCTCAAAAATTTTTAAAAAGCATCAACTTTTTGAATTTTTATCAAAAATGGCTGTTTAACGAACTCGATCTTGCTTTTTGGTTTTTCGAACAGTGTGTCAAAGCCCAATCCAATCGGACCAGTCCTTTGAAAGTTATCCGGTATGCAGACAACTACAACAACGACGACATCGGGCAAACAAATAGGCTCCCTTGTAAAAACTTGTTTTTCTGACTCAAGGGGCCTCAAAATGTCGACATTTGATAAAATCCGAAAAACCTATTTTTCATTAAAAACTAATACCGTCTCATTTGGGATAAGAATATAAACATTTTTAATAAGATTTGTAGAAAATCTTTCAAAGAATAAAATGTTTGCCCGGTAAGTTACAACCGAAAAATTACAATTTCAAAAAAATGAAGTTTGTTCTAAATATTGAGCTGGACTTGAGACCGGGACAAATCGTCACACACACAATTCAAAGTGACAAATTTTCTTCGTACCTACATAATGACATTTTTGCACAAACTTTGCAGGATTCAATTCAACAACGATTTATATCAAAATTTATTTTTATTACTTTTATTATTTTTTTTATTAATAAAAAATTCGATTTTTCAGAACTTTTTTATATTTTTTTCAAATACTATGCATATTTTCAAACAAATTTTTTCATCCAGAAATATATATTCGATTATTGTATTTTCAATAAATGAATAATATTTAAAAAACAATTTTTTTAATTGTTTAAATTCAGGAATTTTCTAGTTCGGTTATTTTATAATTCAGCCATTTTCTCTGGTGATTTTTAAAATTCGGTAATATCTTATTATCTGGAATTTTATTTATTTTATTTTCCTGAATTTTCCAATTCGACTTTTATATTTCGGGACTTTCATAATTTCTGGAATTTTATTATTTGGTTATTTTTCAATTTACGAATTTTACAGTGTCGGAAATTTTATTTTTCGGGATTTTTCAGTCGCTTTTTCCAAAAAATAAAATTCCCACATCACTGTCAAAATTCCGAAATTATAACATTGTCGAAATATAAAAGTCCCGAATTGTAAAATTCTCGACAATTTACAATCTTACCGAATTTGAGAAATGCCGACAGAAAATTTCCGAATTATACAATATCCGGGCTAGACAACTCTCTAATTTGAACAATTAAAAAATTGTTTGTTTAGAAATTTTTTTTTAATAGAATAATAAAATATTTTTAATAAAGAAAAAACTTTTTAATGTTTAAAGTTTCTAAAAATTATTGTTGGAATATAAA
>NC_046661.1:40413366-40415242 GCF_010883055.1 Belonocnema kinseyi | reverse complement strand
TTGACTAAGAGAACGATTTGGTGAACATGTCCGTTGAAATTTTTCAAATGTGATTTTTTTGGGCCCCAAATTAATTAAAACTTTTAACCCAATACTTCGAAACTTAAACTGCATAAATTTTCATGATATGCATGTCAAATTTAATGAATGAGGAAGATTTATAATTGAGAATTCTTTACTTTTAATCTTCAAAATCATGACAGTTTATATGAATTTTTATTTTATTTTGTTATTTAAGTAAATTTAATTAAAATTTTGTTAGATTTAAATTAATTAATTTATTTGTTATTTATTTTATTTATACATCATTCAAAATTCAAGAGTTTCTGATTGCAAATATTCAAAATTAAAGAGTTTTAAATTGCAGATCTTTAAAATTAAAGAATTTTCCATTGCAAGTCTTCAAAATTGAACTTTTCAAAAAAAATTTCATATTATAACTTTAAAATATATATCTTGAAAACTAAATAATTTGAAATTTCAAATCTTCAACATTTCAAATCACGGCCGTACTCAGAGTACAGATATTTTTTACATTCTCATCAAAAAAGTTATTACAGTTGTGTAAAATTTTACGTCTGGACACGAAATACAGGTTTTTACGAGTGTTTCTGCCTTTCCATATGCATGTTTGTTTGCGAGTATAATAACTTTTGAAAAAATAATCTATTATATTGGCCGTTGGTATACTCTTTAAGTGTCAGAAACTAAAGACCAAGTTGATTGGCTACTTTGGGTGAAAATTCAAAAAGTTACAGAATTTTCAAAATTTCTGAGACAATTTTTTTCAAGATTTAAAAATTCCATGTACGGGTATTCGTAATAATTGGAAATCCGAACAATTTACCTCATCGACTTCTTTTGATAATAAGAATATTACCAGAATTATAGCGTTTTCAACAAATTAAAAAAAATTACCAAAATGAAAATTGTAAACTAACCAGCACGAGACTTGAAAAAAAAACTCGAGAGAAGAAAAACGTTCCTTTTTGAGAGCCCTACAAGATTATCATAACAACTTTTCAGATTGTTTTGAATAATCAAAAATTCAAATTTTGAAAAATTTTCCAAAAGTTTTTTATCAATTACTTTTTGATACGAAGGATAGTTTTTGTTTTATTCGTAAAAAAAACTACATTAAAAATATAAAATATAAGTGTTTGGACAAACGACATAAACAATGAAAAAAATAAATAGATAAAACTTGTTTACCTTAAAAAGAGCTAATGAATGTGTTATTAATCTAAAATGCTATTAACAATTTTCTGTGTTATTAATGTTACATAATAAGGAGTAAATGAAAACAAATTCCCGAATTGGATAATGTTTGGATGAAACCATACATAATCAAGAATGTTCAGAAATCATGAATTAAAATTCACCTACAAAGCACCAAGGTTCAAAATTTCATTCTTTGACTATCGCGATTTTTTTTTACAATTATAAAATGTCATATAAATAAAAAGTTAAACTTTACGTACCAAAAAAAAAAGTAAGGAAAGAAGATAAACAAAGCAACCTCGCAATCCCTTTAATGCATGTTTGTTTTCTTTATTTTGTCCTTTGTTATTTCTCAATTTTTTAATTCATAAAAAATATATTTGTCAATATTTTGGTGTTAATTTAACAAAGATTGTCCAAATGACAAAATTTAATTTAGATTGTGTCAAAATATAAATGCAATAACAAAATTATTATGAACTGAAAAAAATTTAAATTTCAAATTGAATAAGCACGAAATTACAATTATAATCCATTTTCAATTAAAAATAAGTTCAAAATAAATAAGCTGTATCAATTATAATAATTTAAAGTTTATTTTAAAATATACTTTATGGAACATGATATTTTTTACGAATGTGTCAGTGAAATTCTG
>NC_046661.1:40410477-40413266 GCF_010883055.1 Belonocnema kinseyi | reverse complement strand
GGGAGCTCTTCTTAATATTTTGACACCAAAATCATGTCGATACACCTTACCGACTGCGAGTAAAGCCACCCACGCTTTAACTTGACAGACTGTATATGAGTTTTTCAAAAGCTGTAAAGTGTAAGAAGCATTTTCGAAAGTCAAAGGAAATTACGGCTTGTTTCTACAGTTTAGCTAAGGCATAATTTTCGTCTTTTTGTTGTTTTAATATATGAGCTAATTACATTTTTTAAACCGCAACCATGAAAAATAATATAAACCAATGCTATAAATTCACACAACTGTTATGTACTTCAATAGTCTATATTTTTAAAGGAATTTGACGCTGTTTTTATTTTATTTTATTTTTAATAAATATGTAAGTTTCCTTAGTTTTTATTTAGTTTCCTTTAATAATTTACTTAATTTCTTTATTTTGTATTTATTGAGGAAAATAAGTTGAAACTTTAAAATGTTCTCCACCGTTCATGTATAGAAAACTATACTTTCCAGCTGGTCGATTAAGCTTTTGTTTGCATTTACTTGTTTAACTGTTTGCATATTTAATTCCATTAAAAATTTTTGATTTTGCTAAAATAATTATTTCAAATTATTTTTTGTAATAAAAAACTTGTTTTTTTAAATTTGTTCGTAAATAAATTAATTTTCTAATAATTTAAAGATTTGATCAACTTTCAGTTTCTTTTATAAAATTTTAAAGGCTTATGCATTATAAATTAATTACCTCATTAACAAAAAAAGTTTTTTAAAGAAAAGTAACAACAATCATACAAAAACCCCCACTTTTTTATTTGAAAAAAGATATTAACAATGTTTATTTCTTGCATAATTAAAAAGAAATTAGGAAGGAATTTCATATTTGAATAAAATTATGCATCGAACTAAAAAATACATGATCTGGCACTTTTTTGTTAGACACAGTAGACAATTAGACATAATCTAAAAATTACAATGAACATGACAAGTTAAAACTGTCATCTAGGTACTTGAAGTTAAAGTGAATATTTATTTCTGACAATATTAAAACTTCCATTTTAATACTGAGATTATTAAATTAAAAAGGAAGATATATTAAAATTATTTTCGCCTAGCGTTATAATGCTTAAAGCTTCTTGTTCTTCAAAAATCAACATATTCCAATCAAGATTTTTTGCTTACTTCTTAAATCTTGTAAACAAGAACAAAAGTTGTCATGTAATAAATAAGTGACGAAATTTTGTTACCAAATAATTTTTTTAATGTGGTAAGCCTTGATTATTTCTGCCGTTTTGGAGAAAAAAGTTACTCTCTAAAATTTGACGTAAGGGTCATTTTCGCGGTGCAGCGTATACGTAAAAAAGACTCACGTCAAAACGATGATAGTTTCAAAATAGAAAGTTTCTTCACGCGAACAGCAGATTTGGCTTAACCCATTTTTCCCTCTCGACGGATTATTCACCTTGGCGTACGGGGTATTTCCTAAATTAATTTTTTTACGTAAAAAAAAGTCGTGTCTACTAAAATGTAATGTTTTTTTCTCGATGACTCAAATTAAATAAAAAGGTTTGAAAGTGTAAAATTAAAAATGTAAAGCCTTGAAAAAATTCTGAATTTAAGAATCAAATCCTAAACAATTAATAATTTTAACATTGATATTTAATTTGGTTTTGAATATAAGGGTTTATTATCGTAAAATTGACAACTGTAAGCCTTCTAACTTGATTAGGCTTAAATTAATGGCCTCCAAAATTTGATAATACCCAAATACAAACATTTAGAATTCTGCATTTCAATTTTCAATTCAAAACTTTCAAAATTAAACAATTTAAATTTATCAGATTATACTTCAGGCATGTTCAAAAATTTTTAAATATTAATGCTTGTATTATTAATTTATCAACTCTGAAAAATTTCAAATAATACAATTCTTGAAATTTCTGTTTATAAAATTACTCAGTTTGAATGTTTTGAAATGAAAATATATTAAAACCTTTCAATTTAAAATTCCTCTCCTTATAAAAAGTTTTGGATTTCACAGGCTTTACATTAATTCCAATTTTTCACAAGTTTGACATCGAATAATCTGCTTATTGCAGCTTTAAATTATTTATATCCTAAAGCTGAAAAAAATGTATTGCGGAATCATAAGTGATTTCATTTAAAACGTTTCAAATTAAATAATTTGAAGTGACAGGTTATACTCGAAAAATATTCGAAATTTTACAAATACTAAAATTTAGAAATTTAAATTTATTAACTAGTTTCTTTTAATAATTATTATTTTCTTCTTACGCTTCTAAAAGAAAATAATTACAATGTAATTTTTATTGTTTTCATTTCAAATTTCTCTCATATTAAAACTTTTAATTTCAAAGGCCTTTAAGTTATAATCCAATTTTCGAAACTGAATAATTTTGAATGGAATAATTATTTAATTGCTAACATACTTCTAATTTGAAATACAATTTTCGGATACTAAAGTATTTCCATGCAAAATAGTTACGCTGAAGTTTAAACACTTCCTTTTATATTTTGACATTGTCGACTTCTGAAAAGTTTCAAACAAAAAACTTTAGAACTATGAGTCCTAATTACTTTCCTGAGTTTTTTTGTTGAGTTTAACTAATTATTATAAAAAAAGCGAATTTTTTTTAATGTGTCCAGCTTATTTGAATGCTCTCCATTGTCGAAGCCAAGAAACAATCCACATATGGGGCATTATTCCTCAACTGCCCCAATTCAAAAAGTCATGTTTTTCGATTGTCTCTAAATTCTGGGAATATGTTCGCCTACCCAACAGTAGTTAATCC
>NC_046661.1:40402096-40410377 GCF_010883055.1 Belonocnema kinseyi | reverse complement strand
TTTCTTTTGAGACTATTTAAAAAAAATCGTAGATGCCTAAATTGCGAAAAAAGTTAAATAAACAATTGATTTATTGAAAAAATTGTTCAAACAATTTTTTTTTGTTAGAAATAATAAAATAGGATGAAAGCGTGTAAAAAGCACTTTCCAAAACCCTCATAAAAATTTTAAATCGCGTAATTAGAAAGGAAGTTACAGGCGTTTGAAACTACCTCTGCAGGCATCGGGGTTGAAAATTCAACCCCCCCCCCTCACTTGGGGAGGGTTGGTAATCCTGGTCTATAAGTTTGTGGATTAACTACTGTTGGGTAGGCGAACATATTCCCAGAATTTAGAGACAATCGAAAAACATGACTTTTTGCGTTTGGGCAGTTGAGGAATAATGCCCCATATATCTGTATTCAATTCAATCAAATTTAAAATTTATCGATAGTTTCATTTTTATTGAACTAAATTGTACTTAAATTTAACACCATTTAACACCATTCAACATCTACAATTTTAACTGAAATTTACTTAAATTCAACTAAATTTTACTTAAATTTTGAATTTAATTAACATGTATTCACTTTTTGAAATGATCTAAATTTTATTCAATCTTTAAATTTAGTTTTACAAAATAATTTTTAAAATTGCATTACAATAAATCTTAAAGTACGAATAGAATTGTTTTAAAACTTATTTACTTAGTATCTAGAAAATTTCTTTTTGAAAAGAAACCAGACGAGAAATTAATTTAACTAAACTTTATTTAATTCTTAAATTCATCTAAATTTCATTTAAATGTTGAATTTAGCTAAATTTTATTTAAATTTTAAATTCAACTAAATTTTATTTAATTTGGAATTTAAATCAATTTTATTTAATTTTTTAATTCATCTTAATTTCATTTAAATTTTAAGTTTAGTTTTTAAAAATAATTTTAGAAATTTAACTAAAATTCTAAAGTACGAAAAAAAATTTTTTACATTTATTTATTGTCTCGAAAATTTAAAATAATAATAAATAAAATATTTTTAGGCACTCCTTAATTTTAATATAATTAGGTAAATCATTGTTCATAACATTTTTAGCGTACAGGCCGTACAGAGCCAGCTAACCGACTCAACTGTAGCAAAGATTGCTATAGTGATGGCGAAGACGAACGCGAGAACGAGAAACAGAAAATCACGTTCCTTTTGGAATTCAACAACTTTCGGTGTGAGCCCCGGCCCCACCTCGCCCGCTGACGTGCTAGGAGGACGCGGTTGCCATAGAAACGGTGAAAAGTTGAAGAGGGCAGCACCTCGATATAGTCGCAAATGTAGTTAGATATATATATCGGCCATCCCCACCACTGACCCATGCCGTATCTAGAACCTAATATCTTTGCCAGAAGTTAGCTATTTTGAAAATTGTACCTTGAATTAAAATTACTGCAATAGTCCTAGCGTATTAGTCAGAAAGAAATTTGAAATACACAGGCAGATTGCTCACTAACATATCTCTAGGTTTTTTTTCAATTTGCTTGTAAAAGTTAATTAAAAATACTATTCTAAAACATAAAAATCTGCCCGCTTCGCGAGCACATTCTCATCGCGCGCAGCTCGCTTCGCTCGCAAGTTTGAGCGCACCTACAGCGCGCGACGATTGAATCTCGCGCTTCGCGCTTGATAATAGGTTACCTCGCGCTTCGCCCCCGGATATTCATTTGCATTTGGAATGCTTGAAAAAAACTTTATTAAAAAGATCACTTTTAGATGGCTGTATTTATATGCGTCTTCATATTCTGAATTGTCTACTTAATCAAGTATAGTCAAAGATTAAGTTTCTCAAAGCTCTGTACGCTTTGAGGTACACATTCTCATCGTGACACTCGCGCTGCGCGCTCGATTTCCGACGGACATTTGTAAACAGGTTTTGTTGGATTTTTTTTTCTCGTAACTTTCGTCGTTTTTCCACACATTTTTTAAAATTTTTTTTTATTTCAACGTTATTCTTCACGAATAAAACAAAAAGTACACATCCTATCAAGAAGTGATTCTTAACGAAATTGTAGATCATTTTTGGGATAACCATTTTTGTTAATTCATTTTTTTTCGTATCCTACATAATTTGTCCACAAAATGGAATTTTTTATTATCCATTATTTTTTGTGCAATCAAAATTTGAATTTTCGGTTTTTGAAGAAAATCCAAAAATTTGTTATGATAATCTTGTAGGGCTTTCAAAAATAATTGGTTTTCTTCTCTAGACTTTTTTTTTCGTGCATTTCTCGGCTTCAAATTTTGATTTTCGGTTGATTAGAAAAATTTTGAAAACGCTATATCTCTGAGAATTTTCTTTTTATCGAAAAAAGTCATTAGAATAAATTTATTGGTTCTTTTTAATACTATAAATATCTGTGCATAGAATTTTTAAATTCAGAAAAAAGTGGTCTCAAAAATTTTCAAAATGCGCTCACTTTTTGAATTTATATCAAAAATAGCTGGTTCACGAACCAGTCCTTTCTTTTAGGATTTAATAAAAGTGTGCCAAATATGAATTTGATTCGTTCATTTTTTCGAGAGTTATCGTGTTTACGGACGGTCGGCCGGACGGACAGACAGACAGACGCAATCGTGAAAACCTGATTTTCGGATTCAGGGGTCTCAAAACGTGGAGATCCGTTGAAATAGTGTGATGTCAAATTTCCGACAATTCTAATACTTTCTCAATCATAAATGATGGGAATGTAAAAAGCAGAATGATGAGTCTTCGATCATAAACATGTATTTTCAAACAAAGCTAAAATTAATAAGTTTGTATCCAAATACATAGCTTACTTCTTAATCAAAAAGACGAATTTTTAACAAAATTAATGAATTTTTACGAAAATATTTAAAAAACAGGAATTTTTAACCTAAAGGTGGGTTTCCTTATGGGCGACTGAAGTCGCGCTACTTGCTTTGCGCGAAACAAGTTGCGTGATTAGCGATTTTGAAGATTTTGAACCCAAAATTTAGAAGCTTTCTGAACATTTTGAAAGGTTTGAAGAAAATAAAAAATTGTTGTTAAAATTCCTAGGAAAACTAAAAAATTTTTATAATTAATTTAAAAAATATTTTACAAAATTTACATAACTTTCAAAATACAGTCTAGAAGATTTTCAGGCAATTTTTTAATTTTGTAGGATTTTCAAAACATTGTGGGGAAACATCGAGTTCCAAGATAACAAGATGTGTATTATATTAAATTAGAGTAAGTACAGAATAAGTAAATTAGATTAGATTATGAGAATGTTTGAAGAGATTTTATAACAAATTTGGATGTATAAATTAATAATTTTAGCTTAAAATTGTTTCAAATTATAGAATTTTAAAAATTGATAAATTTTTGGATCGATCCTTCAATTCAACATTTTGTCTCAATTTTTCATCTTTGTCGATTGAAAAAGCTCTTTTGGTAAAAAATGTAACCCTTTGATTAAAATCAATATCATTACTTTTTTAATTCGCATGCTTTGGTTAAGGTTTGAGTTAATTAAAAGAAAACAGAAGTGCCAGTAGTAAAGCATCTAGATTCGGTAATATATCAAACATGCTGTTTTTAAAAGAAATAATTATTGGATTGTTTTTAAATTTTGCCAAATGCAGTTTCAAAGTTTTTTTTTCAACACTTAAGCTAATGCAATTTCCTGTGTTGGACCCTGTTAAAAGTTTATATTCTGCTTTACATGTGTTAAGATAATATTTTAAAGTAACTTTCGTAAAAAAAATTGTTCCAGAAATAAAAGAATAATGATGTTTGTCAATGAGATTGTTAATGACTTATTGACTTGATTATATATATATTTTTTTTTAAATTTTTATCTTATTTTTTACGATTAAAATAACTACGCTTCCTATTAGAAAAATATTCGTAAACAATTTTTTAATCTTTTTTGGTTGAATAAATTTTTGCTCACTTATTCTCGTATCTTACATTGTTGTACTCAAATATGATTTTTATTGAGTTATTGTTTTTTCATTAGTTTTTTTTTTGCAAAAAAATGTGAATTACTGATTTTTTATTAGGATTTTCAAATATTAAAAATAAGTGATCGCAACAATTTTCAAAATGCTCTACCTTTTTAAAATTTGTTCAAAAAGATGGCTAACGAATTCGTCCTTTCTTTTCATATCCTTACAAAAATATGCCAAAGGGGAATCAAATTAAACAAATCCTTCAAATGTTACCTTGTATACAGACTACTACAATGACAACGACTACAACGACAACAATGACGACAGACACCGACGTAAAAACTATATTTTCTGGCCCAGGGGATCCCAAAACGTCGAAATTTGATGGAATCCATGAAAATAATTTTTCACATAAAACCAATACCTTCTCGTTAAAATGCGAATTTCAAATGGTAAAAGAATTTTATTTGTCTGCATTACAAATTTTATAACTGTGAATATTGCGCTAACTAAATAGGAATGTTTTACATTATTATTGATAATAATAAAAATAAATATTAATAATTTATATTTGAAAAAATGAAAGTTAGCTCAAATGTTCTATACTAGTGCCAATTTGTGCACTAAACGGCTTTTCAACCAACGAAAATCGCTGGCACAATCTTTATAAAACTTGTATTTTTGCTGGATACCTAACTTGTTACGGGCGCATTATGAACAGTTTTTGTAGGCGGATAGAAGAAGTACACAATTTTGTGTAGTGAACAGGGTTTCTACTTTACCTGAAAAACTTAAGAAACCTGAAACTGTTAGGGATTTTTTCGAGAGCGTGCTAAATTTTCTTTTCGTCTTGCGATATAAAATTGAATAACAATGATTTTTCATTCATAAAAGTTGATGTATATTACTGTATTTAACTATGTTTTTGAACACTTTTTTTAAATAGTTTTTTTCACTGAACTTTTACTATTCTATTTTTGGTTAAAAACTGATCATTTTTAGTAGAAAATTGATTTCTTTGCTTGATAATACGACAGTTCTTTCTCAATTTTTTCTGTTTGATGGAAGAATATTTCTTACTTAAAAAATAAAATTTAGAAAGTCGTCTTTTTTAGTTCCTAATATCCCCTACTACGTCTTTCGATGAAAAAAATTTGTTTGGAATGAAAATTTAATTACTTGGTAGTAGGTCAAACTTTTTTGTTGAAAGTTAATTTTTATGGTTAAAGATAAACCATTGCAAATAAAAATGCAGTTCTTTGGTTTAACATACATTTTTTTAACAGAAAATTTAACTCTTCAATTTGTGTTTGCAAATTACCTGCTTTTTTGATAGAAATTAACCTTGTTCGTTAAACATTTATCTTTCTTGTTAAAAATTCTAATTAAAGGTTCACTATCCTCGTAGAAAATTAATCTTTTTGGCTTGAAATTCAACTATTACAGTTTGAAGAGTCATAATTTTCGATGAAAATTCATCGCTTTTTTAAAAAATGTAACTATTTTTTTCAAATGAGTTTTTTTGTTGTTAATAATCATTTTTTAAAACTAAAAATGTAACTATTTGAATAGAATATTCCCCTATTGTTATTTAAAATTTAGCTCGTTGGTTGAAAATTAATTTTAGAAACTGAAAATGCAACTATTCAATTTTTCAATTGACAATTTGCGTTTTGTTGTTGGAAATTCATCTGTTTGGCATAAAGTTAATCTATTCGAGTTGTAAAGTCAGAATTTTAGTTGAAAATTCATCAGTTCTGTAAAAATAATTTTTTAAACTATAAATTTTATTATTCCATTTTTAGTTCAAAAATGATCTTCCTTAGTACGAAATTCAACTATTTGGATGCAAAATTGTCCTCTTCAGTTGAAAATTCATGTATTTTTTTGAAAACATGTTGTTTTTTTTTGTTGAAAATTAATCTTTTTGTTTTAAAATTAATCCTCTTGTTTTAAAATTCACTTTTTGTTTAAAAATTCAACTATTCAAGTTTAAGGGCATGCTTTTCGGTGACCACGTGACCAAACTAGTCCCGGTTATGAACATTTTTTGGTGTTCACTGTGTCCACACGGATTGAGATATCGTGTATAAAATTTGACAGCTCAAATAAAAGGCACTAAAGAACGTTTGTATACATCAATATGTTTATAATTTTAAAGAAAGTTTATTTATAAATTGATGAAATAGGATATTACCATTCGAGTTATAGCACTTTGCAAATAATGTTTGGTTCGATGCATTTCAGATTTTTTGATTCGCGTATATTGAGCACTGACACAAATTTTGGACTAAATCGTCTAAACCTTTAAAAAAATTAATATAAGCATTAAAATTGGCACATTCGTTGCAAATGAAAAATTTAGCATCTGCACACATGTAATCTATCATTATTTTTGGAGCATTTTTAGCGATTTCTAGTAGAGAAAAAGAGAAACTTTGAACGTCGATAAAGTCGAGATCACGTGACTAAGTTCGCTCATGCAATTCTTCTGTAGAGAATGAAATGATTTTCATTTTTTTCGGTCCTCACTTCGTCCACACGGATTGAGATATCGTGTTCAGAATTTAGGAAGTTATACAAAATGCACTAAGGAACGTTTGTATACATCAAAATGTTTATAATTACAAAGAAAGCTTTCTAATAAAATACTACAGGAATAGGAAATAAACTTTTAACGTCGATAAAGTAGATGCCTCAATTTAAAAAAATCGAGGAACATCTTAGAATGTGATACTTGAAAATCCGTCCAAGTCCCATCTTGAGAAATGTGCATCTTCAGAAAATAATTAAAATTTTCTACTGGTTATATATTCATGTGGATTTTTTGTACTGGCGTGAAACAATTCTAACAATAAAAATAAAATTTCGCCCGGGGGGGAAAGACAAGGCGAGTCCGACTTTAAAATTATTCTCTTTGTTTTAAAATTCCATTATTCTAGTAAAACTCTTTGGTGGAACATTATTTTTATAGACAAAAATTTTAATATTTAAATTTTGATTAACAAATTATCTTTTTTTGTTGAAAACAAAACTTTTCGGTTTAAAATTCATCTATTTTAGTTGAAAATTCATTATTTTCGTTAAAAATGCTTCCCTTCTTTTGAATTTTGTTGTTGAAATTAATTTTCTTTTAGCTGAATATGTAACCATTCAAATCGAAACTGAGATATTTTCAAAGTCCGGCCTGTTTGTTCGCAGGTAATAACCCGTAATCCGTCAGTGCAACAAAAGGCTAGAGGTTGAAATCTTGAGGGCGGGCATCATCTATTTCAGCAATCAGACAATGCTACTTTTACCTGAGTTTGCGCTACCCCCTCCCCCAACCCGAGATGGAGAAAACTGAAGAAACTACGAATTGTAACATTATTCTAAACGTGGTTTTGCACAAACGAAACTTTTTTGTACCAAATTCTGCAATCAGAGATGACTTGATCGAGAATACATTGTAAAATTATGTTGTTATAATTTTGTAAAGAGCTTAGAATTGTACAATCAATTTAGAAATTTAGCGATGTGATAACATAATGTTATTATTTTTCAAACAAGCAATCATAAGCAGAAGTTACGTCTCGCTAAAGGTCAAAAGTAATTTCTCCACCTTACCGAGATTACTGTTTTTGCGGAGATAGCCTTAAATTCGATTGTTATGTTGATGATCAAAAACATACGTTAAAATATGAATTAATAAGACATTGAAATTTACATTACGAGTTCATAAAATAAAAATAAAGGAAATTAATTATATATTCTTAACTGTCGATCTGTGATATATGATGTAACGAGCGGAACTCTATTTAGGCGCGAAAAGTTGGAATATTTAAAATGTTAATTTTAAAATAGGTTTTTAACTTTTTATATATGTAAATTCAAATTTGGAGAGTCGGTTTCCACAATTAAGGGTTTGGAAACCCAACTCCAGCGATGAAATCCTTGACTGGAAATCTTCTTAAATGAAAATAATAATTAATTCAATTTAAGGTTAAAAAGAAAGATAATAAAACTGCAATTTTTATTAGTGAATCAAAAAACAAATATTTTATTATCCTTCACTTTTAAACTTTATCTTTACAAACTTTAATTTAATATCTCGAGATAACTAGCGAACGAGCCGCGGCTGTATACCACATTCTTCTGGTCCTTTACTTCATCGTGGGGAGCCTTGATGCCGTCGCAGCGATCATCAGCTTCCCCCACATTTCCATACATTCTTTCATTATACATTGGCCCTAATCCAAAGATATTATAAACGTAGATGCGGTACGGGGCGTCGGAGTGGGGAATTATATATATAGGACATCACATTTTCCGCCCTATCGAGGTGCTGCCCTCATCGTACTACGAAGTCGAATTCTTGT
>NC_046661.1:40391853-40401996 GCF_010883055.1 Belonocnema kinseyi | reverse complement strand
TATATTAGCCCCTGCTCTGAGGATTCAAAGTTTTCTGATTCAAAGTAGAGAAATCCTAACACCAGATACAGGTTTGACCCAGAGAGCAGTTATAGATTTATGAACTTATTATTACTCTGCCATTCACTCATTGCCAGTGATCGGAACGTAATAATTAAGAAATTTTAAAATACATGCGGGAAATTCATTAGTCGAATAGACTAAAATATCTCTAGAAATTGCAAACTGTACAAATATAAAAATAAACACTTAATAATATTAAAGAACAATGTATAGATATTGCACTAAAAGTTTTATCTGTTACAATAAACATATAATATGGTGAAGTAAATAAATTGTTACTTATAAAAGAATATCAAAAGATGAGAAATAACAAAGATGTATTTGGAAATAATCAAATAACTTTAGAAATATTACAAAATATATGAAACAGAAATATAAATTATACATTTAATTTTCTCTCTGGTATCCATTAAATAACCATGTCTTACAAAGCGTGGATATTTTACCTTTGGTTATGAAATGTTCGCAATTTAATTTAAATTTAAATGGTTCTTGTCCAAGCTAAGTTTACCATCAGTGCGCCTCGAAGGTGTGCCGAGAGTTGCTTACAGCGCTCCAAGTGGCTCTTGGTAAACTATATGGGATGGTGCTATTTACGGTGATCGGTGGGTAGAGGGGAAGTTACTTTTTTCGCCGGACGCGCCGTCTATATTTATGGCGGGTAACTAAGCTCGCACCGCATCTACGTTTATAATATCTTTTCCTAATCCCTACTCTGAAATTCTATAGTTCTCCTTAGCCTCCTAAACCCAACTATAAATTGCGTAATCAGTAACCCTCTATTCTCATGGAAATTCAGCGAGCGCGATAGATTCCAGGCGTGACTTTTTTTATAAACAATTCTGTCATCGAGTCTTATATCAAAACCTAACATTTCCGACACACTTTTCAAATCATTTTATTTTATTGCCGAAACGGCGACTCTATGTCGACGGTTCAAAAGTGAAATCTAAATTATACATCCTGCTGTCGCAAGTTAATACTTCTTCCGTAAAATGAACATGATGCTAAAATTTAATCCTAAATATACATTTGTTCACATTCATCATACTAGTCTTGACATTTTATTTGCAAAAAGAATGTCTTATCGTAAAAGATATTTTCTTTCTCTTCATGCCGACTTGCCCGACTATTGCTTTGCCAATCTTTTCTCGAAAGACATTTTATTCTCAATTCAAATGTACTCGTATTATATTTCATTTATTTGAAATTGTAAAACCGCGCATTTTATGATACCGATGGTGTTGTTCGTAGCGGCAAGAATGCGAATTATATCTGCTCATTACAATGAATAGATCAACAGTAACCACTGGCGGTAAATAACGGAACTAAGAAACCGGTTTTTCTACACTATTTCGCTTGATTTATTTTGTTTTGATTTGTGCAAAACAGCGTCTAAATAAATTAATAAATCAATCTTTTTTTCGGTTATAATATGTTTATTATTACTTTCCACATGGCAGGATTATGTATACACTGATGGCAAGAAGTTACCGTTTCACCTTAATACGTTGGCTCACCGCTCTCCCGGTTTCTCCAATATAGACTTTGCCACAAGAACAAGGGATTTTATATACTCCTGGATCACCTAGGGGTGCCTTTTTGTCTTTAGGTTTATTTAGTATTTGTCCTATTTTTGCAGGTGATTTAAATATGGGTTGGATGTTGTGTTTGTTAAGAATTCTTCCTATTTCTTCTGTGACACCTTGGATGTAGGGTAGGGCGGTGGTCATTTTTCTCTCTTTTTTTCGCAGGTTGTGTTGACTTGTTTTTCTGAGTGTATTTTCTTATTGCTTTATCAATCTGTTTGGTTGTGTAACCCTTCTGTATTAGAATTTGTTTGATGTTTTGTAATTCCTTTTGTAAGTTATCTTTATCTGTTATGGAGACAACTCTGTATACAAGGCAGTTGATGATAGATTGTTTTTGAGATGGATGATGTTGGGAGGAGACATTTAGGTATCTGTTTGTGTGTGTGGGTTTTCTGTAAACTTCATGTCATAATGTGTTATCAGATCTTTTGTAAATTAATATGTCCAAGAAAGGCTATTTTCCGTTTTATTCTATTTTCATGGTGAACTGAATATTAGGATGTAATTGATTGATAAAATCGAAAAACTTATTTAGATCTTCTCGTCCACGTCGCCAGATGACAGAAGTGTCATCAACTTAACGGAACCAAAGTTCCTGTTTAAGCTTGGCTTGGTTGAAGATTTTAGTTTCTAGATTTTCCATGAAGACATTGGCTATTACAGGTGAGATTGGGGAGCCCATAGCTGCCCCTGAGGTTTGTTCGTAGAATTGATTATTGAACGTGAAGTAAGTATTATCGAGACAGTGTTCTGTCAAAGGTACGAGCTCGAAAGGAAAGTTTGTAAAAGATTTAATAATATCAATTGTATCAGAGATCGTTACTTTCGCAAAGAGAGATACTATGTCGAAACTTACTATGATGTCCTGGGGATTTTTGGGAGCCCGTAAAGTCTTGGAGAGTTGGGATTAGTAGGTCTCAATTTAGATATTGTTTATCTGTCAAGTTTTCAGTCTTTGAGAAGGGTCCTTTTTAAGTTTCGTGTATGTATCGTCAGTTAGACGGTCCATGATTTTGTTGTTATAGTCTTCTTTATTTATTATTACTGTTGTGTTTCCTTTGTCTGCGGGTAATATTATAATATGTTTATTTCGATTGAGGTCCTTAATCGCGGTTTTTTGTTGTTTTGTTAAGTTTGAGGAAGGAACTTGAGCTTGGCGTAAAATGTTAGCCGTCCTACGTCGTCTGTCATTCGCTTTTTCGGGTGGAACGGTAAATATCGTGGATTCTAAATTGCTGATTATTTCTTCTTTTGGGTTTTTTGAAGGAGCTTTTGCAAAATTATGTCCTTTAGATAAGGCTGAAATAATTTCATTGTTGAAAGGATGGTCAGAGATGTTTTTTACTGCATCTGTTAGATGCGTTTGCTTTCCTGGAAGTTATTTGTCAAATTTTATTTTTTGTTTTTGAGTGGAAAGCTCTTTAATCCGTTGGGATTGGTCAAACTTGTATTATGCAGAATTCATTTGGATTCAGATGTTCCCAAATTATTTTTCAGTTGTAAGAATTTTGGGACGATTTTGTTGTCCATGCACCGTTTCAAAAAAGATAAGGAAGCTGGTAGCTTACCTTGAGAAGTCCTAAGCTTACTAAAGGTGTTGGTTGTAGTAAGAATACTCTCGCCGTAGAGTTCTTTAATAATAGATTGAATGCTTTCACGATGATTCATTTTGATAACTAGAGATATTTCGGGTTTCACTCGCGTAAAAAACTACGAATTTTGCCGACGTTGTCGTTGAACTTTGACTTGATTGGCCAATCAGGTTTGACCAGTCCCCATGTTGGAACGCTCTGGCCAATCACAGGTATCGTAGAGAGTATGCATAAGAACAACAGAACCTGATACCTCAGTTTCAGGTCACCCCTACAGAAATGAACTGCAATGTTCACAAAACGTCGGCAAAATCAGTAGTTTTTTTACACGAGTAAAACTCGAAATATCTCTTTGTTATCAAAATAAACCATCGTGAAAGCATTAAATCTATTATTTCAAATATTTAAAATGATTTAAAATATTCAAACAAAAAAATCACGAAGGCTTGTACAACAGCTTTCATGAATGATTAAGCCCTCCTATGAGATTAAAGTATCTTTCGATACTGTAATTTCAAATTTTTTCTAAAATTTAGAAATGACCTTCCGCTTAATAATATGTATTTCGACATGATACTCGAATTCGGTTGGCTAGAAATTGTATTCATACTGGAACTTCTCGATTTGAATCTTATAGTTTTTGAGCTGTAAATGTTTAATGAATATGTAAATCGAATTCCAAGCGTGGGTTTTCTTTTTTTCTTGAAATCTCGGTTTGTTATTTCAAAATAATGATAAAAAAAGCAGAATTTATAACCTACTTTATTCAGGGATCCGAACAAAACTTTCGTTACCTTACGTTTTGTTATATTTGAACACAACAAGAGTTTCGATATTTCATTAATGATATCGCGCAAAGTGAAAGAAATGTCAACATTACTTTTGTTTCGTTACGTCATGAAACAGATAAAACATAATGCAAGAATATCTAGTTAATTTTATTTGAATAACTAAAAAATACTGGAAAACCTCAATTATACCAGTAACTCAATAATATTTTACAATACTAAGATTACAGTTGCTTCGGATGTATTCGACTTTTAACCGTCCGTCAAGGATCGGTGGTCTTTCTTACGAGGTCTAGGGCCACTCTGCAGGCCAGACTCTGGTACTGCAGAGTGTTCACCACATCCCTCAAAGATATTCCATGAGGAATTTAAAACTCTGTAAGAACCCAGTTGCTCCCCGGAATTTACCAGGATACTGAAACATATTCTTCCAGGAATTTGTGACCCTGCATTCCTGCTAAGGTTAAAACCAGTTTCTAAAGAATCAAGGATGGCCTAAGTTTTAACATTCTTCAGAAGCATCTAGGTTCTAATACTTCGGAGGAATCTAAAATTTGTAATTATAATAATTTATAAAATTCCAGACCCTGCGTTGTTTTCCAGGCTAAAGCGGATTTTAAAAAGGCAAAAATAGTTCAAGATCCCTAGATTGCTTGCTAGGTCTAGTTTTAACATTCTTCAAAGGCATTTAGGTGTTAATCCTCTAGATGTATCCATAGGTCGCAATTATAAGAACTACGACAAACCTCGTGCTCTACAGTATTTACCAGAATACTGAAACATATTCTTCGAGGAAGTTTGAGACCCAACGTTCCTGTGAAGGCTAAAATGCATGACCGAGAAATCGTGGATGGTCTGGGTGTCCTAGGTGGCTTACCAGGTCGAATTTTCACATTCTTCAAAGGCATTTCGACATTCGGAGGTATCTGAAAGTCATCATTATCAGGATTACTACTATCTAGGTGCTGAAGAGAATTCACCAGGTCACTGGTACAAATTCTTTGAGGAATTTTTTAGAAGGCATTTAGGTATTACGATTTCGAAAGTATCTAAAAGTTATAATGATAAGAAATATGACAATCTAGGTATAGCCGAGAATTTACTATGAAATTTCGAGACCCTGCGTTCCTGCTAAGGCTAAAACGAGTTTCTGAAAAAGTAAGAATTGTCTGGTTCTAGCAAATCCTCCGATTCATTCGGATCGATATTATGGTTCTCATAATTATGACCTTCAGATACCTCCGGATGGTTAATGTCGAAATGTAATCGAACAATGTTAAAACTCGACCTAGTAAGACAGATAAATTCTACAAATCCTCGGCTGTATACTCCCCCCCCCCCCCTGGTGGACTGAAGGAACCAAAAGGAGCAGTGATCCCAGATCTGAAATGAGATGTGGTCCAATACTATGACAGGGCTACGTTCGTGTGAATATAGTAGCAGACGGTATAAATGACAGGGTTGCGCGTGCAACCCATTTCTCCTCTTTTGAATTTGAAAACTCGAACTTCCATGATTGCCGGTCGGAACACTTCGGCGGTTCTATTTATATCTATATCTGCTTTAAAATAAAATTAAGAGATTGGGATCTTAACATTTTCAGATTTCGATGCTGGCGATTTTCATGATTTGAATACTTCGGCGCGCCTCTTTATATGCGCATATTTCGAGGTTACGTTTTTTTAAGCATGAAATATAAATTATATAAATAATAATATTATTATATATAAAAATATATACATATATTATTGATGATGATATTATAATCATGTTATATTATGATAGTCTTATTTATATCGTGATCCGCATTTGAAAGAAATGAAAGAAATTGGCGATTTTAATGAGATTTGAATATTTCGCACAATTTAAAAGTAAAAATATATATGCAATATCAGAATATTAATAACGTAATTAATATTTTGTTGTATATTGTATTATGTTCATTATACTGTATACTTTATATGGTGTATATTATTGTACATGATGAGAATAAATTATATAATTAAGTATGTCATATTATAATTATATATAGAATAGAATAGAATTTATTGTCTTCATTGTATACTTTTACAAGTTTTTACTATATTCATAAACGAAGATACATATTTTCTTTCGTAGAATTTTTAATGAACAGATAATAATTAAATCATTAAATGATTACATATTTCTGTGTCTATATTACAGTCCCTCTTGTCCTCAGGCTATGTTTCTCATCTATGTCGCTATTTTATTCGATATTATAATTATATTATAATTAACATTAATTAGCTGCAAATAATTGTGCTGGGGCTTTTAAGCGTTTGATTTATCTATTAAACCAAAAAAGTTGAGATAGCCTCCGGACTTTCGAAATTATAAAATTTGTTTATGAGAATCATTTGGAATTAAACAATAACGAACTATAGCTTCCTAGAATTTGGTTATATTATACTTTTTTCATGACTCCTTGGGACAATCATTTACAGCTAATTAATATTAATGTTAATATCAATATTTGTTAAGATTCAGGGTGAAATTAGAAAATTCAAACTTTTAAATCTGAAAATGATTTATTTGAGGTGGAAATCTTTTGAATTTTAAACTTTTAAAATTGAAGCTTGACAAATTTTTAATTCAGAAATATTTTATTCAAACGCTTAATAATTATTATTTTCAAGGTTCAAAATGATAATACTTCAAGAAAATTTTAGTTCTTAACATTAAAAATTGAACGAATAAACAAATTTTTTAACTAAAATCTTCTTAAAATAAAAGTAAAATTATTTTTATTGTAAGTTCTTCCAGATTAATGTTTTTGCATTGTTATTTATAAACAAAAATTTGAGTTCGCCAATTGAAAATGTAAGAAATTAACTTACTATCAAAATAATTGAATGTTCAACTAAAAAAAAGAGAAAAACACATTTTCAACAAAATAGTAAAATTTTGAACTAGAAAGATGAATTTTTTAACTGAAATCAATAATCTTCAATCAATAACTGGACTTTTTACACATAAGTTTAAATTTTAGCCAAGTAGTTGAAATTTTAACTAAACAATTGTATACTCTAAAACGAAAAAAATTAATTCAACAAAAAAGACAAATTTTGTAGAAAAATTAATAAATTCTCAATAAAAATAAATAAATTTTCAGTCAGATAGTTAAGTTTTTATACATAAAAGATGAAATCAATTTTACAAGAGAGTTCACTTTTCAGTCAATAAAGATTTTTTTTAAATTGTTGAACTTCAAATCCAAAAAGATGATTTTTTACAAAACAGAGTAAACTTTTTTTTTAACGGAATAGTTCTAAGACTTCAGCTTATAAAATATAAACCAAAGCTATTTTTTTCAGTTGAAAATTATAATGTTTTTGTAGACAGTTCGATTTTCAAGATTGTCAATTCGTCAATAAAACTGTTGAGTTTGGATTTATAAATAAAAATGTAAAAATTAATAATATAAAGCGACTTAAAATAAAAGAATTCAATTTATAATAATAAAGTTTCCAATTAAAAAAGAATTGTAATTAATCCATTTTTAATTATCAAAATGATTTAGTCCTTAACATTTTAAAAATGTTAAATATTCTTCAATCCAAAGCGTTGAAAATAATAGCTTTGGTTTATATTTTTCAACCAGAAGTCTTTGAACTATTCCGTTTAAAAAAAATTTACATTGATTTGTAAAAAAATCATCTTTTTGACTTTGAAATTAAACAATTTTAAAAAAATCCTTATTGACTCATCATTTAAGTTGAAAATGTAACTATTTGTGTGAAAATGAAAGTTTTTTTTGTAATTAATTTTTTTAGGCTTCGATTCAATAAAAAAATTTCAGTTTTTGGCTGAAATTCAATTATTTTGATAGTAAGTTAATTTCTAACATTTTCAATTGGTAAACTTAAATTTTTATCTATAAACAACAATGCAAAAATATTAATCTGGAAAAACTTTAAATAAAAATAATTGAACTTTTATTTTAAAAAGTTTTTAGTTCAAAAATTGGTTTAATCGTTCAATTTTCACTGTTAAGAACTGAAATTTTCTTGAAGTATTATCATTTTGAACCTTATAAGTAATAGCGTAATTTCTATTTTTTTAACCAGAAATCTCTAAAATATTAAAGTTATCAAAGTTTAAAATTTGTAATTTCGTATTTTAACATAATAAAAAATTTAAATAGCCTTTCAAAATTAGAAAATTTATTTATGAGAATTATTTAAAATAAAACAATTACAAATTATAAGTACTAACAAGCACAACATTTTTTATTAACACTTTTTAAAATTGCTAGCAATTTTAAATTTCAAAAATCGAAGTACTCGATGAAAAAAGAATGATTCTCATAAACAAATTTTATAATTTCTAAAGTCCCGAGGCTATTTAAACTTTTTTGGTTTAATAGATAAATCAAACGCTTAAAACCCCCAGCACAATCATTTACAGCTAATTAATGTTAATATTAATATAATTATAGTATCGAATAAAATAGTGACATAGAGGAGAAATATAGCCTAAGGACAAGAGGAACTGTAATATAGACACATAAATATGTAATGATTTAATTATTATTTGTTTAGGTAAAAATTCTAAGAGTGAAAATATGTAGCTTCGTATTATTTAAAAATTTAAGAGAGCAAATGAATATAGTAAAACCTTGTAAAAGTATACAATCAAGACAATAAATTTTATTTAATTCTACATACAATTATAATATCACATACTTAATTATATAATTTATTTTCATAATGTACAATAATATACAAAATATAATGAACACAAGATAATTTACAACAAAATATTAATCACTATATTAATATTCTGATATTCCATATATATTTTTATTTTTAAATTGTGCGAAATATTCAAATATCATTAAAATCGCCAATTTCTTTCATTTCTTTCAAATGCGGATCAAGATACAAATAAGATTATTATAATATAACATAACTATAATATTATCATTATTAATATATGTACATATTTTTATATATATAATAGTATTAATATTTATATCATTTATATTTTATGCTTGAAATAACGTAACCTCAAAATATACGCATATAAAGAGGCGCGCGAAGTATTCAAATCATGAGAAGCACCAGCATCGAAATCTGGAAATATTAAAATTCTAATCTTTTGATTTTATGACCTACCTTCAATTCTACACCGCTAGATTGTAAACGTGTAATTTTGCCAACAGACTCACGTAGCAAAAGTAATGAATTTTGAATGCTTTCAATTTTTTTGTTACCATGATTTGAAGTATATATATATAAGATAAAATTATTGACAGCACGAAACTGTTTGGAACGTGCTGGCAAAAATATTGTAATGCAATTTTTTCGAAAGAAAGAATTATTGACAGCAAATTATTCTTCTTTTTCAAAGTTGCTGTCAAAATTACTTGCAATTGAAAAAACGAAAAGCAGGTATATGTATGTATGTATTTAATCTCTCCCTTTTACGGGTTTGAGGGCCACCGCTCCCTGTACATATATTTACAATTCCATCCTTAGTCTAACTTAACTACTACTTATATTCTACTCTTTCGCATTACGTAGGATAAACAATAGTAACAGAAGTGATATTAATTCCTAAAATGAGCGAGCTTCCAGGACTTACGTTTCCGCTTATCATAAAAAAATGCATTTTCCACGATATTGAAAACAATTTTCGTTTTTTACTGTCCCTTTTCAGGATCACCCGTTTGGCTCTGCCCTACTCCCTTGCTTTCCCTTACTTCATCCAATTTCTTCATCCACATCACTCCCTGTCCACTACCATCCAAGATCCATCTTACACACTTATCAACACTCAACTGTCCCTCTTCCTCTCCTGTACATCTCTCTAATACATGTGTCCATGACTCCATTTCGTATCCACATACTCTGCATAAATTCTCCTCTTCATTCATCCAATATCTGCATGCTCTCACTCCTTCTCCAATTCTCTTCTCCTTGTTTAACCAATAGCTCTAACTCTATGTCCTGCCACTCTATAACCCCTTCTCGAACATTACACACCCTTCTCATTTTTCTCCTTTCTACCTCCCATTTTGAATTTCCCACATTACCTCTCACTTCATTGTTCCGAATTTCACCGAAACATGCTTGTGCAATTTTA
>NC_046661.1:40390472-40391753 GCF_010883055.1 Belonocnema kinseyi | reverse complement strand
CACCATGCCGCCCATCCCTCTCCCTTTAACGTGTTCCTTTCTTGCTTCTTGCATTGTCCACACATAACCTTTCGGTAACATCTTTTTTATTCCCTTCCAGTCATTCTCATCTGCCCAAGTTTCACTCATCATAATCACATCCCACTTTTCTAACTCCTCCCAGAATCCTTTGTTCTAGTTCTTCAAACCTGACACATTCCAGAAAGCTATTTTCACGTTTCTCTCTTCCCCTCCATCTTCTTTCCTCTTTACTTTATTTCCCCTTTGCCGCTTGGAAACCCCTCTGACTTATTTCTAGCCTCTTTTTCGTCTCCCTTCCCCCTACCTTTCTCAAGACTTTTTCCTTTTTTCCTTAATTCTTCTAATTCTTCACCCCAGCCCCATTCCTCCCCATTTATCCATGACCTGTCTCTCCTTAGCCATACCATATGGCCCTTTTTCCTCTCTACCCAAGCCCTGTGCTCTATTTGCCATCTCCTTTTCCTCTCCCTCAATGTCAGATCTTCTTCAATTCTTTCCCTTCTTCCTCTCAATAATTTTTTTCTCTCCATAATTTTCTTCTTCTCCTCCTCACTCCCCACTTTTACTAGAAACATTCCTTCTTCTCCTTCTTTTGACCCTCCTATTTTCTTGACTCCTTCTACCCTTACCTGCACTCTAATATCTGGAAAAAGATTTGTTATTTCCACTTCTCCTGTTTCACTCTCCACTTTTAATCTCTTGACTACTATGTTATTTTTCCTCTTTGCCCTTTCTTCCCCTTCTAATCTTCTTTTGATCTCACTGAGTCTTTTCTTCAATCTTTCATTCTCACTTCGGACGTTCTTTTCATTCCCTTGAACTATTTCCTCATTTTCTGTTTTTCCACCATATGCTCATTCCTAATTTCTAGACTGGATACCCGCTCTTCCAACTGCTTTATTTCTCTAGATCTCTGTTCGTCAACCTCTCTCTGTCTATTCTCAATGCTCTCTAGCTTACCCCAAACCTTGTCTTTCTCCTCCTTCCAACGTTTATCCCATTCTTCCCATTTTTCTCTGACCTTTTTCACTTCCCCCCTTACATCGGTTCCCTGCCTATTCATATCCCTATTCATTTCATCCAATCTCTTTCTTGTTTCCTCTCTAAAGCATTTAATGAGAGGTCCCAATTTTTCAAACATTCCCCCATCCCCCCTCACTCTCTCTGGTGTTTTCCTTTTAATTCTAACTCTCTTGTTCTCCTGGTCCCTTTCTACCTCATCTTCCCCAGCCACTCTTTTCCTTTTTTCCTCCCCTTCAC
>NC_046661.1:40376349-40390372 GCF_010883055.1 Belonocnema kinseyi | reverse complement strand
TTCTGTTCGAACCCGCGTTGCCTAGCTTGTTAAGGCGCTGTAAATTTGAGGGCCTTCCCCGTTGCTTGCCCGTACCTGAATCCGCTACCCTCCCCACCCGGGATGACTTCTCGGCACTTTCATCACCGCTGCTGTCACTTCGATCAACGTCACCCATCCCCCCACTTTCAATGCTTTCAGCAACGTCAGCTGTTGCAGCCACTACGGTTTTCTGCTCTGTGCGATCGTCCAGTAACTGTTGCCCTCTGGCGCCAGTTTGTGGACTTCGCGTCGTCGGCATCCTACCTTACCCAAAGCTCTGTGACGTTTCCCGCCTTTATTTCCTACCTCTTGCCCCCCTGACCAAGCAACTATTTTTTCACTCCTAACCTCAAAAACTTCACACGCTCCAAATTTTTACTTCAAACCACGCACTTTTACCCTTCACACCTTTGCCTTCACTCACCCTTCTTCCTTTACACTCGATCTCCGCACTTTCTGCCTTTTCTGCATCCACTCACCCTTATTTCCTCCACCAAAGCCAAAAATACACCACTTGACTTTTATAAGTTTTGATTGACATGAGTTGGCGCTATTTTCAAATCACAATTTTATTCTTAAGAGGATGTAATACAGAATAAAGACAACACTCAAACAAGAACCTCATAAATGATTAGGGAGGTTATTTATTAAGGTTAGGGAAAAATAGTATTCACTTTAAAACACATATACTGCAAAAATTTCATAAACAAAAGAATTATTAAAAAATAAAACTGTTCAAACTTTTTGCGCCCCATAAACATATCAAACTTCCGGTACAGCGCCGACTATTGGCGGGGGAAAGATGTCTCAACTCTCCCTAAAAGATCTATAGTACCTATGACTGTTGTATGCCCGCGATTTTCAAAGTGTAAAGATGTATTTTTACATTCTCATCTAAATGAGAAGGTATTGGTTTGATGCAAAAATCGATTTTTGCACATTTCATCAAATCTCGATGTATTTGGATTCACTGATTGAGAAAAAATGGATTTTACTTCAGTTTCTGCCTACCGTTGTAGTCGTTGTCGTCCGTAAACACGATCACTATCGAAGGAATTTTACGATTGGAATGACCATTGGCACATTGTTTTAAGGCCTGTAAGGGAGGCAAGATTCCGTGAACCAGTCAATTTGGATATCAACTCTGAATGTTGCATTTAAAAAATTTTTGGGATCTTTTTTCTCAAGATTTAAAAATCATATGTACGTCTGTTCGTACTAGTAGGAAATTTCAACAATTAAACCTAATGATTTTTTTTTTCAATAAAAACAAAATTATCGGAGTCATATAATTTACAAAACTTAAAAATGAGACGAACATGAAAATTTCAAGCTAGAAAAGCACGATATGGACCGAAGTCAAGAAAAGAAACACTTTACTTCCTGAAAGCCCTACAAGATTGTGATAGAAACTTTTTTGATTTTGTCAAAAAATCAAACATTTAAATTTTTGACCAAATAACGCAAGATACGACAAACAATTAGGATATCCAAACTGTTGCTTTTAAGAAGACCTATAAACTATCCTCTAAACCTTTTTCGGGTAGGAGGAATACTTTTTTTATATATAAAGAAATATATTGAAATATTTTTACTTTTCTTTTTGAGCCATATACATCGAAGTAAGAAAAAAAGTCAAAACAGTAGAATTTGTGGTTTTAAAAAGTCAAAAAAAATTGCCGTTGAACCTTTTTTTGAAGGACCAATCGTAAATCAACAATAGAATTTTGTAATCGTCTTTTTAACTATTTATTAGTATATATTATGCAGTGAGCGCCGAAAATCGATAGCGAATATTATGATGATCCCTAGTTAAACAATCGAAAAGAATCAGAAAGAAAGTACCTTTCCGATCCTTTCAGATTTCTATGTGAACTTTGCTTCCGTTTCTTTCCGAACACTTTTTCTTTTCGAAGTTTCCCGATGTCTTTCCGAACTTTTGCGAAGTGTCCCACTCCATTCACTGCTTTCTGAACCTTTTCTAATTGTTTTCGAATAAATGTTGCAGTGTCCCAATGCCACGCAGAAATTTTGGTGCGGCACCGTTCGGGCCCCGATCAGGAAAAATGTGGCCCCGTTATGGTAATCTGTCTAGCGCCAGACCGTAAATAAAACGCCCTACCCGACAGGGTCCAGATCTGGGCATCCAAAATGGGGGCGCGATCTGGCCCAGATATGGCCCCTTTAATTTTTTATTTCTCTAATTAGTAAGATTGAAAAGTTTTCTTATAATATTTTTTTCAGACATTGTGTTTTACACAACTTCAATTTTTTAACATTCTGCATGTTTGAACTGTTTGCATTCCTTGAATTTATCGTTATGAGTTTGCTTTTCGGAGAAAACTATCATGTTTTTAAAAAAATGTTCAAATTAGAACTATTACACACACTTATTCATAAATGAATTTCAGTTATACTTTCCGAAACCTTTCTGAATCTTTCTGAATCTTTATACTCGTAACGAATGCAAAGCGTAAGATAGACATGTTTTGAAAACAAAGAAATAATAAGTCTGAAAAACAAAATTTGGGCGGCCATCTGTTATTTTTTTTTTAATTCTGAATTATGTTTGTCATAACATGCTTTATAGAAAATAAATCTGCCTCTTGTAATAATTTGACGATATTTTGTTATTAATTGTAGAAATTGTATTTTTTGATCAAATTTAGGGATCCGCCATATCGTAAATGAAACATTTTTTTTCGTCAGATCATTTTTTTTGTCATTCGAACAAAATAGGGGGGGGGGGGCGAGACAAAAAAGTCAAAAATAAAAAAATAACGACCACCCTATTCGGTGCAAAAATCGCCCTATATTTTCCCGATTACCGATCTGGCTCTGGTAGGTTGAATATCTTCGGGCCCAGATCGGGATAGTTTCATGGCGCAGACCCGAGCCAGACCGGTTCAGGTATTGCAACGCCACCTAGTTCCAATTTAGGGAAATTGCCTTGCTATCAAATAAAGTGTTTTATTTTTTATTTATTATTGATAAAATTCCTGGATATTATCTAAGTTGAGTTTATAATACAATAAAAAATATGCCAAAGCCTAGTACTACTCCACGAGTTTGAAAGTATCCTATTTTGCCGGCAATTTAAAAAATTGTGTAGACTTTAGTCTATGTGATTTATTATATATATATATTGTAAATTATGTAGCTAGTAATGCAGATGATGAAAATAAATAAATAAAATGAAACCCGAAATGCAAGTTCCAGAGTTTTTAAAAAGTCGAGATATTGATGAAATCGAGAATGGTGATAAACTGATGGATAATAAGAATTTAATTTCTAAACATGAGGATTCAGATGCAAGTTAGGTTTCAAATTTCAACGTAGATTTCAGTAATAATTTCTTATAAGCTCTAACCTGACAATTAAACCTTTTTATTTTATGATTACATGGAAGCGGATTTATTTTTTGCCTACGAGGAAGCAAAGTATTAATGAAATTAGCAAAAATAATTTGCAATATGTTTATCATAGATTAATTAGGGGGGTTCGAACGATTTCCTTAGCTCAAAATTTGATTTCCTCATTTTAATAGTACTTCTTTCAGAAATAGAAACGTGTCTATTAGGGTGGCGCAGATAACGATTTTTGAACTACAAGGCAAAATATCCCACCCCCTACCCCAATAGTTTTCATTTCCGAAGAAAGAAAATTCGTAGTTTTTTCGAAATTCGAATATTAACACGTGTCACCGTGCAATTCAAAATCCCTTTCAATTAATATGAGTGAATTATGAATTTTAGAAAAATTGAACTCATGTTCCATGGTTTTATCGAAACGTGCCAAACTGTTAAGGGATTGAAAAGGGGTGTCTACGAAATAAAACCACGCCAATATAACTTTTATTTCCAACCCACCCTCACCATCCCCGCAGCGCTCCAAACATGTCCCAAAAATTCAACACTACATTTTTACTTATTATATATTGTTACTTTTTAGCAATTCCTGTCGACTTTTTTATACGAATAGTTACTAATAGACAATTAAAATATTTTCCACGACTTTTTAAACCATTTTCAATTGCTTAAACAAAAGTAAATTATTTCAAACATTATTTATTCCCAAAAAATGTAAAAAATAATCGTCTTTCTGATTGAAATGTAATTGTTTGTCATTGTTTCAAGTAGTAAAATTTTCTAAAGACATTATGTAATTATTTAAACAATTATTCACTTTCATTTTCAAAATTTATAAAAATTCAGCCACAGATGCCCACTTTTTTCAAATTGGTATCCCATGCTACTTTTTATTAAATAATTACATAACTCTGATACATTTATTTTAATTTTTAATAAATTTCTATTTGTTTAAACCATATTTCTTTGTCAAAGCAGTTTTCTGATAAATAAAAGAATGAAATAAAATAGAACACAAACAATTATGTTTCTGACTGTATAGTATGTAGAAAGAATAAATTAACAATTTTTTAATAGTTTCAAAAAAAAATTTGTTTAAATAATTACTTTCCCAAAAATTCATTCAAAATCGTATTTTCTGAGTTATACATAATATTAAATGATTTAGAGGGGTAGTAAATTCTGCTAAAAGCTTTATGTTATTTTTTATACGATGCATTCTTGTTTTTTTCTCAAAATTTCTTTCAAATTGAGTATGGGTGGTTTACATCTTGCTTTCACGCACTATTAAATAAATTATAAAAGTCATAATAAAGTTGAAATTATAAAAGTTTATTTATTATTGCATTATTCGTATTTTTACAATCTTTATAATTTTTATATTATAGAAAAGCACATTCACTAATGAAAATTACGATTCAAGTCTCAAAAGCTTGCTCTTTTATGAATATCAAGATGACATACTAGAAAATTGAAAAATGATACACATATTCCTTTTATACAATATACATTCAGAAAAATAATTGTATGCGCAAGCAAATAAAAACTGTTTCAATATATAGAAATTGGTTAAAAATTAGAAGAAATGGATCAAAATTGAGAGACATGTTTGTTGAGACACGTTTCACCCTCCAATAATCGGCGCTGTATACAGTAAAAAAAAAGGATCAATTTTGTTGCAGAGCATTTTGGTCCAGCGATCATTTGACTCTCGAGATCATAATGATTTTCAATTCGGATCAATTTGATCTCATTTTTTGGTTCATTTATCAGACTAAACAAAATGGCCGCCGATTCAACATAACCTAAAAATGTTATCTAACCGCACGCAAAAGACAACTGCACTTAACAGGTGATATTTTCTGATATCAGATTTCGTTAGTTTTTAACTTTTCAAGTACACTGCATGATCATAAACCATAAAAAGTTTGAAAATGAGCTAAAGTATTGTGAGAACATCAGCCATATTGGTTTGACATCATACATGATACAGAATCAGATCATTATGATCTCAAAAGTCGATCATTCACTTCGGCCGATCAAAATGCTCTTGAATTCCGTATCATTTTTGTTTCATATCAAAATGATATTGATTTCGGTATCATTTTGAACACTTTTTTTACTGTGTACCGGAACGTTGGTATGTTCTTGGGGCGCAAAAAGTTTGAACAGTTTTATTTTTTAATAATTTTTTTGTTTATGAAAATTTTGAAGTATATGTGTTTTAAAGTGAATCTTATTTTTCCTAAGCTTAATAAATAATCTTCCCAGTCATTTATAAGGTTATTGTTTGAGTGTTGTCTCTATTCTGTATTAAATCCTCTTAAAAATAAAATTCTGCTTTGAAAATAGCACCAACTCATGCCAATCAAAGCACATAAAAGTTTAACTAGTTCCGGTACAGCGCACAGTGGTTTAGAATAGGAATTTACTATTCATAATCGCCCACAGGTCGTATTTCTTAACCGAATTAAAAGTTTTTTTAGAAATGCTCAGCAATTAATTTTTAAGAGAATTGTGGTTTGCTTTTTTAAAATTTTTTTCACATAGCAACAATATATAAACTAATATAGTAACAAAATTGACCATTTTAGCTTTGTGAATTTTTATCTCAAGAAAAAATACAGATAGAAACTCACTATCAGCCGGAATTATTGCATATGCATTCATAGAACATAATTAATTTTAATAATATATAACTTAATTATTGTAAACAATTTTTATACACAAATTATTATTAGTGTTATTTTATCATAGAAAAAATCGTTATTTCACGCTAGTTGCTAATATTTTTCATAAGAGTCATAATTTGTAACAAAAAAATTATTATGAGTTAACAACTATTGTTTTTATAAACATTTCTATAAACAAATTCTTTATAAACGAGTTTTTCTCCTAGCTGAATTGATTTTTCTGAACAAAAGTGATTCACAATTGTCTTTAAAGCCATTTATATGCTTTAAGCTTTATCAAACATGAACAATATAGATTGTTTATAACAATTTACTTACACAAGTCTCCTAATCGGCCGTTTCCTCGTAGAAAAAAATGTTTTTTTCTTCAATAATTATTAGAGTGACATTTATTGCGGTGACTAACCACCGAAATTAAATAAAGAATAATTTATATGATTGTTATAAACAATTTTTTTAACAAAACTATGATTTATTTTTTTTACATGCAAAAAGGACGGTTTTCCACTGAAATTATCCGACAATAAACAAACAGTCATGCCAAAATTGGATATGGGACATTAAATAATAATTTTCGTAATTGTTAATAACAATTTTAAAACAATGTGTGACATCTGCGGTTGGTTGTAAAAAAAAGTTATTTTTTCTTCAATCATTTTTGTGATAATCTTATTTGTGTTATTGAATCAATGAAAAAATGGATACTTTTAATAATAATGAGATTATTATAATTATAATAAAGATAATTTCAACGCAGCCTCTCTCAGTTATATGAACGAAAACTTTTTAGTTGAGAGTCACTTGTTCTTCATTTGTTTTTCATGAAGTTACGTACAAAACAAATGAAAGATAAGTGACTTCTGAATACGCAAGTACAGCGTTATTGCACCTTATTTTCACTTATTCCTCATTTATTTTTCAGGAAGTTGCATAAAACAAATGAAAGATAGGTGACTTCTAAAAACGCAAGTACAGTGTTATTGCTATGGACAGTTTGCTACATAACCTGTTGTTAACAATTACGCAAATTATTATTTAATGCACCATATCCAATTTTGGAATCACTGTTAGTTTATTGTCGGATAATTTCAGTGGAAAACCGTCCTTTTTGCATGTAAAAAAAAATAATCATAGTTTTGTTTAAAAAATTGTTTATAACAATCATATAAATTATTATTTATATAATTTCGTTGGCTAGTCACCGCAATAAATGTCACTCTAATATTATTGAAGAAAAAAACATTTTTTTCTATGAGGAAACGGCCGATTAGGAGACTTATTTAACTAAATTATTATAAAAAATCTATATTGTTTATGTTTGATAAAGCTTAAAGTATATAAATGGCTTTAAAGACAAAATATTAAAATAATTATGTTCTATAAATGCATGTGCAATAATTCCGGCTGATAGTGAGTTTCTATCTGTATTATTTCTTGAGATAAAAATTCATTTCTAAAAAAAACTTTCCAAATCGGTTAAGAAATACGACCTGTGGGCGATTATGAACAGTCAATTCCTATTCCAGACCACTGTGCAGCGGCACCAATCATATTTGAAATATTCCGTGTCTCAACTCTCCCTTGAGGATCTCTACATTTCTTTCCAAAGGAACTGCGTTTGTGTAATTTTAAAAATCGCGCCAACCTCGTTCAACCGGAACTTAAAATGGCGACATCCTACAAGTTTGCCACACTGTCCTTGGACCCTTTGTAGAAATGCTCAAACGTCAGCGCTATCACCGTCGAACCTCTGAAGCAGATCTTGTGATTGCACGAATTTCTCTTGGAGAAAGTTTTGACAAAGCTTACTGATGACGAAAATATTGTAAATATAAATGAAGATGATTATGTTTATGAAAATTTCAGCTCTGCTTACTGCACTAAATATAGTTTCAAAATTATTACTTATGGAATAAAAAAGAGATTCATATTCAAAAATATCTTCCTGTCAATACAAAGAATTGGCGTAGTTAATAATTTTATATTTGATTCAACTCGCTGAATTTGCTGTCAAAATCACCTGCTTTTCATTTTTTCAATTGCAAGTAATTTTGACAGCAACTTTGAAAAAAAAATAATAATTTGCTGTCAATAATTCTTTCTTTCGAAAAAATTGCATTACAGTATTTTGGCCTGCATGTTCCAAACAAGTTCGTGTTGTCAATAATTTTATCTTATATTCATACTTCGAATCACGTTAGTAAAAAAATTGAAAGCGTTCAAAATTCATTACTTTTGCTTCGTAAGTGTCTTGGCAAAATTACACGTTTACAATCCAGCGGTGTAGAACTGGGGCTTTCGCGATTTTATTTCAAAGCGGATAGAGATATAAATAGAACCGCCGAAGTATTCCGACCGGCAATCGTACACCTTCGAGTTTTCAAATTCAATAGAGGAGAAATGGGTTGCGCGCGCAACCCAGTCATGTATACCGCCTCCTACTACATTCACACGGACATAGCCCTGTCATAGTATTGTACCACATCTCGTTTCAGATCTGGGATCACTGAAAAGGAGCCTCTACAAAGTACCCTTGAAGACCCCACTGAGTCCCCCTTCGGTTCCTTCTTAAAAAACTAAAAAAAAAACAATAAGATCAACTTTTAAATTGTTGAAATTCTGAATCTACGTTAAAATTTCCATTAAAAACTCACGAAGTAATCGCAATACTTTTTTTTGCAACGGTAAAATTTTTTTTTAAATGTCATTAACTCCTGCTGAAGGTGACTTGAAGTGCATCCATAATAGCTCAAGTATTATGTTGCGCGCGAAGTTTAACAATAAAATTTTTTCTTACTTGCATCGCAGCGTTGATGTCTGAGGTTTTCACTGCGTGGCGATAACATCCAGACAAAATTTTTAAAGTTACCGACAGACCGCTCATTAACTGCTACTAAAGGAAGATGCACTTGAAGCCGCCTTCGGCCTATGTAAATAATAGGCATTTAATTTTTTAAGTTTTTAAAGCTGCAAGAAA
This sequence comes from Belonocnema kinseyi, assembly GCF_010883055.1. Classification (NCBI taxonomy): domain Eukaryota; kingdom Metazoa; phylum Arthropoda; class Insecta; order Hymenoptera; family Cynipidae; genus Belonocnema; species Belonocnema kinseyi. Next base: position 40,381,313 of record NC_046661.1, on the reverse strand, counting down.
AAGTATTACGATTAATATGTGAGTTTCTAATGCAAATTTCAAAGTGAAATCCGAATTTCAACAATTTAAAAGTTGATATTTCCTTTTTTTTTTAGTTTTGTAAGAAGAAACCGAAGGGAGACTCTGTGGGGTCTTCAAGAGTACACTGTAAAAAAAAATCCGTGTTATTTTACATCGTAATACGTTGGAAACTAATCAAACCATATATTATGGAGTGAAGTTAGAAGAGTCTGCGTGAATGAATTTTGTGCTTGTCAATTGACAAGAAAAACATGAATTGTCCAAAGCAAAGCCAGTAATACTACTTGTAGAAAACTTAATAATTTTTTCATTATAAGTTAGGCGCTGCCTCCCTGGCGGTCCGAAGGAACCGAATGGAGCGTCTACAAAGTACCCGCAAAGACCCCATTTGGTCCCCATTCGGTTCCTTTTTAAAAAACTAAAAAAAAAACAGCAAAATCAACTTTTATATACTTCTTTAGCTATTACGGATGCGCTTGAAGTCACCTTCAGCAGAAGTTAATGACATTTTAAAAATTGCTTAACGCTGCAAAAAAAAGTATTGCGGATACTCCGTGAGTTTCTAATCGAAAATTTAACGTAGAATCCGACTTTCAACAGTTTAAAAGTTGAGCTTGCTGTTTTTTTTTAGTTCTTTAAAAAGGAACCGAATGGGGTCTTTACGGGTACTTTGTAGAGACTCCATTCAGTTCCTTCGGTCTGTCTGGGTAATATAACGAAATTTCCCGTAATTTTAGCCCTGAACGAGCTGGAAAAGGGGATAGTCTGACGAAACAATCCGTAACGGTAGACAGTTTGTACAAGTTATTCAAAAAAACATTATTTTCGCCATCAAACAGACCGTCTCATATAACAAGGAATATCTTGTAAACAAATGGAGGTAGAATAACTGAACCCTTCTTTCTTTTCCGGCCTAGGCCTAGCCATCCGTGGCAATACATACTGCATGTAATTTCGCTCTCTATCAAGCACCTCTACATTTCGTCAATTTAGATCACACAGAAAAATTGTAAATACGCTGTTATTTGTAAATTCACAGTCTCGTGTAAATGCAATGCTGTATGTATCTTTACAACTTATTAAATAAGTCGAATAGTTTACAGTGTAATAAGATGCAAGGTTGCACACAGACTGTCAAATTACCGCGCTCGCGGTTTTATCAAAATGATCCTTTCAGTTTGATTATACCAACATGTTAAATTGCGTTTTCTATTTCCCGTATGGTAATAATTCATGGCGCTACACTGTTCCAACCTAGACGCCACAAGTCTATACTGGCGCTATCTCGAGAAACTATGTTGGGGCAGTCGGCAAATGTAACGCTCCAATCTACTAGCCGCTATCTACAACAGCGGTACTGGCGCCTTCTAGTGAATCTAGTAAAATCTAGTAGATCTAGATGCGACCTAGATTGCAAATTTAATACTGATTTTTATGTTTAAATCATTCCTGATATAAAAAAAACTATAAGCTACATTGAGAATATTAACAAATTCCAAATTTCTGTAAGAAAAATGGAATACAGCTCGTACGTGCTTTTTTGACAGAATGCTTCCAAATGTTATTGATGAAACAGAAAATGTCAATTGTAAATGTTTTGGAAACCGAATCCAACTTTAAAATTGAATTCTCATTTTACATCATAAATATTAGAATTAAATATTTTTTAAATCATTAGGGCCTATTCCTGCATTGAATCAAATTTTTATTCAAGGTGAAAAATTATTTAATTTCAATAGCTTTTATGTGTGACGTTTTTTTTCAAATGCTGGGGTTAGAATTAAAAAAAAAAACACCTTATACAAAAACTATTGGAATTAGCCAATGTTCTACTCGGAATAAAGATTTAGTTGAAAAGAGGACTAAGCCCTGATTATCTAGAAAATATGTAATTCTAGTATTTATGGAATAAATGAGAAAATCCAGTTTTGAGGTTGGGTCTTGATTCCAACGCCCTTACGTCGAAAAAGGAATTCCGTGAAGTTGGCACGTCAATCATATATATCCAAACTTTTTTGGTGGAATAATTTGGTGGTAATTTGGTGGTTATTATGTGGTGGTTTTTAATATTTGATGGTCAAAATTGAAAAAGCTATAGTACTTTCCAAGTAGGCGTGCTAACTTCACGCTCGCACGTCACACTTTTATATTTTTTTTAAATTCCTTATGAAATATTTTGGTGGTCATTTGGTGGTTAATTTTAATATTTGGTGGTCAAAATTGTGGAAGATACTAAAACTCTAACAAATGTGGGACAGCAAGCGCATCTGTTTCTGCACACATACAAATGGCTCAAAGTTTAAAAGCAAGAAGTACTCTACATCGCAAATGATTTCATTATTGCACGTATTTAATTATAATACAATACAACTTTATTGGTGGAATCATTTCTTGGTCCTTTGAAGGTCATTTGTTGGCAGTTTTCGATATTTGGTGTACAAAATTAAAAAACAGTAAATTATTTTAAAAATTTGCGTGGTACTTCGATGGTGGCAAGGCACTCTTAACTATTTTTGGAAAAACAGAATTGTTAAGAAGACACTCTAAATGGTGTGAAGTTGGTTTCGTAAATTAATATATTTTTACTCGCGGTACTTGTCTTTTCACGCAAATGATTCGTAGCCAAGATCATACCACATTTACCAAGTACGCACAAAATTTGGCGACGTCTTTACCACAACTTTACGACATCTTTACGAAATCCTATGTCCATGTTGTTACGGTGTCTTTACATTATCGTAAAAAAAATCGTCAGATCATAAGGCGTCACTACAATGTCATAAAGGCACGTTAACGAAATGCACCATAAAATTCGATATTATTTTGAGTATAAAGTAAGAACCACATTGTAAAAAAATTTTTAAAAATGCTTAGAATGGTAAAATTACCAACAAAAAATTGGTGCAATTTTACTACTCTGATTATAGGGTAAATGCCACTTGCATACTGTAAGTTCCAACCAATCTTGTAACATTACCACTTTTAGACTGACAATATAGCAAGGCTTTGTAAAAGCACAGTTTCTGCTCGTGAATCTGGGACTTTCAGAGCAGGTAATAAATGGGCCTACTTTCAGAGTGTTGAATTTGTTGACGCTGGTAAAAGTACGGAAACTGTATTGATAGAATTTGATAATTGATAACGCCGCGTACTTGCACAGCTTTGAACGTAGTATAAGTACAAGTATTTGTAAAGTTTGAACTTTGCGGAAAATAATGAAAAACTGGTAAAAATAAAATTATGCGTAAAAGAGCGTGTTTCAGAACCGTACAAATTATGGAAAAATTTATTTGCGAAATTGATCAAAAAAGTTAAACAATCATTTTTTTTATTAAAAAGCTGCTTTCTACTGTATTCCTTATTTGAACGAGATATTTACAATTTCTAGTCAAATAATCATTATTCACATTTCTCATGTAGATGCTAAAGTTAACATGTTAAATAAAAGCACGAATATTTTTGGTTAAAATACCATCACCTAAAACTCAAAATGCATTTGTAATTTTACAGAATCTGTCTGGAAACTTAAATAACCTAAAAGTTAAATTCCATACTGATAGTGGATATTCGTTATTGTCAGTGAAAACGTTACTTTGGGAGTAGGTAATAAATGGACCTACTCTGAAAGTGGTAAAATTGACAGAAATTTGTGTTAAAGTGCATAATTACAGAAAAACTGCGAGTTCTATCAGAAACAGATTAAAGTCGATTTTTTCGGAAATAGAATTCTTTGTTTTAATAAGTCTTATCGCGATTAAAATAAAACCTATATGTCTTGAACGAATTGTCGACTAAATAGGCAAGCCTCAAAGTTTCCTACCCTATTTCTTATAAATAAAAATCATTAAAGTTGAAAAATTATTTTGCTAGGCATTAAGTTTAGCGAATTCTCATTTTTGTATGTACTTTCTATCAGTAATTTAGAATATGAAACAAAAATTGTGATACAAATAAAATGTGCAAATTAAAAGTGTACAAATATAATTTTCTAAATACATGAATAAGAAATTTTACATGTGAAGAATAGTGAGCTATGTAGGTGAAATAGAAATCCCTTTTTTAAGGTTTTCTGTTGTAAAAATAAATACAATATTTTTATTATCATACCTTTCACCTGACAAACCTAATGTTCATACATATCAACAAATGGGCATGAACCAGAAAATCGATATTCCCATTTCTCGAGGTGGGTTTTATCGAAATATGGAACTTGGCCGAAAATTATCCTCAATTAACCAATGTTTACTGTTTACTGTTTTCTAATTTTGTACACCAAATATCGAAAACTGCCAACAAATGACCTTCAAAGGACGAAGAAATTACTCCACCAATAAAGTTGGGTTGTATTATAATTAAATACGTGCAATAATGAAATCATTTGCGATGTAGAGTACTTCTTACTTTTAAACTTTGCGCCAATTGTATATGCGCGGAAGCAGCTGCGCGTGATGCCCCAGATTTGTTTGAATATTAATATCGTTCATAATTTCGACCACCAAATATTAAAAACCAGCACCAAATGTTCGACAAATGATTACCGAAAATTCCCAAAGATTATTTTTTCAAAAATAGTTAAGAGTGCCTTGCCACCATCGAAGTACCACGCAAATTTTGAAAATAGTTTACTGTTTTTTAATTTTATACACCAAATATCTAAAACTGCCAACAAATGACCTACAAAGGACCAAGAAATGATTCCACCAATAAAGTTGTATTGTCTTATAATTAAATACGTGCAATAATAATATCATTTGCGATGTAGAGTACTTCTTGCTTTTAAACTTTGAGCCAATTGTATATGCGCAGAAACAGATGCGCGTGATGTCCCACATTTGTTAGAGTTGTGATATACTGAGATCACGCATATGACATGTCACGTCACTGGGGTAGACACAGCACGTATTATACTCTTACAGCGCGCGCATTTTAACGTAGTAAATCAT
>NC_046661.1:40366830-40376249 GCF_010883055.1 Belonocnema kinseyi | reverse complement strand
TTTTATTATTTGGTCTTACGCTGTATTTTAAAGAGTAAAATCCAGTTCAAAATTCAAATTAGTTCGGTTTACGCGCCGTGACCCCTAGCGGGGATATTACAGAGTATTAATATCTTCCACAATTTTGACCACCAAATATTGAAATTAACTACCAAATGACCACCAAAATATTTCATAAGGAATTTAAAAAAAATATAAGTGTGGCGTGCGAGCGTGAAGTTAGCACGCCAACTTGGAAAGTACTATAGCTTTTTCAATTTTGACCATCAAATATTAAAAGCCACCACCCTAACGAAAGAAATCTCTCAGTTTTCTTTAGCGAAATAGCTTGGCCCATTTGAGTCTATAAACAAAGTCGATTTGAAACATAATAGTCTCGGAGATAGTTTGAGAGATTTGGGTCCTTTTCAAGATCCTTTAAAAAAAAAAGTTAGATATCTGAAGTCATCGAAACCCGTAGATTCCGAATTATTATGTTTTAGGCTGTTAAATATGAAATTAAAAAAATCTACTTCTAAATTTTAATCCTAAAGCTTAATAAAGGACCCTTGAGTGTCGGCTACTCTATTGAGATAGCCTCTCTGCTTGTTATTTATGATCGTATTCTTATTTCAATTTCGAAAAGGATATTTTAAAGCCTTCAGACCATTTAAACGAGAGATTCTTTTCGGTAGGGCACATAATAACCACCAAATTACCACCAAATTATTCCACCAAAAAAAGTTTGGATATTTATGGTTGACGTGCCAACTTCACGGACACGAAAAAGGATCTGGAAAACTTCAAACCTCGTGGTCGCGAAACGAAAAGTATTCACACTGAATGGCGGTATGGCAAACATCTGGTTCTTGCTATCCGGTTCCCGTCATTGTTGCCAACATTTTTGGTAGCAGTTTTGAAATTGCACTGCATGATGAAAGTTGAGTGCTGTTGGTAGCACTGCATAATATTTGAGGTTAGGAAATATGTCATTTTAATGTAGATGAGTACTGGATATATGTCATACGAAAAGAAAAATTACTTTCCTAGAAAACCTAACGATGTCTTTATTCAGAAATAATTTTTTATATTTGCTTTGTCTTTCATTCAGTAGTTTACCAATAAACAATGTATACTGCGTCAGATCAATCGATATTCAGTGATGAATTAAATTAACAAATCTGCGCTATGAGACAGCACTGACAACACAGGCAACTTTATTTCTTATATTTACTTTGATTTGAGCACTGCCATAAATGTAATCTGTTATCTTTTATTAATTAGTTTTTAATTACGCCTTCTTTTTCAAAGTCCAAATAGAAGTACTTTCTAGAGCCAAGCTAGATTTTAGACGGAGTTTTTATTTTAATGTGATGTCAAATTTTGGCTAGCAACATTAGTGGGTTTACATAGAACTGCGTGATGGATTTTTCTATCTAGTAGGTATAGATATCGCCAATCTAATTCGGCGTCAACAGACAGCCAAGAATAATCCAGTAGTGGTGCTAGAATAATTCCAGTCTGCCAGGAATTATTTCCACACGGGTTCGTTATGTTACATTTGAATAACATTAATCGATTTATTTTACTTAGTATCCATCTCTTATTAACAAAACGACTTAAAAGTATTCACCATTTTGTTCTTAATTTAAATAACGGTAACGAAAGTTTCGTTATACAATAACGTAATGTAACCAAAAGGAACGTCTGGAACGGCTGGATATGATCAGCCGCAATAGACATTCCTCCGTCAACTCGAAGATCAAAAGCGTATCTGCAGAATAGCTTGACTTGATTTTCAGTTATAGAATGAATGGGTAGTCCTAGTTGTCTCATTATTCGAATGGTGTTTCACTAAACAGCTGCCACGTCAGGAACCACTTTTCTATGATGTCTGAAATAAAAATTTTACAAATAAACAACCTGTAAAAGGGATTCCAAAGGCAGGATTGCTACAAAATCCCAATTTCAAAAATCCCTAACTATGCCCAAATCAATTGAAATTTTTTTGGTATTAATAAAGGACGTTCAAAAGAAAAAAATTGCATGTAAAGTGTTGAATTTTCTTTCCGGCAAAAGATTTAATTTTCCAAACCGAAAACATGAATTAAAAAAAAGTTTTTCCAAGCAGAATTGTTGATTTTCAAAGCCCAAAAAACTAATTTTCTTAATTAAGGCTTCCTGAGCGTCAAAAATTAAATTCCTGTCAATTGATTAATAATTGCAGACTCGAAATAGCAGATACTTCCTAATAATAAAGGTGATAATTTTGTAATAAACTATGAAGTAATAAAACCAAATTATTGTTTATGAGTATTTTATTTTTCAATGATTCAGGCTTACGAAAATTATAATAAAAGAATAGTTATTTCTGAATCTAACTTAAAAACTATTCAGATTCCACAATGATTTATTAATAATAAGAGTTTAATTTTTAACGCTTCAAGTTTTAATTCAATAATTTTTTATATCTCCAATTAGAAAGCGTGCATAATAATTGTATTTTAAGAATAGTTAAACTGAAAAGGTTCGCAATATTTCACATTCTTTCAATTTTGATGAAATTTTCAAATATTGCTAATATTCACTAATTAAACTATTTTCACTTTTATTTTTACGTACCCTTGGGAATGTATTCATTAAATGCATCCAAAATAATGACATGACTGTTGAGCACAAGTTCTATTTTCTATTTTCGCTGCCTGCCACAAGATTGAAATTAAATAACAAAGATTCAACTAAATTTCATTTCAACTAAAACTCTAGTTTGTACACAGTGTGTGGTGTTACTCGAAAGAGGGCCGTGAAAGATTTTCTGTATGGGGTTATAGATTTGTTGTTTATTTTAATGTTACGAATTGTATTCACGTTCATTAGGATATGTGCACGAAAAACGTGAAGCTTTTTTTCAAAAATGTAATAATGGCAGGGACGTCGAAGCCGCGTGGGCTAGGTTGGCTTGAGTCCACCCATGAAGTGTAATGGGTGGGCAGAGCCCACCCATAATATAACTAAATCTAAGAATGAAATAAACCTAATACCTATCTTAAATTTATACTTTTTAACATATTTTCGGTGAGCCCACCCATGAAAAAATCATTACGACGCCCCTAAATAGTGGTATATTAATTTGAGGATATGTGCTTGATAATATTTTTTTTACCTTTATTACAGTTATTAGGCACGGAGAGGCGTTGCTTGCTAATGTGGAAGGCTTTAAATTAGGATTCTTTCAAACTTGAATTACACAAATATGCATATATCTTAAAATAATGTGTATGGAAAGGGGGGGGGGCAATGCCAACCAGTTAACAGACAATGATTTCTTTAAACTGAATAAGATATTTAATTAATCCATTTTTTCTCATTTCGAATTCTAGATTATTTTATATGATAGTTCTATAAATATTAATCACATAAAAAACAATGATTTGGTAATTTAATTATTTCTAACAAGCTGTATTTCGTCGGCTGTGCCCCTCACCGGAGCGCAAAGCCGACTGCAGCTTTTTATGAAAATCTAAACATTTAAAGATGAGAAAATATAATGGTTTCCTTCTGTGGAATTTTATGTACTGGAAAAATTACCTTTAAATACACCCAACAAGAAGAATAAGTTATTTTGAATAAAAATAGAGATAACTGTAATATAAACTCCTATACGTTGACATTTTACTAGAAACGGTCTTTACGCAATGTTTCTACCATACAAATAAAAGAAAACTGCATACCGACCGGATTGATAATAATAATATTTAATAGTTTCTTTCGTGTAGCTCACAAGATAAGTTGTTATTCTAAATTGCCGATAATTTATCGACGAAACTTGTGACACGCGTGTATCACCTATAAGCACTTGTATATATTATTTTCGTCGAGCCTGTTCCCCTGGCCAGGCCTCACTTATTTATGAGATTTTATATATTTAGGAGTTGAATTATGTATAACTAGATTCTGTGATATTGTTTTATATGTCAAAATATCACATTTTTATACTGTAAGTATCGACATTTAAGTTAAAAACTTTATAGTTCTGTTAGCGAAACTTCCATCGAGGTAAAAAACTGTTTTCTGTATAATTTGTCTTTTGCAACGTAAATTTTCAAGTTTCTAGTAAGTAACACTATCTCTCTGGTAAAATAGAATTATTTGATGCAAAGTAGAACTTAAATTGTTATATAAAAGACATGCTATAAGGAAAATCACCTTTGTCCCTCTAGTTAGCGCTGCCCCCCTTACCCTTTTAGGGTACACAGGCCTGCAAATAATGGGGTCATGTCAGTTGTTGAAAAGTGGAAGCTCATTTCCGGAGTAATTTTTTACGTAGAATCCGCAGAGTTCAATTATCACTTTTATTTACCAAGTTATGCCAATTTGAAATTACGAGATATGTCCCATTATGTCTTGAGCATTTGCTTTAAATACCACCGGCCAACATGGTTTTGTTCTTGGAAAGTGGAGGGTCATTTCCGAAGTCATTTTTTACCTAGAATCCGAATCCGGGGTTAGAATTGGCGCATCACGTCCGGATTTTAATATATTTGAGGTTATGTACCTAAAAAATGGCTGTTTAGGCTACTTTTGAGGTTATGTACAGAAGACACAACATTTTTTGGGATTTCAACAACCCCCAACATCCCCAAGTAACTTGGAAAAGAAAAATGGTAATTGAACTCTGAGACTCTCAAACTAAAGAGAAAGAGCAGTACTATATGATATAACTAAACAAACATCCCCAAAAATTTTGTGTCTTCTGTACATGACCTCAAAAGTAGCCAAAAACTCCATTTTTTGGGTACATAACCTCAAATATCTTAAAATCCTGACGTGATGGACCAATTATGACCCCGGATTCGGATTCTGCGTAAAAAATTACTTCAGAAATGACCCTCCACTTTCCAACAACAAAACCATGTTGGCCTGTGTCATTAGAAATTGTTAAAAGAATGTCATTCATAGTTTTTAGAGCAGTACTTTAACTGTTCTATTTGAAACTATATTGTGATAATTATAGCAAGAAAAAATTTAAAGGAATTTTTAACAAATTTCTTGTATAACTTTTTTATTATAATTTAAGTCCATTAAACTTCATTTTCAAAAAAAAAAAATTAAAAAATGAAAATAATGAAAAAAACTGGAATTTAATTTTTTTTAATTATATATAGTTGACATTATATTTATGTATTCAATAAATTGAGAAATAATAAAATAAAGTCAATTACAAATAATAGAAAATTGTAGAATGAAAGCATACTTTAAAAAAGAAACATTATTAAAAGTAGCAAATGAACTATTGCAGTAATTACTATCACTTTAATAAATAATACTAATAATAATAATAATAATAAGTTCATGCTTCGCAGAAATGAAATAAGAGAAAAAAAGCATTCGGCGGGCCTATCAGCATCTTTATATATTAAAAATAAGTGCGCCAACAGATAAAAAACGAAGAAAATAATAAAGTAATACCGGGTGGACACGCTGCGCCTTACATGCATGGCGAACTTGAAAGCTAGCCAAATTGCACAACAGTAGGAGAGAGGCCACTGTACTGGGGCATTTTAAAATTTCGCGCCTTCACAGTTGCATTCGGATCGGCCATTTGGTCAAGTCTATGCATCTTTGGATCAAGTTTTTCATAGTTTCCATGTTTGGTTTCGTAACTTCAAATGGATACAAGTGTCAAAAAAATATAGGTTATGTTATGGAGTAATTACAAATAATGAAAGTGTGTTATTAATAATGAAGTGAGACTTGTGGACTGAGAAGAATTAGTCAATTTATTTCTGTGCCAATAACATTATTGAATGGCTGCTGAGTGACAAATACTATAAAATAATAATAATAATATTCTGCGCTTCCAGTGGGCAAAGAGTGAATTGTGTTTAACGCTTTTTTGCGGCATAAAAAGGTTATGTTATGAATAGACAGGATATCTTTTAAACAAAGGCAATAAAATATTACATGCGTAAACTTTAAATTAACATTACCTACATTTACTTACAGCGATTAGGGCAAACAGGTTAATCTGAACATAACCTCGAAATAATGACTGATCGGTGCGACATGTTTATATGCTTGTTGGGTAGCTATGAGAGCGCCGCCAATTTGAAACTATTGGGAAGATATTTCAATTTAAATGCAATTTTAACCAGAAATCTTATAGTAAATAACTAATTTTAGATCTCAGTATAATATTTCTGAATAAAATAAATTGATATTTACTCCTCTTTTTCATTAACATTCCTCTTATAACTTTGAGATACCCAATAATTCGCGTATCAGATAGCGCTGCTATCAAGTTAAAAGATATACCCTGCAGGCGTATTATACTTTCGATTTATTATTCTTTACCAACCCAGAAAACAAAAATGCATTCACTTGCATTTGAATGGGTTTTGAGGTTTTCTAAATTGCGAAATGATTAATTTAAATAAAAAAATTTAATTCAAATAGTTTAAATTATTTATTAAAAAATAGTTCAATGGGCAACTTTTAAGAAAATCCTGGCGTGCATGTAATCTACTTTTATTTACAGACTTTATTTTCAGGCATTTTTATTTTTTTTGAACATTTTTTACATTCTCATCCTAATTAGAATGTATTGGTTTTATGTAAAATTTTACTTTGTCGATCTTAATCAAATCCCCGCGTTTTGAGACCTACTGAGTCGGAAAAAACGATTTTTACGAAAGTGTCTGTCTGTCTGTATTCTGTATTCTGCAGGTATGATAACTTTCGACAAATTGTTTAGATTGGATTCTGCTTTGGCACACCTGTTGAAGGCCTAAAAAGAAAGAGCAAGTTCGTAAACCAGCTATTTTGGATCAACATTCAAAAAGTGAGCGCATTTTCAAAATTTTGGAAACCACATTTTTTCAAGATTTCAAAGTTCTATGTACGGTTATTCATAGTACTCAGAAACGCGAACAATTTATCTCTATGACTTTTCCCTATAAAACAAATTATCAGAGTTAGAGCATTTTCAAAATCTAAAGAAAGAAACTAAAATAAACATTTTAAGCCAAACAACTTATGATATGAAAAAAAGTCAAGATCGTACCAAAAATGATTAAAAATCCAAAAATTCCATTTCTTTGTCAAACTATGCCACGTACGAAAAAAATGAATGAGTTAAAATTGCGCGCCCTAGAAAGTCCTACAAATTTGTAATGCGTTACTTTTCGATAGGACACGCAGTTTTTGTTTTTAGTCGTAAAAAAGAACATTAAAAATAAAAAATAAAATAAAATTTGCACGTCACAAGCTACGAAAAAAATGAGACGAGAGAGGACATAGGATCCTATATAGGACTATATAAAAAATATAAAAACAAGGAAATAACCCAGTGGACACCAGAACGTCCTAAAGACGTCCTTAGAATGTACCTCTATGTTATATAATTTAATGTCTTTAAGGCATCCTTTGGATCTTTTCATGTCTTTAAAGGGTCCTCAGGTCGTCTTTAAGACGTCCGCCGAAATACGTATTTATGACAAGTTTAGGACTTGTGTGCACACTGGGAAGAATTAGTATGATTCAATTTTTATGCATATTATGAATTGTAATGATATCAATTGATTTAAATGATACATGTTTTAGCGCAGCTTAAAATCTAATTTAAAGAAAAATACGAAACAAATATTAAAATAATCATGATAAATACAATATGTGCTTTATTTTGCAATCTTTAAATAAGCAATCCTAGGCAGACTTACATACAAAATGTATTATATTTGGTGTACAAGTGTTGTTTATAATGTAGAAAAGTAGAAAGCCGAAAGAGCTTTAACAAAAGACAGTTCACAATCACAAAAACTCCAACTCTCGAGCTAAGCTCTTTTAACAAAAGGGAATTCACAATCACAAAATTACACTGGTTGATGTTTTGAGTCTTAATTTGAAAAGAATCGTGCAAGAATGTATGGAAATATAAAGACCGAGCGCGCAGCGCGAGGTAAATATATAATAAAGCGCGAAGCGCGAGATAAATTTACAGTTTGAGCGCGAAGCGTAAGATAAATACATCATCGAGCGCGCAGCACGAGAACCAACAGTCGTGCAACTTAGGCGCGCTCAAACTTGCGAGCGAAAATTAATTTATTAGTTATTAGTTAAAAATTTATTTATATATTTTACACATCAAACGCTGAGTTTTTTCTTTTAATTTACGTTTATAAAAACTCGCTATCAATGAAAGTGAAAAATGAATGTTACAATCTGTAGGTTATATAACACGTGAACTCCCTGCAGCCATCAGAATGTTCACTGAATAAGTTGAATGTCACTGGAGCTTAACTCAGTGTACGTTTTATAATTTCTGTACAGGATAATCTATTGAAACCATTGTAAAAAGAGAATTACAACTAAATAATCATTAAATTTATCAATAAATTGTTTGCATCAATTATATTATATTACAATATTATTTAATTTTATTTTCTTTAATTTTTGATCAATCAGCAGTGTCCTACTCAAATTTATCACTTCATAGTTCTCATTCGAAACAATTAATTCTTTAAAATTTCAATCTGCATATTCCACTCAGTTGAACTCAACCTGAGGCTACCTACAATTGGCAGATTCACGCTTATTGAAAATTGCTATATGCGCATCTTATTTTTACCATTGGGTGTGATCTTTTAAAATCTCCATTTCATATTGAATCTTAACCCATTTATATGCATATTATTGAATCGTAGTATACTCATAGGAATTATTTCAGGTATATCAGTCTCATTTAACTCTGTTCACTCAGCATTTTGACGAATGTGGAATGGCAGATTTAAAGCTCCGAGCACAGATGACCGATTAAAAATGTGGCCAAGCGATTACATTTGTAACGAGAGGTTACAGACGCGTGCGTCACCAACGCACATGTCATCCGAGCTCCCTTCGCCGAGCCTAGCGAGCCTGTATCCCCACCTCGAGCGAACTGACAACGATCCAGTGATCCCAGATCGGAAACGAGATGCGGTCCAATACTATGACAGGGCTATGTCCGTGTGAATATAGTAGGAGACGCTGTAAATGATTGAGTTGCGCGCGCAACCCATTTCTCCTCTTCTGAATTTGAAAACTCGAAGATGCACGATTGCCGGTCGGAGCACTTCGTCGATTCTATTTATATATCTATCTGCTAACAGCTAACTGCTTTGAAATACATTCAGGAGATTGGGGTTTTAATATTTCCAGATTTCGATGCGGACGATTCTCATGATTTGAATAGATCGCGCGCCTCTTGATATTCGTATATTTTGAGGTTATGTTATTTCATGTATAAAAAATAAATTATATAAATATTAATACTATTATATATATAAATATATACGTATATTAATAATGATAATATTATAATTATGTTATATTATAACAGTCTATTTTTTTATTTGAAGGTTCATCTCTTTCGTTGAAAATACATTTTTGAAACTGACAATCAA
>NC_046661.1:40365666-40366730 GCF_010883055.1 Belonocnema kinseyi | reverse complement strand
ATTTCTTCAATTTCTTTCAAATGGGGAGCAAGATATAAATAGAAGACCACCGAAGTCTTCCGAAGCCTTCAGATCGGCAATCATCGTACAGCAGAACTGCGATTCCGAATCGTGCATTTTCGGCTTACATACGAACTCATAGTGGTAATCATGCACTTTCTGTTTTGCGGCTCCCAAACGGTAGGTATGGTGGGGGTAAATTTCATCCACGATCTGGCAGCTCTGGAATTCCCTTCTGTCAAAAGCTTCTGAGAATGGCAAGTATAGGTGCACCTATTCCTTGCGATTCTCTTCGTTACTCCCACTACCAGAAGTGCACCTATTGCTAGGGAGAGTACAAGAGTCTTCCCTGGGCACGAGCTCTCCAATGTGATAGGTGCGTCATGTCCAGTGGAATTGCCGTTCACGGTGTCGAGCAGGCGGTTAAATAAGTTGGGCTCGGTGATCGTTCCAGTGATCCCAGATCTGAAACGAGATGCGGTCCAATACTATGACAGGGCTATGTCCGTGTGAATATAGTAGGAGACGCTGTAAATGACTGAGTTGCGCGCGCAACCCTTTTCTCCTCTTCTGAATTTGAAAACTCGAAGATGCACGATTGCCGGTCGGAGCACTTCGTCGATTCTATTTATATATCTATCTGCTAACAGCTAACTGCTTTGAAATAAATTCAGGAGATTGGGATTTTAATATTTCCAGATTTCGATGCGGACGCAGTGATCCCAGATCTGAAACGAGATGCGGTCCAATACTATGACAGGGCTCTGTCCGTGTGAATATAGTAGGAGACGCTGTAAATGACTGAGTTGCGCGCGCAACCCATTTCTCCTCTTCTGAATTTGAAAACTCGAAGATGCACGATTGCGGGTCGGAGCACTTCGTCGATTCTATTTATATATCTATCTGCTAACAGCTAACTGCTTTGCAATAAATTCAGGAGATTGGGATTTTAATATTTCCAGATTTCGATGCGGACGATTCTCATGGTTTGAATAGATCGCGCGCCTCTTGATATTCGTATATTTTGAGGTTATGTTATTTCATGTATAAAAAATAAATTATAT
>NC_046661.1:40364361-40365566 GCF_010883055.1 Belonocnema kinseyi | reverse complement strand
TTCTTTCGGCTCTTGCATTTCTCAAAGTTTGAGACCGATATTTTATGTATAAGAAAAGTTCGAACATTCAAAAAATGTTGAGGTTCAGAAAAAAGATGAAATAATTTTCAGTGAAGTTTCTACCAAAATACAGTACCTAAACGTACTTTATTGCACTCTTATACATTTCCCGAAGTTTCAGCTCGATATTTTACTTACAAAAAAAGTTCTTAGGTTCAAAAAAACATTCAGTGAACTGAAAAACTGTGGTCGGTAATATAGGTATTTAGCTGTGTCACATGCCCTGAATCATAGTTAAATTTTCGACAACAAAGATTACTTTTCTACCAGGAAAGAAGAGTATTCAATAAAATACAAAACAATCTAACTAAAAACGATCACTTTTCATTTAAACATAGAATAGTTAAATTTCTGGTTAAAAAAAATTAATTTTTAACCAAAAAGAAAATAAATTTTCTACAAAATAGTTACATTTTCAGAAAACAAATTTATCAAACTAATTGATGAATCAACAACCAAATAAAAATATGAGAAAAAAAATGTTAAAATTCTTTGAAATCGCTCGAAATTATTGAAATTAATTGAAAATTCGTTGGAATCTTTTAAAATACTCTCAAATATTTCGAAACCATTAAAATATTTTGAAAGACCTTGGCATCTTTTAAAGATTTCTAAAGTACTTTGGAATTTTTTTACATAACCCTGCTAAAGTTGTTAAAATTCTTTGAAATTCCCTTAAATTATAAAAATAAGTTGAAAATTCCTTAAGATCTTCCAAAACATCCTCAAATATTAAAAATCCTTAAAAACCTTTTAAAATCTTTAAAAAATTTTTAAAGCTCTTGAAAATATCTTACAATTCAATAAATACCCTGAAATATTTCAAATCCTTTAAATTCTCACACTAAATTATTAAAATAATTTGAAAATTACTTGACATCTATTAAAATATTCTAAAATATACATCAAATCCTTTAAAATATCATTCTAAATTACTGTGATCAATTGAAAATTCCTTGGAATCTTTTAAAATTCTCTCAAATTTTTCAAATCCTTTAAAATCTTTTCAAATTCCTAGAAGTTTTTATAAAGATTTCTAAAGGATTTAAAATTTTTTAAAGTAACCCTTTTAAAATTGCTTAAATTCTTTGAAATTCCCTTAAATTATAAAAATCAGTTGAAAATTCCTTGATATTTTTAGAAAT
>NC_046661.1:40360787-40364261 GCF_010883055.1 Belonocnema kinseyi | reverse complement strand
TTTCGGCTTACATACGAACTCACAGTGGTAATCATGCACTTTATGTTTTGCGGCTCCCAAACGGTAGGTATGGTGGGGGTAAATTTCATCCACGATCTGGCAGCTCTAGGGAATTGACAATCGACAGGAGCACCTGGGATTGCCAATTCCGAAAGCAACATTAATGTCAGCAAATAGGCGCACCTGTAGTTGCCATCTTGCGCATTACTGACAAACCGACATTACCTATTTAACCGACGCTACGGACTTTACGAACTCTTATACGAGCACCTGTGGATGCCATTTTAGCCGATATAAACGCTGACCTATAGGCGCACCTATGGTTACCACTAACCACATATTTACCGACACGTCATCGACGCAACGATCGCTCCCCACTACAAGTGTACCGCCCCTTACCTCAACTTCTCGTTCCGCAATTACCGTACCTACCGTAGAGGGGATTATTTGGGGTGCGGATATTTGTAAAACCGATTGTTATCGATTTCCGTGCTTGTAATTTACAACGCTCTCTTTTTTTATCTACAATTGCAAGAACCAGCAATGTACTAAAATTTACTGTTCGGAGTTCTCCAACCAACGTCCATAATTCTTGACATCTAATTTTTGACGTTGAATCGATCAGCTGATAACTATTGTTGACAGGGAACCAACCGGTGGAATTCAGCGTCATACTCGACTTGTCTTTCGCCCCAGGGCGCAATTTTATTTTTATTGGTTTTCTTATTAACTTAGAATTGTTTCACACCAGTACAAAAAATCCACAAGAATATGTAACCATTAGAATATTTTAATTATTTTCTGAAGATGCACATTTCTCAAGATGGGACTTGAACGGATTTTTGAGTATCGCGTTCTAAGACGTTCCTCGATTTTTTTAATCGAGGCATTTACTTTATCGACTTTAAAAGTATTCCTTTAGTATTTTACTAGAAAACTTTCTTCGTAATTATAAACATTTTGATGTATACAAACGTTCCTTAGTGCTTTCTGTATAACTTCCTAAATCCTGAACACGATATCTAAATCCGTGTGGACGTAGTGAGGACCAAAAAAAAATGAAAATCATTTTGTTTCTCTACAGAAAAATTTTGTGAATGAACTTAGTCACGTCATCTCGAATTTATGGACACTCAAAGTTTCTTTTGTTCTCCGCTAGAAATCGATAAAAAGTTGTCTAAAAATAATGATAGATTACGTGTGTGCAAAGACTAATTTTTCGATTTGCAACGAATGTGCAAATTTTATTGCTTATATCGATTTTTTTAAAGGTTTGGACGATTTAGTTAAAAGTGGTGTCAGTGCTCAATATACGCCAATCAAAAAATCTGAAATGCATCAAACCAAAAATTATCTGCAAATTGCTGTAAAGGGCCATTCACAAAATACGTGATACACTTTTCAGGAATTTCTGCCCCCCCCCCCTTTCCTGCGTGTTACTTTTTCCATTGGGTTTAACATGGAGAATGATACTTCGGCAGACCCCCCACCCCTGAACGTATCACGTATTTTGTGAATGACCCCTAACTCGAATGGTAATATCATATTTCATCAATTTATAAATAAACTTTCTTTAAAATTATACATATATTGATGTATACAAACGTTCTCTAGTGCTTTTTATATAATCTTTCAGATTTTGAAAACGATATCTCAATCCCTGTGGACACAGTGAACACCAAAAAATGCTCATAACCGGGGACTAGTTTGGTCACGTGGTCACCAAAGAGCATGCCATTAAGCTAGAATTGTGCAGATTAGTAGGAAAATAAATACTTTAATAATTACTGTAAATTAAAAGGTCTGTTTTTAATTGTCTCTAAAACCTTACCCTGGCTAGAATGAAGCGTCCGCCGAGACAATTTATAGAGAGGAAACAAAACGGATCGTCACACATTTTCATTCTTTTAATCTGCAAATGACAGATACGCAATTCAAACCGACTCGCTTTCTATCAATTCTTTTTTCCTGGGAAAGAAATGTTTGGTGGTTTTTATGTTTATTACTGACAGTTTTGGCAGTAATAATTTAAACAATTTAACAATTATTACTTATTAATAATTTTAATAAGTAACACATTATTTTTGAATTACAGAATTGATTACCGTTGTTTTTTTCACAGATCGATCCTAGACGAAATACAGATCAGAAAATGCAGATTGAGATGGTGCATTTCAATCAACATTAGTGAAAAATCGTTATCCCTGGAACTTATTCCGAGACTGGGGATTCATCAGCCTCAAATTAATTATCTGAGTAATTTTGATAGTATGTATAGGCGTATGGAAAAGATATCTCGAGGCAAGTTAACTTGGCCGAATTTTAATTAATAAAATTTCAGGGATCATTTTTATTTTAGAAAATGTTTTCTCTGGACGTCATCTCAAAATTTGGTTGGATCAACCACTGAAATAAATTAGAGACTCGTTGGTGATAGGATTATATCAGTAATAAATCTAGACATAATATTTTAAGACTGAATTTTTTTTCGATTTTTTCTTGATTATTCTATTTTGGAAATTGCTATATCTGGATCTGATTTCTCAACGGGCATTTGATCAACCCCTCACTTTAATTCTGCGTCATTTTGATGGTATATGTGTATAAAAAAAAATCTCGAAGCAATTTAACTAGCTCGAATTTTAATGCATAAAGTTTTTAGGAATTTGTTATGTCTCGATTTATTTCTGATACAATCCTATCCACAGCGAGTCTGTTATTTATTTCAGTAGTTGATCACACCAAATTTTGAGATGACGTCCAGAGAAAACATTTTCTAACAACAAAAAAACCCTAAAAAATTTATCAATTAAAATTCGGGCAAGTTAAATTGCCTCGACATATCTTTTTAATACGCCTATACCAGGGGTCTCCACAATACACAGGTGCAGCGTGCCCCAGGATCTCTTGGCCTTTTTCAAGATCTAACCATTTTTTTCGACGGGAAACTGAGAGGAAATTTATGGCCGCTTTAAAAAAAATCCCAGTTGGAAGGGCTCAGAGAAACCTTTTTTCTGGTATAACTGGACAAAGCTTGAAGAACAAAGTATTTTATTTAAAGTATTTGAACTAAGCAATTGCCGATAACACAGGCCCACAAAAGAAAAAAAGTATCCTGAGCAGATCACTAGATAGGTGTTTTCTTATGCATTTTTCCTCGCTGAATATGAATCCGAAGTCATATTGGAGGGTTTCCCAGTTCCTTTTCGAGAAAAATGCAAAAAACATGGTTTTTCATGATTTTTTATGGTTTTTCAAAACTATAAAGCGAAAAAATGATCTAAGTACAAATTTGATTACTACGGATTGAAATACATATAAAACCATAGCTTCATACTTCTCCACGAAATATTAATCCTTGCAGGGCTTTGGAAACTGCCGCAACGCATGAAAAACCATATTCCCTGAAACTACAAGGAGCTGATTCGTTTAATAGAAATGTGTATATGTATATGTATATGTAAATACATTTTA
>NC_046661.1:40358525-40360687 GCF_010883055.1 Belonocnema kinseyi | reverse complement strand
ATTCGAACGTCGATTCTAAGGACAATGGGATGTAAATATGTTGGCAGGCTACTGCTGTATGATAAAAAGAGAAAAGAAAACATTGAGACAAAAACGTCGCAGAAACTCCTTACATCGATCATTTGGAGAGAAGCGTGTGCGTAAAAGGAAACCAATTTAAAACCCTACATTTTAACAATTTTGGTATTATAAACCATAAAAAACCAAGTTTTTTTCATTTTTCTCGAAAAGTAACTGGGAAACCCCCCAATCTGACTTCGAATTCGGATTCAGCGACGAAAAAATACAGAAGAGAACACCTGCCTGGTAAAATGTACGGGATACTTTATTTTCTTAACAATTTCTTTATTATAAACCACAAAAAACCATGTTTTTTGCATTTTCTCGAAAAGTAACTGGGAAACCCCCCAATCTGACTTCGGATTCGAATTTAGCGACGAAAAATACATAAGAATACATCTGTCTGGTGATCTGTTCAGAATACTTTTTTTTGTGGGCCTGTGTAATTGTTTACAAATAAATGTTTTCGTCATTAATAATAGTAAATCATTTTAAAAAATACTAATAGTAATAAAAATTAGTGGTCAAAAATAAATTCAAGCCGTTCAAAATTAAAGAGTTTCTTTTTAAAACGTGAATCTGTAAATAAAATGATTTCAGAATAAAAGTTAGATTTTTGCGTGCTAATTAGTATTTTTTTAGGTTTTTTAATGCAAATATTTGCTAATATATGAAATACAACTTCATACTCATAATAAGATGCTGACAAAAATTGTTTAAACAACTTTGTCATTATTTTCCGAAATTTTCTCTTAGAATAGAGATAGAAATTTGCGGTTTTTCTCAAAACTTTTCCTTTTTTTTCCAATTTTCCATTAAAATTAGGTGATACTGAATTATTGTTAACAAAAATAATTGTTCACACAAATTATTATTGTTAATAATATTCAATTTCAATAATGCTAAAAATGTTTGTGGTTTTTTCGGAACTCTTACATTTTTGTCCACTTTTTACTAAGTTATGTAATAGTTAATGCAAGTTAAGAAACAGTCTTATTTAAAGAATTTTTTATTGTTTATAACAATTTTTTCATAAAGTAATGCTAATAATATGCTTTTTTCCTAAATATTTAGTTTTTCTTTGACTTTGTAGTTATAAAAAGAAAATAATAAGAAAACCTTTAAAAATATAAATGTATTTTTTAAAATACTTTTTTGCTTTTCTTATAATAAAAAAAATAATTTAAACAAACAAGCTATCTTAGTCAAAACACAGAAACACAGAATGAAATAAAATATAGGAGTAGGTGGGAGAACTAGGCCTGTAAATGAATTGTGAAAGTTTTCTTTTGAATTACACAAAAAAGAAAGATATTGTTTAAAATATGATTCTTTAAAAGGTTTATGCATTACTTTTTCATAACTAAAAAGGCAAAGCAAAATTGAACATTTAAAAAACAGGAATTTTCTTGCACTAATCTAAGAGAAGATAGTTACAAACAATAATAAATTAAAATTTTATAACCAAAAAAACCACAACTATCTAACATCAACATTAAAGAAGATAGTCTTAAGCAATAATTATTTTTTTTTTTTAATTATTAGTACAATGTGGACAAAAAGTTGAAAATTGTAGAAAAGCCCGTCACTTTCCAGCATTATTCAAATGGAGTATCATTAACAATGATAATAAATTTTATATAAACAATTAATTTTTCAAGTTTCATTAAATATCCACCTCACTCTAACAGCAAATTTGGCTAACAATAATTAAGTATCATCTTAGTTGAATTGAAAATTGGATAGAAAGTGGAAAAATTTTGAAAAAAACGCATTTAAAATATTTCCAAAAGTGTCCAAACTGAATCTGGAAGATTTGAAGGTACATTTGTAAAGATTTTTTAAAAAGTCGACGGTTTTTAAGAGGATTATTCTTGAGATTCCTGGAAAACATTTTTATGACCTTTTTGTGATCTGGAAATATGATACTTTGAGTTTTAAAAAAAGGGCGTTATTACTCCAGGGAAAGGATAATAGGTTTGGGGGTAATTTGGAGCGAATTTTATTAATGAGTGTAGAATTGAACAGAGCTTCCGCGTCAAGCGCGTATAAGAGAGTGCTCCCGAGCCAGGAGGCCAGTCGGGTTTTATACAAAGTGGTGA
>NC_046661.1:40341768-40358425 GCF_010883055.1 Belonocnema kinseyi | reverse complement strand
TCCAGCGGGGCTTGTGGAAAACCTTCCTTTGAGATAATCCTCGGGTCTTGAAGATCTCCCTAGTAGCTTATTTCCTTCTTTTGGCGAGAAACGTTCGCCGTTACGAAAAGTTCGTGGTGTTCTTGGCGTGTCCGGTGCTAAAGGGTTTTATCAGCGTCGTGAATTGCCAGGGTCCTGTCACGGTCGCCAATTATGTGATCTGGAAATATGATACTTTGAGTTTTTAAAAAAGGGCGTTATTACTCCAGGGAAAGGATAACAGGTTTGGGGGTAATTTGGAGCGAGTTTTATTAATGAGTGTAGAATTGAACAGAGCTTCCGCGTCAAGCGCGTATAAGAGAGTGCTCCCGAGCCAGGAGGCCAGTCGGGTTTTATACAAAGTGGTGACTCATCCGCTGATGCTGATAGTGGCCTCTTCACATTTTATTTTAAAAAATAATAATTAAAGAATATTTGAAAAGGTATCAAAATATTTCAAAAGATTTTCACAAATTTCGAGAACATCTGGTAGATGAAAAGGCAATTTTGATCATTTTCATCATTTTTCATTAATTTGGAAATAGTGCGAGTCAGTTTAAAATATATCTTTTAAACTTCTAAAAGTCCTAAATATCTTTTCAGCTGAGTAGAATTTTCCCTCATAGTTTGCAATATCCTGAAAAATAAAAAAAAAATATACTTTTTTGACTTACTTTTACTATTTTTTATAATTTTCAAATTAAAAAAAAAGTTTTCAAGAATATTTGTATAACCTTTAAAACAAATGAACAAATAAATCAAAAAGCGAAATGTTTATTATTTTATTACATAAGAGAAGACAGTTATGAAAAACAATTAATTAATTAAAGAACTGTTTTTATTTCATTCACATTCATTATTACCATACTAAGTGAAAAGCTGATAAAAAGTTCAAATTTTCAGAAAAACTCGAAACTTTCCAGCATTATTCACTCTAATTGTAAATTGGACAAACAGTTACAAATTTCAGAAAAAAACCGCAACTTTTTAGCTTAAACAATTATTTCTGTTACCAATGATTAAGTTGCACCTGAGTTTAATTAAAAATTGGACAAAAAGTGGAAAAGTTTTGAAAAAACCGTAACTTTCTATCTCTATTCTAAGAGAAAATGTCTGAAAACAATGATAAATTGTTTGGATAATTTTTGTAAAACAAGTCCTATAAAACAGACTTACCGTGGTGACATGTTAAAAATGATACTTTATTCGTATTCTATAGCTCATTATAAAGAGAAATGTCGAGTTTCAATACTTCCAGCTTATGGTTAGACTTTTTGTGTATTTTTTCTTGAGATAAAGATTCACAAAGCTAAAATGGCCAATTTTTCACTTTATTTGTTTATACATTGCTGCTCAGTGACAACAATTTTAAAATATCAAACAAGAATTCTCTTAAAAATTCAATGTTGAGCATTTCTAAAAAAAATTTGAAATCGGTTAAAAAATACGACCAGTGCGTGATTATGAATAATAAATTCCTATTCTAGACAACTGTGGTCGGTACGAGGAAGTCGGTCGATTTTAGGCGAGTGCACGCTCGGCAATAAAAAATCGCTTGCATTTTTTAAACAAAAAGAACGATTTAGCTCAAAATTCGTGAAAGTTTTCCTTAAACAGTAAGGAGCAACTTTGGCATTGGAAGTTGTCTGTCCGCGAAACTTCCTTACAGACTTTTGTTCGTCAAAGTCTGAGGAAACGATTCCTGACAGTAATGGTTTGCAATAATTTTTATGTTTCAAATATAAAAAACAAATATACTTTTAAAACATAATTGGCACCTGCAGGGGTTTTTCTATTTGGAAAAAAAATTAAGATCATTTCGTCGAACAGAAGCCGAGTTTTCACGAGCTTTGTTTAAAAAGTAATTGATTGCGGTATAATGAAAATGTCCGGTTTTTAATTTTGAGTAAAAAAACTATCAATTCGCTCTTCGCCCACTGGAAGCGCAGAACATTATTACTATTTTATAGTATTTGTCACTCAGCAGCCATTCCATAATTTTATTGGTATAGAAAAAATTGACGTTTACTTCTCAGTCCAGAAGTCTCACTTCATTATTATTTAAAGACTTTTATTATTTATAATTACTACATAACATAATCTATATTTTTTGATACTTGTATCCATTGTAACAGCATGCGCCGTTTTATGAACCAAAACTCCAGGGCGCTACGACCCTTTTACCAAATACTTTCAGAATTAGTAAATTCTCTGGTGAGCAGATTCAAATGGCTTCAAAATGGAATGGGTAATGAATGTATAGAGTCAATAAATATTAAGTAATTATTATTGTATACGAATTCTACGAATACTATAAGTTTATTGCGGCTTAGGAAACCCGTATGTGAGTATTTTATCAAAATTTAACTACATTAAAACTATCATCAATTATATTGCTCAGTTCACTGCCCAAAGTAGATTTTGAGGTCAGGAACTTAAGATCTTGGGCTATTTTTAGAATCATGAATGGGTCATGGTGCCTGTCAGACGCCATAAAAAGAGGAATTTTGGACTTACAAACAGGACTCTGTCAGTCAAAGAGATGGACGTTTTACGGTGATAAAAGTTGGACTTTGGAACCATTATCCTTGAACTGTCACTGACTTTAATTGCCGAAATCAGTAGGAGTAACAAAGTGACCTCATTAATGATTGATTATTCGACACTAAAAGTGAATGGCGTCAGCATTTTGATTGGTTAAAGGATCAAAGTAGGGATACAACCCCCCCCCCCCCCCAAAAAAGATTATAAATATCGATGCAAAGATCAGAAAAGTCAGTTATAGTTACAAGTTTTAACGTGATTATAGGTTAATTGGCGGATACTTGTCATCTCGGCGCGGTCCGTAATAAACCTTGACTCTTAGACTTTTTAGTTTTGTTGATTATATGGACTTAGAACAATTTAGATAAATTCAAAGGCATTGCGACCTATCGATTTTGCGGTGGCGCACTACACAACTAGTGTTCGGATGTGCTTCGTCATAAATTTCTAAATTTACTTGTGTGTGTGTTAGAAACGAAACTAATAAAAGAATTGTTTGTTAGTTACAAACAAGTCTTATTTGTATAGAAACAAAAAATATGGACAATGTCAAGTCCTGACTCCGAATTGTTGGACCTTGTGGAAGTGTTTTCCGATTCTCAATACCAGCCTTTTCAAATCTGCCGCGTCTACCACGAACTGCAATACACGATCATTGTAGTTTATTCTAGAGATCAAATAATAAAATATGTCATCCATGAACATATAAATATCGATAACTTATCATAAATCAATGGTTTTTATCAGAAAGTATAAATCGTTGTTGTTACGTCGTAACAATTTATTTATAATTTACGTTTTTTATCTAAGTATATTTCTACAAAATTTCCATTTATTTTTTCTCCAAACTAAATTGTATTTAGCTTTCTAAATTTAACATTCCTGTGAGAATACAACGTGCAACATCTGCTATTTTTCTTTAGTATTATAACTGGAAGTTTTGCACTTTCAGAACCATTAGTTTCAGGGACATTTCCCCTTACTTTATGTTCATCCTTTCGAAAACTCATTTTAGCATCTTGTTCCAACTTAGGGCGCCTTAAGCCGTTTATTGCTTTATAGCTTGCAGATGGGCCCATGGCCAACTTTACTTAAAAAAAAAAGTAGATGTGTCTACTGCCCTTCTCTAAGAATTCTACGACCAATTAGAGAGAGTCTAATATCCTTTTCACCTCAGTATCGACGATCTGCGATACCATCGATGTTTATTCCTTACTTCCAAATTTTAGATACAATTCCACCTCTACCTAGCGCACACTCGACCTCGTCTCGAGCCTATGTTCCTAATCAAATCTTAAACCTGGTCATACTCGTCGTTATAAGTTTCCATCCTCTGTAAATTCTAGTGCTGATTCAAATACACTTTTGAACCAACTCATTCCACAAAAAACATTGTTTCTTCGAAAGCCGGATTGTTTTATATCGCGCGTCAAATAAATCGCCCTGTATTGTAATCAGCGCAGTGAAATCACATGTGAGTGAAATAGTGCCTCTATCGTTATATACCTCAACAATTAACAATAAGCGATATACGAATGTTAACGAGTGCAAAGAGCCGTGTGCAAGGCTTTGATGAAAGTTTAAACCAGTGCCAGAATAAAGAGGAAGAAATTGGACGAGTCATTTAAGAAGGCAAGCAACTTTTGTGGTACAGGAAATGAAATCCTCGGTCATTAAATCCGCAATTAATTCATGGTCCAAAGTTATTTTGTGTGCCAATTTATCCATCTTCGTTGTGGGTACGAGAAGTTCCAGCATTCAGAGGTGCAACTTCCAGTGGTCCAGTATTTAGAGGCGCTCCTTCCAGTCGCCCAGCAGCCCATCATACAGTAAAAAATGTCGCAGCAAAAATGTCCGTCAAGGTAAGCGAAGTTTCTGAGTCACCATCCTATGATTATTTATCCTTTTTATTCCGCCAAAGTTTCGGCAATTTAACTAACAAACATGACGGAAGACGAGCAAAGACAGGCTATCTATGATTCCCTCAAATGCACAAAACACGAGAAGTCATAAATTATGCCCTATGTGCCAGGGGGAACATGCTATCTACACATTCAAGCACTTTTTAAAGTTAGGCCCTCAAGAGTGATTCACTGAAGTGAAATATGCGTCATTATGCGCCAATTGTCTACGCGGTTCCCACCGTCCAGTAGATTGTCGCTTAAAGAGATGTCGCCAATGTCATAAGCGACACAATTCCTTGCTACATTTTGAACAAAAGGAAAATCAGGTTAAATCAACTGCTGATCCTGCAGCTTCCACAAGTACCTATCACTTAAGAGTTCCTTCTGAAGTGTATTTAGCAACCGCTATCATCGATATTCGCGATGGTCAAGGTAATTATCAACCCTGTCGTATCATGTTAGACGGGGGCGCTCAATCGTGCACTATCACAAACAAATGCGTGTCATTTAAATCTAGATTTGAGAATAAAAAATGCTAATATACAATCTAAACAAAAGCAGCGAATTGTTCTACCGCGCAATCATCATATAACCACCTTAAGTATTCACGAGGAACATATCAAATTAAAATACGCGGGCGCTCAGGCCACTTTTTATGGTGTACGAGAACAGTATTGGCCAATCGACGGTCGTAATGTCACCCGGCACATAATTCATAAATGCGTTAAATGCTTTCGAGTGAAGCCTCGCGGACTTGATTATATTATGGGCAATCCACCAGAAAGGCGTATCTCGTATTCTCGACCCTTTTTGAATGTAGGCGTTGATTATTGTGGTCCCTTTTATATAAAAGAAAAACAAAACAGTGCATCTCGAACTGGTCAGTTATCTAACGACTAAAGCGTTCCTCGGAAGTCTAAAAAGGTTCTTTTCTCGCCGGGGGAGGGCTAGCACAATCCACTCTGATAATGGCACAAATTTCGTGGGTGCCAACAGAGAATTAAAAGAAATTTACGAGTTCATTCAAAGAACCTACAATGATCCGGAAGTCAAAAACTTCATTCAAAATCAACAGGTGAATTGGCAATTTATTCCTCCTCACTCACCACATTTCGGCGGCCTCTGGGAGGCCTCAGTGAAATCATTTAAACACCACTTGACACGTACTGTAGGAAACACATTACTGACTTACGAACAATTACAGACGTATATTATCGAAATTGAGGCAATTTTAAACTCTCGTCTTCTTATCCCTATGTCATCTGACCCAAACGATCTTCTTCCCTTGTCTCCTGCACATTTCCTTATTGGTGCCTCTCTAACGAGCTTCCCTCAAGCGGACTATCGCAGTCTACGAACCAATCAGTTATTATCTTGGCAACATGCACAGCAGCTGCGAGATCATTTCTGGTCAAGGTGGTAAAAGAAGTACCTAATTGAAATGATCACTCGCAGCAAATGGAAGAAACTTGTCCACCAAAACAACATAAAAATCGGAATCCTCCAATCGAATGTGCTGGAAGTTAGCACGAATCACAAAGGTTCATCCTGGGAAGGACGGGATTGTCCAAAAGGTAACCTTAAAAAACGCATTGGGATCCTACGATCGGTGTCTCAAAAAATTGTACCCACTCCCGATCTACTCGCAAACTGATTAATATTTAGCATTTAACCATGATTAAGTGGACTTCGAGTATTTACTCTTACAAACTATTTTACCTTTAAGTGGTTTACATTATTATGAATATTATTCACTTCCATAATTGATTCGATAGATCGAATTATAACTCTATATTTTTTAGCTTTCCGATTCACACTACAAAGTATCTTTGCTGTGCATAAAATTTGCATAGACTATTTTTCTTATACGCTTCGGCGGGTTTATTATTATAACGTTTTAACTATTATCTTAAGATACACCTTGAACATTCATGTACTGTTCAATGGGGGCCAAGATCTTACGTCGTAACAATTTATTTATAATTTACGTTTTTTATCTAAGTATTTTTCTACAAAATTTCTATTTATTTTTTCTCCAAACTGAATTGTATTTAGCTTTCTAAATTTAATATTCCTGCGACAAGAAAACGTGCAACATCTGCTATTTTTCTTTAGTATTATTACTGGAAGGTTTGCACTTTCAAAATCATTAGTTTCAGGGACATTTTCCCTTACTTTATGTTTATCCTTTCGAAAACTCATTTGAGTGTCTTGTTCCAACTTAGGGCGCCTTAAGCCGTTTATTGCTTTATAGCTTGTACATGGGCCCATGGCCAACTTTACTTCAAATTTTGGGAAAAATTGGCAATTTGTAATGACGTCAGAAAGTAGGTGTGTCTACTGCCCTTCTCTAAGAATTCTACGACCAATTAGAGAGAGTCTAATATCCTCTTCACCTCTGCATCGATGATCTGAAACACCATCGATGTTCATTCCTTACTTCCAATTTTCAGATATAATTCCACCTCTACCTAGCGAACACTCGACCTTGTCTAGAGCCTATGTTCCTAATCAAATCTTAAACCTTGTCATCCTCGTCGTTATAAGTTTCCACCCTCTGTAAATTCTACTGCTGTTAATAAACTCTTTATTTATTAAAATACATTTTTAATCCAAAGCATTCCACAAAAAACAGTTGCATTGATTAAATCATTTATTTTCAAACCTGACCTATGCAACCATGCAAACTATGATAAACTTGATCCGAAGATGCACGGACTTGACCGAATGGCCGTTCCAAATAGAACATTAAAGTCGCGAAATTTGAAAATGTCCCTGTACAATGCCTACTCCACTGCTGTTGTGAAATTCGGCTAGCATTCAAGTTCGACATGCATGTAAGCCCCAGCGTGTTCACCCTGTATATTGCAGACGCGCTAAATGTTTCTATCATTTAAAAACTAATATTTAGAGATTTTAAAATCCCTTAAAACCTTATAGTTTCTATAAAATCCTTCTAAATCTTTTAAAATTATAGGAAATTGTTTAAAACCGCATACAATTTTTTGAATTACTTAAAATCATTAGATCCCTTGGAAGTTCCTTCCAATTTTTAAAATCAAATGATCATTCCTTGGAATCCTTAAAAATACCCCAAAATGTGTCGACTTCCTTAAAATGTTTTAAGATATCTTGAAATTCTGTAGGAGCTTGGAAAGTATTGGTAACCTTTCAAAATGCTCTTCTTATCTCTTTAAAAAACCTTTAAAGTTCTTCAAATCTAAGCGAAATGTTTAAAAATCTTTTCAAAATTTTTGAATCCTTTGAAATCCCTAAATTCTTATGAATAAATTCCTTGAAATCTATTAAAATATAAAATCCGTTAAAATCCCGTGAAATTACATAAAGTCTGATGATATTCCTTTAAATATCTTGAAATAATTAAATCCCTATGAAATCCTTTGAGGCCCAGGAAAATGTATTAAAATACCTTATTAAAAGTCTTTAGAATCTATCAGAATTATTGAAATCTTCCGAAATCTTATAAAACCTCCTAAATACTTTCAAAACTCGGATTAACCGAGATTCTTGAAATTATCTTTAAATCGTTGAAATCCTACAAATCCCGTCATTTTTGTTCATTATGTGCAGTTAATAGAAATATTATAAAATACTTAGAATTTTTGTGTATCTATTGAAATTCGTTAAAAATCACTTAAAGTATTTGAAATAATATTTAATCACTTAATTGACCATTATGCAATCCCTTGGACTGCCGTAAAATCATCTAAATTTCCTTAAAATGTTTAAAAGCTAGAATAATTTTTTTAATAATTAAAATCTTTGGAAATTCTATGAATTCCCTTAAAATCCTTTTATGTCACTGAAAATATTTCACAAAATTTGGATAGAAAAGCTTTTAGGACTAATCTGCAAGACTTTAATCGGGTTTGTTGGTGAGTCCCAATCCGTTTCTGAACGCTATTTGTTATCAATAAATATTTGAATGCTAATAAGAAACTTATCTGACACCGCCCCCTCCAGGCCACTTCTCTAGAACCGTGCCTGATGTTACGCAGAGAATAATTTCTGGTAGCGATTTTTTTCGTATTCAAATTTCATCCTTTATGGAAATTTTCATTCTTCTTTTATAAGTACTTAATATTTAACTAATACTGATACTAAACTTAATATTAAACTGCTGTTGTTCTTCCAACTCGCTCACAGCTTTCTAAACTCCAAGGATGACTTGCAGATTAAACATATATAAAGCAGGTAAGCCTTTTTTAAATATTATATGTTTGACTCACTTATAGTACATTGCAATATATTAAATTAGGATTTTTTACGTATAAATAATTATTTAAACGAATATATGTGCCATCATCTGAAAATATAAAAGGCCTTTATTAGGAGATGGACTTGTAATAGGTAATGGGATATTTTAATTTAACTAATTCCCATTTAAAAGTTCAATCTGTGCAAATCTCTCTGTAAGAGCTTAAAGAAGGATAACAAAGAATTATACTGCTCTAAAAACTGAGATATGCATATTCGTGTAATTCAAGTTTGGAAGAATCCTAATTTAAAGCCTTCCACGTTAGCCAGCGACGTTTCATCGTACCTAATAACTGCAATAAAGTTTAAAAACAATATTTTCACTTACATAACCTGAAATTAATATACCACTATTACATTTTTGAAAAACCGCCGCACGTTTCTCGTGCACAGATCCTAATGAAAGTGCATACAATTCGTAACATTAAAATAAGCAACAAATCTATAACCCCATATAGAAAATCATACACGGCGACCCTACCGATAGAAATCTCAAGAGTATTTTGAGATAAAATAGCCTGACCGGTTTGAGACTATCTGCAGGTTCGATTTGAATGATTTAGTTTTGGAAATAGGGAGATTTGGGTCCTTTTCAAGGTTCTTTTAAGAGTGATGCGGCAGTCATATAATGGTCCTTTTGTATTCGTCACGTACCGGGCGGGTAGAGTTATTTAGTAGTTGGCCGTCACTAACCCGACTCTCTCTTTTTAAATTTTTATTCAAATTATTAGCACTTTTTATTTTCAATTTATGAATTTTCTCATTATACTAATTTATAATTATAACTTATACAAGGTGTGTTCAAAAAGTAAGTTGACTTTTCAATTTTCGCGGGCTACGTACATTCAAGTTTTAAATTTTTTGTTTTGTTGTGTTGGTACACTCGTCACGATCATATGTTCACAGTTTTTACTATATAGCTCGTGTTGTTTTTCTGGTAGAGGCGTAAAAGGTTAGAAGGGTTTGGTGTGCTCGGCGATTTTCTTATTTCGAAAAAAATGGAGCAAAGAGTTTGCATTAAATTTTGTGTGAAAAATGGAATCCAGTGCACTAAAACTTTTGAAATGTTGACAGTTGTATCCGGTGAGTACTGTGAGTAAGAAAAATGTGTATAAGTGGTACAAGCTGTTCCAAGAAGGCCGAGAGGATGTTGAAGACCAACCTCGCCCTGGACGTCCCAGCACGTCAACAACAGATGAAAACGTTCAAGCAGTGGAAGAAATGGTGTTGAAAAATAGCCGAATTACCATCAGAGAAGTTGCTGAAGATGTTGGCATATCGGTTGGCTCATGCCATGCTATCTTTTCGGACGTTTTGGGCATGAGACGTGTGTCAGCGAAATTTGTTCCAAAACTACTTAATTTTGATCAAAAGATCCATCGCATGACCATCGCTCAGGAGATGTTGAATGAAGTCAATAATGATCCTGATTTTCTCAAAAGGGTTATAACTGAGAATGAATCGTGGGTATATGGTTATGACGTGGAAACTAAAGCCCAATCGTCTCAGTGGAAGCATCTTGAGTCTCCAAGACCGAAAAAAGCACGTCAGGTACGGTCAAATGTGAAGGTTTTGCTCACTGTCTTCTTTGATTACCGTGGCGTAGTGCATCAGGAATTCTTACCACAAGGTCTTACGGTCAATAAGGAGTATTGCCTTCAAGTTATGCGCCGTTTGCGAGAGGCGATACGCAAAAAACGTCCGGAATTTTGGAAAAACAATTCGTGGCTTTTGCATCACGATAATGCACCTGCTCATTCATCGTTGCTTGTGAAAGATTTTCTGACCAAAAACAGCACCACAGTCATGCCTCAGCCTCCATATTCACCGGATTTGGCCCCCAGTCACTTTTCTTTTCCCAAAACTGAAGAGACACATGAAAGGACATCGATTTTCAACGATTGAGGAGATAAAAACTGCATCGCTGAAAGAACTCAAGGCCATACCACAAAATGATTATCAGAAGTGCTTCGATGATTGGGAAAAGCGTTGGCACAAGTGTATTATATCTGAGGGGGATTACTTTGAAGGGGACAACATAAATATTGAGGAATAAATTAATATTTTTTGAGAAAACCATAAAGTCACCTTATTTTTTGAACACACCTCGTATACTAATATACCATTTTTGAGTTGAATTAAAAAATGTTGTCTTTTTTAACGTTTCTCATGCCATTTATGAGAAACGTAAACTCTATTGAGATAGCCTCTCTGCTTCTTATCTTTGATCGAAGTTTTATTTCAATTTCAGCTTCTCTGCTTCTTATTTATGATCATATTTTCATTTCAATTTCGGAAAGAACATTTTGAAACCTTCAAACCATTTAAACGATCTACCTGGACCTTTAAATATATCTACCAAAGTGCCTGCGGAGAATTTCTCAGACCTTCTTAGAGCCTTGAGAATCTTTAGCATATACTCTGAGATTTCTATCGGTAGGGACATCAAAATAAAAAATTACAACAAGAAAACACTTTTTATAAACCGCCAGGTAATAAGCGTAGAATAGAGAAAAATTAATATTTTCAGATTTCAGCGCAAAAGTGAAGATTATTCTATTATTTTGAATGTGCCATTTTTCCATCTTTCTAAAATGCCACAATAAGAATAACATAGCTCCTAAACTTATTCACTTCTGTTTCTATAGCGACTGTCACACAGTTTTCTATTCTCCCAAAGAGAATTTATTCTAATTTCTTCTAATTGTACCAGTAACGTACCTCACAGAGATATTTTTTATTCTTCAGAAGTGGTTATATTTTGATTTTATTTAATTCCTTCTAATAAGTTCACAAAATATATGTAATAAGTTGTTTTAATTCCTTCATGTGGAATGTAAATTCTGAAATTTTAATTATCACCAATTTAACTATGCCTCTCTAGATTTAAAATTATTTAAATTCACACATTTGCATAGATTTCTTTTTTGCATTTTTTAAGATGTTTAAATAAATTATCAAAATATAAATAAATATAAATTTGAATATTTTTTGGATTTATAAGTGATAAAAAGATTTAATAATGAAAAATAAGTTAAATAAATGCTTTCGTTGAATTTTACTAAGTCGATTGAGAGGAATAGGATTTGCACTTTTTCTGTTCCCGTTGGGGGATTTTTTATCCAATTTTACTCTACTTAATTAATAACAAGCTATAGC
This sequence comes from Belonocnema kinseyi, assembly GCF_010883055.1. NCBI lineage: Eukaryota > Metazoa > Arthropoda > Insecta > Hymenoptera > Cynipidae > Belonocnema > Belonocnema kinseyi. Next base: position 40,346,522 of record NC_046661.1, on the reverse strand, counting down.
AATATTTAACTTTATTACACTTTCTTTAAAATTATTGTCAGCTCTTCTTTATCGATGACTCAGAGTCTGCACGTCACGCCGCCAACCGTGTACTTTTGGCACAACTCAGTGACCACACACTGCTTTCTAACTACGCACACGACCGCCTTCCGGGCAACACCATCCGTTGTACGCACAAACTATAGATTTTATGTGAAATGACATTTAGTTGAATCAAGATTGCAGTGGGACTCCAATGCTGTTTCGATTTCGAAAATCGAAAGAACCTCTCTTTCTATGTCCACACATTAGAAAGACGTTTTTTTTCGATTTTTGACTTTCGACAAGGTGTTAGAGTCCCAATGCAGCTCACAACAATAAATGAGAGCTGGAATGCAATATAATAGAATACAGTTTATCGCGTCTAACTGTGGGAAGGTCCGTCATTACGTCAACACTTTCACGCGGAAGATATTTTATCCCCTACTTGTTGCAGCCAAGCCCCAAATATTTATTTAAAAAACTAGTACTAGCTACACTGAGAAAACTATATCGCAAGAATTACAATATATGCCGTAATTCTTGCGCTATATATCGTAATTATCGCATTATAATAGTGCAAAATCGTGATATCGTACATTGCAAGTTTTTACATTATATACCGCATAATTGTGCAATCTATAAAGTGAGAATTTAAGTTTATTACAATTACGACGCCAGCGCTATCCAGCGTCTTGTAACTTAATTAAATTTGAGAGAAATGGGGATTCCCATCTGTCAGTTACTTTTCGCGCTTTTTGTAAATGGTATTAAATAGTTCTAATTCGTCTATATAATAGTGTCATTTCTTTCGGAGGAGATATATCAGTAAGAAAAATTTGGTTTATGTTATCTGCTGCTGATTCTACATGTTTTACCTGAATTTTTTCACTTCAGCGTGACGCAGTAGACGAGATCAGAATCTATGTCCTAACCTCGGTGAAACTTTCCCCGAAATATTTTTAATTTTTAAACGTTGTAAGTATCACCTGCAGCAAATTTTACCTTTTTCTGTGATTATTTTTAATCTGGTGTCCGGATTTATAACTCGAATTCACTCATACTTTGCCTTCTTCCCATTGCTGCTAAGGATGCCATGACAGACGACAGCAACAAAATTTGACTTCACTTCTTTCTGTGACATTAGTGCATTATAATATCGTAAAAAGGTCCGGGGCCTGCTTGAACGTTATCGTATTGCGCTTTCTTGCAATATAGAGGATTTGCGATATCATTGTGCGATATCTTTTTCTCCACGTAGTACATAATAAAGTTCATTTTCACTTGAGCAGTGCGAAGACCCGAAGAAAGTCACACGCGTACTGGAACGCTGGAGGTTCATGTCTTGACGCGCGGAGCGCTGTTACACTACTTAAATCTATCATTTGCGTCACTGGTATATTTAGAAACGCTGTTTTAGTTGAGTTACTTACTGTTTCACTCAGTGGAAATTAAAAATCACTGATTGACCAGTATTAACTCAAAATATTGATTCGATCAGTCACAATTTCACTGGTTCAGTTTAAGAGAGTCAGTATAGTTAGAAAAATTCAAGTTATATTCAAATTAACATAAGGTGGCTGTTACGTGTCTAATGTGTGACAGCTCGAAGACGAAAATATGTAAGTGCGTGTAAAATTTTCAGAGTACTGAAATAAGACTATGTGCATTAAAATTAACACAAATTTTTTATAACGATACCTGAAAGTCAGCAAACACTGTACATATTATTTTAGCTGTAAACACAATCGATATTATCATGAATATGAACCAAATGAATCGTTCTATGTTGCACAATTCCTGATCAAATATATATCTTAATCCATGGAGGCTTCCGTTTTTAATGTACTGCTTCAAAACGTATAAAGGGTTACAAATGCGATTTTCTTTTGATTGTTTGCCTTTATTTTCTTCGAAATCGGTAGATATCATGGAATCTTTTCGATTTAAATCCCAATTTGCGAAAGGATACCACGCTTTCCTTTTTTTTATTACGCGGTCCTACCATTTTATATTTTATAATGTAATATAAATTATTATTTATAAAAAATTCAATAATTTATATGTAGAGCAACATCAAGCATAGAATTAAGTGTAAAAACGTTCTCACCTAGCAAATAATATCAAATAACTTTAATTAGGTTAATAGTAGGAGAACTGTTTCGTGACAATTTTATGTAATCATTTTCTATTTCGGAATCTCAATATTATTAATGGCATCAAATGTCACGTAAAATCAGACCCTCCTTCAAAATTAATATTCTACAATTCAGACAAAACGAAAACTCTACTTATATCTCACTTTCACTGATATAGCATAATGTAACCACCGATGGAAACTACCATTGTCGTAATAATGAACACTGGGAGAAACTTGTGTAAATTGTTCGTGACAACTGATTCGTAATCCGCGATGGTACGATAATAATCAAGGATGGCCATGTAAACAAGTTACCATTAATCATAAGTATTCATCAATTTCAATATTACAGAAAAAAGTGCATTAAAACGTTATATAGGTCTTAATGTTGTATTAAAGAATTACTTTAAACTATTAATTCCAAGGTCAAGGGTCGTCACCAAAATTAAGAGAAAAATTATAGAATTCTAAAAGTAGAAATATATTTTTGTATTTCTGGATTTTTATAGAATACCCATATGGGAAGATTATCTCGTGTAAGAGATCCTTCGCAGGGAGATTAAATAACAAAATATTGATATTCGTAACCTTTTATTGCATTTTTTCTCTCGTGAAGGAATTAAAGGAAAATTGCATGAAAATATATCATTTCTCATCAAACTGCCGAATTTCACGTCTATTTATATAAAATTTAATTTTAAATTATGCAGTAAAATCACAGAAGTAAAATATTCATTCATAAATATTTGATTAATACTTTGCACATTAGTGCAAAATTGTATTTCATTGTGTAGGAGGAAAATCTGTTGTATACATTCTGAGAGTAACCCGGGGAAGATCTTTGCTAGAAGGTCTTTTCTTTCTGAAATGTTGATAACAACGACCACACACTCCAACAAGACAGGTGTAAACGAATTCAACTATGCTCAATATCGATCCACCCAAAAATAGGCCAAAAATTCCACCAAAGGCCACTGAAAGAAAAAAGAGAGATTTTAATGGAACTATAACAAGTCTGTAAAAAATATTATAGCATTTTACCAGGGTGTCTAGCGTTTCTTCAAGCCTAGAACGATCCACGTAGCTGGCTCATACTCTAACCTTCCACCGGGGTTGTACGCTACCCCAAACTTTTACGGTAGCACAATGATTTCTGTTTGTAGTATACCAATTTTAAGGTAGGGCATTTTTTTGGGTTTTTAATGTAGAAAATAATGTTAAATAATTGGTTAAACATGAAAAAAGACCTAAAATTCCAAAAAATTGACGTTTTTTATAAAAAAATAACGTAGTTTCTCAACAATAAACATTTTGGATTATTTATAATAAATATGAATTTTAATAATCAGTTTAACTAGTACTTTTTAAGATTTTAGCCATTTGTCCGATAAATTACTGAGACAATTCTCGAACTTAAACCGTCCACTTGGGTAATGCGGTACCTCAAACGATATTCACATCCGCACAGAACCCACACAAAACAAGGATAATCTCGCTCGTTGACAGAGGTCAATTTCCGAATAGTTGAAGTGAATTATAATTAGGGTCCCAAACCAAACTACGCATGCTCTTAGTCATAAGCGTACCTTAAAGTTTGAATGGTGTAGCGTAGTACCCCGGTGGATCGTTCTAGAGTTAAAACAAAATTCCAGGCCTTTTTCAGGGGTTTCATGATAAAAGATATACATTATATGATTAAAAACCGTTTTCTGGTCAGTATTCATTTTATCATGGTGAAAAATCACGACGCTGCAATCGACCATATTTGGATGATTCTGATTTCATCAAATTCAACAACAATTTAATGACAATATTGATATCCCGTAATTTTTTGCCTTTGATATAATTAAAACGAGTTCCATTCCGTATGTAAATGAACTTCTTTGATAAATGGTTCGACTTAAGTTCGACTTGAATTGCCCCCAATCAAGACATGCTGCAGTCGAAAAGTTCGACTTGAGCATGCCTCAGTTTTGCGACGGAGCCAGACTTCAATTTATGTCTTGGAAAAAGTTTATGTGCATTGAGGACATAAATTTATGTCTTAAGTCGAATTTGTATCACTCCAACTAGAGCAGTTTATAACTTCGAGTATATGGGGCATTATTCCTCAACTGCCCCAACTCAAAAAGTCATGTTTTTCGATTGTCTCTAAATTCTGGGAATATGTTCGCCTACCCAACAGTAGTTAATCCAAAAACTTATAGACCAGGATTACCAACCCTCCCCAAGTGAGGGGGGGGGGGGGGGGGGGGTGGAATATTCAACCCCAATGCCTGCAGGGGTAGTTTCAAACGCCTGTAACTTCCTTTCTAATCACGCGATTTAAAATTTTTATGAGAATTTTGGAAAGTGCATTTTACACGCTTTCATCCTATTTTATTACTTAGAAAAAAAATTGTTTAAACAATTTTTTCAATAAATCCATTGTTTATTTAACTTTTTTCGCAATTTAGGCATCTACGATTTTTTTTAAATATTCTCAAAAGAAAGATTGACTTTTTTACTATGAAAAATGTCTAATAAGAAAATGGACAAATTGAAATTCATTGAGTTACAGAGCCGGTTGTAGAGAGAGTCCTCGCGCTCGCACTCG
>NC_046661.1:40336993-40341668 GCF_010883055.1 Belonocnema kinseyi | reverse complement strand
CAACTTATCGTCAGACACATTACGGTTTCATTCCCATATCCTAACGTCCACCTACAAGGCAGTGCGCCACACTGGCATCGTTACCATGTAGGTCCTACAGGCAAATCATTCCACACATCCCTCACGGGCAGTGTCATCGCTGCGGTGCCTACTATGGTAGTAGGATTTTTTGCTTTTAAACTAGTTTTGGTTTCGGGTAGTTTTTCTAGGTTAGTGTACACGTTGAAGTCTCGTGTTGTTATGCCCCGCCTATTACGCCAGAGCGCAAAGAGCGGATCATCTCAAACCGGGCTATTGTGTACATATTTATACCAATGTGGGCTCACCACACCCACGACTGGTTCCTATCGGCTGTCCGCGACTGTTTATTCTTGTATTCGCAGTTAACCTCAGGGGTGTTTAACCTCAGGGGCCTTTCCTCTATCCGGAACCTGAGGAAGTTTACGTGTTTCGCTAAAATGAGTTTTAAAAAAATTAACGGGGGTACCTACCCCTAAACACTTTTTATCTTATGTCTATGATAATATATACTTTCCATTCATCAACAAAATGGGAAATTTATTTTATAACGATGGATGTAAAATAGAGTCCACCTAACATGACTAAAAAAAAAATTACACGGGGTTGGTCGAAATTAATCTAGTTTTTATACACAATACTACATAATCGACACTTGAGACCACTATCTTTGAGGGGCTGCTTCACCCCCTTAAAGTGTTTTTCCAAAGATTAAAAAAAATAAGTGTGGCTTAGTTTTTCGAGTACTACAAATATATTTAAGGGAGAATAAAATCGGCGAAGGACACCTGAAAGACTTTCTTTGTTAGAATATCGAGAAAAAAATCTCAGCTAAAAGTTAAAGTACGAGTACGTCAGGCCAGTCCAAAAAATATCTGGCCCCCGTTCATCGAAATTTCTTATTTTAACATTTTATTAATAAACTGGCTTATAAATTCATAGGACGTAAATAAAAACATTGGATAATTTCTTTATCAAAAATGTTGTAACCTGAATACCTTAAATTATTTAATTTTCGATATTTTAAATTCGTGAAAATTTTAAAATTAAAAACTTACAAAAATAAATTTATATAAAATCTATTAAATTAAATTAGGTTAGTTCGAGAGCACGGGAATATGACCGAGAATTTCTTTGATGAATATGCTCTTCGGGAATTTATAAGAATTTAAAAATATTATTTTGTTCGTAACGTTTAAAAAGCGAATTTTGTAGTTTGTACAAATATTTTTAGTTATTCTATACGACTGAATTATAGAATTTGCAATTCAAAAATATTCTTGAACATTTGATGCTGAGTGTTAGAAATTTTATGGTTTTAAAAGGTTTATTTAAACATAAGAATGTTCTACGTGTAAGGGCTATATGTATTAGTATTTAGTAGTGGCATTTGAAACGCAAAAATATTGTTTAATATTTGATACTGAGTTCGAAATTTTTTTAAGTTTTTAAAATTTTATCATGAAAATGCTGATGTTCTACGTATTAAGACTATATAGTTTCTATCCTGAAAAGGGATCTTGTACTTTGTACAAATATATGCTAATTATTGCTTCTATGTACTTAAGTTACGAAACTTAAACCGCGATAATATTCTTAACAGTGTAAGGTTAAGCTTTAGAATTTAAAAGATTTCTTATAAACATAAGACTATTCTCCGTGTCAAGGCTACAGTTTCCATCTCTAAAAAATAATTGTTCTTCGGGCAAAATTAGTATACATTTGAGATCATTATTTCTTTGTATGCTCCGGTTGTAAAGCTTCAAGTTAAAAAATAACATGTTCCTAAAAGTTTCAAAATCTTTAGATTAAAACTTAAATAATACTTATCCAACATTATTGCATTAATTAATTTTTATGTTTTAATTTAATATGTCGGCTATAAAGAAATTTTGGTATTGAATATCGATAAGACTTAACTTTTCTCTTAGTTTTATTTTTATGAAACTTTCATTATCGCAATTCATAGTTTTTGGAAATAAATGTAGAATATTATAAGGTTTGAAGATAAAGAAAATACTGGTGAAGGTAAAATTCTCTGTAAATTCTCAAGTTGTCTTAAAATGACGGTCACAGTCACGAGAATGTGACCAGATTTTAAATTTTCGAGAAATTTAGAACTCTCAGTAGGATACGACGTCGGATCCGAGGCCGTTTTTTGTGTAGGGCGGTAAAGAAGAATGTTACTTGCCGATAGATGGTAAAATCAGAATGTCTAGTGTTCTAGAAATACTTGATAACCTGGAAAAGTTCTTAAATTATTTTTAACCTGGAAAAACCTAAAAAAGTTTTTAAACTTTGCTCATGATTCTGGAATTTTAATTCCATGAAAGAAAAAATCGATTTTTAAACTTGCTCTCTGCTTATCGATAAGACTGATAAGCCCTTTTTTAGTAGTATTATTTGATTTATAATTTATAGTTTTGTTTAAAAGTAGAAAAACACACCTTTGCAAAAACAGATTGTTCATGTCATCACGTTGGAAATCACAAACCTACAATAGATTTTTTAAGTTTTTAATTTTTTAAAAGTTCCTTATTTATTCTCGATTTTTTTCAACTTAACAACAATTTCATTCAAACTATTCAAACCTGATTATTATTTCCTATTAATATATTGATATAAGTTTAATTCTGCGTGCAAGAAGCTTTCATTAATTAGAATTGGTTGAAATTTAACTGAGTTATGCCACACTATTTGTACAGTGTGGCTTCAGGTCAGGAAAAAACTTGAAATCGGGGAAAAGTCAGAGAATTTAATTGGTCTGTGAAAGTGAGGGATTTTAGAAAAACCTGAGAAAAATCATAGAAGGAAATTTCCATCAGAGGCACTTTACGTAACTGCCAATTAATGGTCAGGGAAAATGAAAAATTGTTCAGCGTAAAGCCCGGAAAGTTAAACATGAAGCTTGGGGCTGCCCTGATATAAAATATTCTATTCCGATAATTCACTTGCCTTGCGTTTTTTTCACTTGCTTCATTTTTTTAGTTAAAAATATTATTATTTGGTTTCAAATTCAACAATTTGATTAAAAAGTCATACTTCTTGTTTAAAAATTTATTTTTTTCGGTTACAAGTTATTATCTTCTATTGACTGAAAAATCTTTCTTGTTTGAAAATATACTTCTTTTCTTGAAAATTTGTCTATTTTTTTCAAAATTTATCTCTTTCTTTTCATTTTTTTCAATTCAAAATGCAACTATTTAATTTTAGATTCAAAATTCACCTTTTTGTGTTAAAAATTTAACTCTCTTCCAAAAAATTCAATTATTTTGTTGAAAAAGAAACTGTTTTTGGTTGAAGTATAAGCTTTTTTGCTTAATGTACCCTGATAAAAAATGCTTCAGCTTGACTTAGACTTGGTCATGCCTTGAGTTCGTCTCCAAGACATCGATGCCTGGCTGTGTCTCATAACTGAGTCGAGACAAAGGTCTTTGTCTTACTTTTATGGCCACGACAGGTAAAACGGCGTTTACTTGTCTCAAGTTTCAACCAGAACCACGTCTTACGACCGTGAGATGTGTTGACCGTGAATTGTTGACACGCAGGGATGCTTTTAAGGCTATTAACTAGTGAAAGCATGGCACCTCCAAGAGCGTCGATGATAAGGACGATTAGTTTAACAGAATATTTCGGGAATAATCGTCGCAACTCCCTTATAAGGTCTCTATACCTCTATTTCTTTTCATTCTCCTTGCCTATGATGTCTGTCAGCTGGTTCCGGAAATTCGATAACGAAGATAGTCCGCTTCTCAAGGTCAAGAAGAACCATGTCAGCCCTCGAGTGTGCAACAGAAACAATTGTATAACAATTAATATGCATGTATATCTATATAAAAGTTTGTTTAATCATAAACAAAGATTAGCTTTTATGACAGTCAGAGTGACCCTTTTCGTTAGGACAGGTATACATATGCGGCATTATTCCTCAACTGCCCCAACTCAAAAAGTCATGTTTTTCGATTGTCTCTAAATTCTGGGAATATGTTCGCCTACCCAACAGTAGTTAATCCACAAACTTATAGACCAGGATTACCAACCCTCCCCAAGTGAGGGGGGGGGGGGTTGAATTTTCAACCCCAATGCCTGCAGGGGTAGTTTCAAACGCCTGTAACTTCCTTTCTAATTACGCGATTTAAAATTTTTATAAGGGTTTTGGAAAGTGCTTTTTACACGCTTTCATCCTATTTTATTATTTATTAAAAAAATTGTTTAAGCAATTTTTTCAATAAATCAATTGTTTATGTAACTTTTTTCGCAATTTAGGCATCTAAGATTTTTTTTAAATAGTCTCAAAAGAAAGCTTGACTTTTTTACTATGAAAAATGTCTAATAAGAAAATGGACAAATCGAAATTCATTGAGTTACAAAGCCGGTTGTAGAGGGAGTCCTGGCGCTCGCACTCGGGCGTTATGCGGCAGCATACCGCGGAACAGTTTTCAAGTATGGGATTTTTTTGTATTACTCACATTGATCCAAAATTGCATGAAGTCATCGGAAAAAACTATTCACTTAATCGAAAATATTAATTAATTGAGCGGTTGGGTGCAAGAACGGCTTACTTGTATTTTCAGAAGTCACTTGCTCTTCATTTGTTCCCCACGAAATTATGTGCAAAACAAAAGAAACACAAGTGACTTCTAAAAATACAAGCAAG
>NC_046661.1:40333479-40336893 GCF_010883055.1 Belonocnema kinseyi | reverse complement strand
AGGAAAATATATGGCCCAAAAAGAGACGAAGAGACCGGCGAATGGCGAAAACTGCACAATGACGAGCTACATGCTCTTTACGGTTCACCTAATATTTTAAGACTAATGAAAGCAAGGAAGCTTAGATTGGCGGGACATGTAGCTAGAATGGGCAACGATAGATCGGTAGCGCAAATCATGAAAGGGAAACCGAATAGTAAGAGACCACTGGGAAGGCCGAGAATCAGGTGGAGGGATAATTTAAAAAAAGATTTGGTAGAACTAGGATATGATTATAATGAGTGGATGGATGATGCACAGGATAGAGACGCGTGGCGGTCTCGGGTAGATGAGGCAATGAACTTTCGAGTTCCAAATGCTGATAAATAATAATAATAAGTAAATTGCATTATTCATCTTTCATCACGAGGAAACTTTTCCAGTATGTTTGATCGAAATCAATTTAATTTGTATACACAATACTATACAATCGACACTTGAGACCCCTACCTTTGAGTGGCTGTTTCACCCCCTTAAAGTGTTTTTCCGCAGATATAAAAAAATACGTATCGCTTAGTTTTTCGAGTATTGCAACATATTTAAGGGAGTATCAAATCGGCAAGGGACACCTTAAAGACTTTTCTTGTAAGTGTTAAGTTAGCCGTGAGTTCTAGTCGTTAGAGATCGAACGCGTTAAACTTAGAGTAGGTGGTTCGAAACCCATCACAACGTTTTCGATTTTTAAAAGCGTTAATATCATTAAAAGCGTGCGACTATATACATATGTATGTCTTGTAATTATATGTAATTGTTTAAGATAAATTGTGTAAGGATGTGTGTAGAAGTGGATGAACTTCCATAGAATCAGGTTGTAGCAAGAATATATTTTTTTCTGATGCACGAAATTTTACAGACTAGGATGTAGAATTCACATATAGAGCGGTAGACGTTGTTTTCTTTGATTGAAACTGTAACTAACAGTTCAAATTATTTTACATAACTGGTAGATAATCGACATCTCATTTTACCTAACTATCAGATAATGTTCATTATCTAGTTGTATTATTTCTTACTGGATGGCGAATTAAATTATAATAAATTTATATCAATAATTGATATTTTCATATCAAATATTATTCTATTTCACACTACATGACTGAATGTGAAATTTTAATAAAATGCCGTAATGTCCTCCGTGTACCGAACAGTGACAGTCCCTTCGGTATGCTTTAAATATTCTTTTTAGCGGTACCCAAAGTAATGAAATGTCAAAAAAAGTAAGTTTTTCAAATTTTAACATTAAAAATTATATTTACAGGTACTCGTATGTCCATGTCCATGGTCTTAATCAGCGCATCGAAATACATCAGTATACGAAGTAAACGTGGCTTTCTGATAGTTTTGACCTTGAAAATGTTTTTTTTCCTTTTGCTATTTTCGTAGTCATATTTTTAATTATTGCATAAAAATACAGTTGGTGCAAAACATAGCTTACAGAAAAAAGTTAACTTGTCCAAACAAAGTTTTCGGAAACTTTTTGGGAAAAACAGATCAGCCCTTGTCGAAGGAGCTAACTTCTGCTTTCCTAAGATCATCAGGGCTCAATTCAGGCACTGAGGGTTTAATTTTCGTGTGCCAGGGCGGTGACATTTTCACCTTATCATACCGTAATCACATTTTACTTTAAAAAGTTCCTAGAGATGGGTGCAGAGCATGTGCATGATACGCTAAGCACCAACAACAGATACTTTGAATTCACAGATACTATTGAATTCTTCACTGTAATATAAGATGATGAATTTTAAATGTAGATGAATTTCATTTGTGAATTAAATTAAGTAAGTCACTTAATTTCAACCAGAGATGGAAGTTAAGTGCAGTGTCTCATATCTGATACACGTTTAATATGATAATTAACTGACAGGTATGTTGAGTTTGGGATGATTAAAAAAAAAGTTGGGAAATGATCGGACTGGAAGAAGTTGTTGTGCATTACCCATTTAGGCATTGTTACAGAATCTGAGAGAAATTTGACATGGCTTGAATTAAGAGTGACATTTATTATATGTGAGAGAAATACCGCAAGCGGGAAAAGCCATAATATCTCATAATTTATTTTATAAGAGAAAAGTAAAGAAGAAGAGTGGGAAGTGGTATAGGGGTTGAAGAATGAACTTCGTTGTTAGACTCATTTCATGAGGAAGTGTCTTGGCATCGCGTGCTTGCGAAGCGGATCAAACTAATATTTCCCGAAAGAGGAGATATGTTCATAAGTTGATAATGATGCTGATTCATAGAATTGAGTGGCGGTTTCTTTGATATGCTCTGAAATATAAAGTAATTGAAATTCTCTGTGAAGGACAGAGTTCTTGATATATGTAGGAGTTTTTGTGATGCGTCTGAGGAATTTATTTTCTATAATCTGGATGTGATTGATTTACCTTTTTGATGCACCGCCCCAAATTGTACAGTCTTAGGTTAAGATTGCTCGGATAAACATTTTGTAAACTAGCATTCCATATTCAGGTTTAAGACTCGAGTGTCTCTTAATAATAGGGCTTAAACGCGAGATAACCCCGAGAGCTTTCCCTTTAGTTTCGTGGATATTCTGCTTACAATTAAGACGTTTATGGAGTTTACCCCCTAGGTATTTTACAGAATTTTTCCATTCTATTGGTTCGTCAAACATTTTTGGTGGATTTATTTTGATAGGTCTTCTGACTGAGAAAAGAATTGATTCTGACTTTGCTACATTAATTTTCATTCTCCAAAGCTTAGCCCATGCCGCAATGATTTCAAGAGTTTTGTTAAGTAATTTTAAGATTCTCGGAACTGACCAAGAGGAAGTGAATAGTGCGGTGTCGTCTACATATAATCCAATTGTAACTTCGGGGACCTCAGGGATGTCGTTCACGTAGATAATAAAGAATATCGGACCTAAGATGTTGTCTTGGGGCACACCCTCTCGGATCGGTTGATCTTTTGAAAGTGTCTGGCCTATTTTGACTGAGAATTTTCTGTTATAAAGATTAGAGTTTATAAAGAGGATGAGTTCTCTTGGGAAATTGTAATTTATTAATTTTCTGAGCAGTCCCACATACCAGATATTATCAAAAGCTTTTTCTACGTCGAGGAAAACAGCTCCAGTGTGTTTTCTTTGATTGAAATTTAAGCTAATGGCTTCAGTAAGCTTGAGCATCATGTGCTACGTAGTGATCTTTTCTAAAACCATATTGTTGTGATTTAAGGATGCTGTTTTCCTCGAGATGATAGTTTACGCGAGTATTATTTTTTCAAAGATTTCGCTCATTGTATTAAGAAGACTAATGGGCCTGTAGCTGGTAGGATCAGCGCCGGATTTACCAAGGGGCATGGTGGGGCTAGTGCCCCAGGCTCCAGGGGGCCGAGGGGCTTATATATAATATATTATGTATA
>NC_046661.1:40321590-40333379 GCF_010883055.1 Belonocnema kinseyi | reverse complement strand
AAAAAATATTTTTAAAGTGTTATTATTGAAGTTGACCTTTTTAGATAGCAAGTGATAGTATATTACTTATAATTACTGCGGTTGAATTTATAGATTCGGTAATGTTAATTTTTCCTCCCATAATATCAGAGGTTAAGGTTGTAGATCTTTTTAGTAGATTTACAAGATTTACTTTGATATCTTGAGAGGGAGTATTTTTAACGGGGACAATAGTTGCAGTACTTTTATTTTGTGGCCTGGAATTTTCTTGGCTATAGGATGGACACTGACAAGTGGGATGTATTCACGTATATAATTATCTTTTTGAGCCGCCTGAGCGGATTCTTTTTGCATGTAGAACTTTGATGCGCTCCACTCCACTTCACACAGCGTGGAGTGGCGTGACACACGTCAGAGACATGGTGGAACCTTTGGCACTTAAAGCACTACTTGTTATCTATGATCGAATTTTTATTTCAATTTCGGAAAAGACATTTTAAAGCCATTAGAACATTTAAACGAGCTAGCTGGACCTTCAAATATGTCTGAGTGCCTGTGGAGAATTTATCAGAGCTTCTCAGAGCCTTGAGAAACTTTAGCATATACTCTGAGATTTCTATCGGTAGAGATGTACTCAGATCTATAAAGGATTTTGAGTATAAATAGAATAATCGTACAAATCTAATAAAAAGGGATTGAAGATTCACGTTCTGTAGCTTGAAATTGATATAAGTACCTTGTTTAGTGTCATTTAGTTCTTTTTTCCTTCTATTAATCTCATCGACTTGTACGATAAAACAACTTGACTTATTAGGCATAAATGAATAATTTATTCAATGCTCACATTTAAAAAAATATATATTTCCTAAAACTATTCAATTTTTTCCATGATTTTCTTATAAGTTGCCCTTTGAACTATTTGTTAATAAATGATTTGAAATATTTGAATTAAATTTGTTTCATTTAAATTTATAATTTTCTATCGGATCTATCGTTCCTCTACCGGTTAATGCTGATTCATAATCGCTACTGTACATGACCGAGAAAAAAATTACGTGGCCGATTAAAAAAGTTGATTTCTTATTCAAAACCCACTCTAACCTATGGCGTCTACCCATTCAAATGCAAGTGAATAGATTTTTGTTTGCTGGGTTGGTAAAGAATAATCAATCGAAAGTATAACAGGCTTGTAGGGTATATCTTTTATCTTGATAGCAGCGCTATCTGATACGCGAATTATTGGGCATCTCAAAGTTATTAGAGAAATGTTAATGAAGAAGAGCAGTAAATATAAATTTATTTTAATCAGAAATACTATACTGAGGTCTAAAATTAGTTATTTATTATAAGATTTCTTGTTAAAATTGAATTCAAATTCGAATTTCTTCCCAATAGTTTCAAATTGGCGGCGCTCTCATAGCTACCCAACAAGCATATAATAATGTCGCACCGATCAGTCATTATTTCGAGGTTATGTTCAGATTAACCTGTTTGCCCTAATCGCTATAAGTATATGTAGGCAATGTCAATTTAAAGTTTACGCATGTAATATTTTATTCACTTTATTTAAAAGATATCCTGTCTATTGATAACATACCTTTTTATCCCACAAATAAGCGTTAAACACAATTGACTGTTCGCCCACTAGAAGCGCAGAATATTATTATTTTATAGTATTTGTCACTCAGCAGCCATTCCATAATGTTATTGGCACAGAAAAAAATTGAAGTTCTCAATTGACTTCTCAGACCACATGACTCACTTCATTATTACTAAAACACTTTTATTATTTTTAATTACTACATAACATAACCTATATTTTTTTACACTTTTATCCATTTGAAGTTTTGAACGCAACCATGGAATGGGTACGAGAACAAAATTACGTGGCTGATTAAAAAAGCTAATTTCTCATTCGAAACTCACTCTAACCTAAGGTCGGATATCTGGAAATTCAGTGACACATACGCTATTCAAAACACCTAGTATTCATAATATACTTGTTCTTATGCCGTAAATAAGCGGTAAACACAATTAACTCTTCGCCCACTGGAAGTGCAGAATATTATTACTATTTTATAGTATTTGTCATTCAGCAGACATCCCATAATGTTATTGGCACAGAAAAAAGTTGACGTTTACTTCTCAGTTCACATATCTCATTTCAATATTAATTAAACACTTTTATTATTTGTAGTTACTATGTAACATGACCTATATTGTTTTGACACTTGTATCCATTTGAAGTTTCAAACGCAACCATGGAAACTATGATAAACTTGATCCGAAGATGCATGAACTTGACCGAATGGCCGATCCGAATGCAACTTTAAAGGCGCGAAATATGAAAATATCCCTGTATAATGGCTTCTCCCCTGCTATTGTGCAATTCGGGTAGCATTCTATTCGCCATGTATGTAAGCCCCAGCGTGTCCACCCTGTATGAATGAGCAATGTTAGTCCGAGGTACGTAAATAAATATAATATGCATTTTGTAATAATGTTGAACATAATGTAGAAAATCTCACATTTTGAGCAGAATCTTGTGCGAAGCACGACATACTTGACGAGAATGTGCTCGTTAAAGGCGAAGGAGCTTCAACTAAGGAGGATCCACAATCACTAAATTATAGTTGTCGTTGCTGAGAACCAACATTCGCGCGCCCGAGGCGCGCCTAGCATGCCTTGATAATGTGCCCGCGCGAAGGGCAGATTTTTTTACTACGTATTAGTCGATAATGAAGCAAAAATTAAATAATTACATACCCAATAAATTTAGACTCGTAAGAACAACTTCCATTTTATAGCGTATACTTGTGGGTCCTTCATAATGTATGTCCAGCATTATATCGTTCTTCTCATCAATGGGTATAGCCAAAATGTTTGTCATGTAATTGTAAAAATCGCAGGAAGGTGGACAGTTACAAAACATTATCGGCTCCTCATCTTCGATTTGTTGAATGTCTCCCGGTATTTGATAATTTGTGAAAATTTCTGGAAATAATATGCCATGAAATCTATATGGATACGAAGTTCTCCTGGATTATGTTTTTTTTATATAAAGCTATTATAAGAAAAAATTAGTCATATCAGTACCATTGTGTTTAATCAAGCAAATAAAATCCTTTACATTGCACTCCCGAGTTTGGCCTGGAAATTATGGTTCGTTACTAAAAGGGATACAGGTATCTATGAAAAATGAAAAAAAAAAACAAATTCATTTAATAAAAGTTAACACGTAAAAACGCTCTTCTTTTTCTCATGTTTATAAAGAAGAATAGTCTTATTTATCGATTGTAGACAATGAAGAACATTTCCTCGTCTGCCTTCGGTAAAGGAAAATCCTTCTTTATTACGGTCGTAAGAAAAGAATAACAATGTATACCCTTTATGGAAAGAATGATTCATAGAAAATTCTAACTTAATATTACTTGTTTGAAAATAATACGACGGGTTGCATGTACAATGTTTATTGACATGCATACGTCTACAATCAGAAATACATGTTTCCTGATTGTAGATCTTCTTATTGGTGCCATATCTGCAAGGAATTTTTTCTGGGCGAAGATTAAGAACCTCTTTAGTTGCGTACCCGGAAGTGCACCTTAAATTTACACTAAGCGACATCCCAGCTGCTATTGCTTGACCCGTACTTGGCCATACTTCTGGATGATTTATAAGTAGAGTCCCACCACGAATAATATCTGAAAATAATTTCACCCACGCTCGGAAATGTACTCATACTTCAATCTTCCCGGTAAGACGTGCATTGAAATAGATTGAAATTATTTCAAATATGGTCAAATTCACAACGTTTTAAATCCATATGGATGTGATTTTCTGCCATTAACGTTTTACTTCATATGAACCTCAACTATTTACGTCGCATTTCATATCTGACAATAAACGAATACATTTTAATTCTGTTGAATTAAGTAGAAATTGAAGGAAAGTTAGTCCTGTTTAATGTTCTAAGGCGAGGAAGAATTCTGAAGTCAATTTAATTCCTTTGGTAAATTATAATTGTCAACATTTTAATCCAGGAAAATTCGATTTGACTCAAAGTATGTAATACAAGTCAATATCGAGCAATTCCTCCAACGACCAAATTCACAACACTTTGAAATCAAACGAATGTAGGTTTTTTGACACATTTGAAACCATTTTCATCCACATCAATACACATCTTCTTAAAGCAATGCATTATAAATAAGAAGCTTCGTGGCGCTTCGTGCGAAAATAAGTTAGGAAATTAAAAAAATGTCAGTAAGGTAGGAATCTTGCCACGTGATCCACTCATCACATGGCCTTAACAAGTTGTTTTTCCCACGTACCTCGGGTGGGTGGTGAGGTAGTTTTTCCCAAATGCAAGGTAAATTTTAGTCCACTTCGGTCACCGTACCCAGATGTTATCTCAATACCTTTTGTGACAGTACGCAACTTTTCTGATGTAGCAGAATTGAATGAATAACAAAATCCATATTCAGTCTTTTGTAATTCAAAAATTTCACAACATTCCTTGTCATCATAACGCCACCAACATGCTGACAATATATCCTTGCAGCTTGGAACGACTTTGAAAAGAAGGTTAGTAACATTTATATCTGTAACATACGGGTAATGTTGATATATAACCTACATGTAACATTCGTGCAAAATGCATGTAATGTACGCAGTTTACGTGAAGGTAATTAAGGTTGTATGTAAAAAAATCAATCTCTGGTTGAGTTTTTTTAAAAAAGAGCTATATTTAAATGAAATAATGATTTATATGCTAAATTAATTTCAAATTTTTTAATCATACCGTTGCGGAGATAATTAATGTCAAAGTTGACTACTTTAACATGTAGTTCATGAATAGTGCATAGGCACTCTTTACATTTTAATTTATAGTGATTAAACGCTCTGGTAGAGAAATTAAAAAAATGTCGGTATTAGCGCTGCTTGAAAATAAAAATTAAAAAATATATATCAAGTTTTTCCACCGCGTAGTTTCGTAAATAATTCAATGAAAAACATTGAAATTTTAGTTACTTTCAAACTGATAAACATAACAGTATCGCATAGCAGCAACACACTTCCCTCTCTCCACCTTATCTGCTGTACGTATACACACAACCTACGAATTCTATGCCAGTAGCGCACAGAAATCTTCACCATGCGAATCCGTGAGATTTTTTCAATGTAATATGGCTTGACGGCGCCCCACGGAACTCTACTATTTGTACGGGCATGGGATTCGCATACAACCTTAAATGATACTTATATTAAATCCATCAATAATTCTGATAGAAAATTAAAAAATCAATTCAGCGTTTATGTTAAACTTGCAAGCAATTTTTTTCTCTCATTAGTCTCAATCTCACCCCCAAGCTCCATAAGTGATGCATTTAGTAGAAAATTAACTTCATAAAACCGCGCAAAGGCCATACTTGATAAAGTTGTAAGCAATTTTCGAAATAATTGAATAGAATTTGTATTATTTGAGGGCACGAAGTCTCTTTCTGCCTCCATCGCTTTTTTCCAGTCTACTCGATCCCGTGGACAAATTGTTACAGCTGGAAATGGTATACTGGATACTTTATAGCTTGTCGATTCTATCACAGTAACTGTTGGTGCATCCTGAAAAGATTGCAAGGTTAAAACAAACACGTAAAATGTAAATAACATTTGCAAAAAATTAACGCAACTTGAGTGTGATATTTATTTTAAAATCATGTAAGTGAAAAATAATATTTATAACAATGAATAACAGATTTGTGGCAGAAGAATCAAAATCTTATACAATAATTAAATAAACCTGAAATTCAATAACTAAATATAATTACTTGAAATTGGGCTGTCACAATGCAAGCAGCATAAGTTGTAGCTACAATCGACGTTACGAAAAATAGAAACCAAACGAACCTCTCAATGGTGTAAAACTGTGGATCTAATACATATCTCAAACCATGAATGCTACTATTTTCAATATAATAGTTCAACAAATATGAAGGTTTTTTAAGCCTTTTCCCTTCAATCTGCTTTTCGTCACTTTTCTTATCAGCTCCCAGTCGGGAATTTAATTTTCGACTCATCAAATTTTTTGGTTGACTTCTTGCTTTTTTCTTTCCATGCCGTAAGTCTACAACAAATAAATGAAATAAAATTAGTTAAAAATATTGAAATAGCAAAACCCATGTGGAAATAACTCAGGTTAGCCCTAATACAATAAGGTTTCTGATCGGGGACTAGCCGGGCTACGTTTATTTTTTAAGAGCCTAGCCGTTCGCTGGTCGGGGACTCACTGGACAAAATTTTTGTCAAAACCCCAGTCGGGGGCTGACTGGGCTCTGATCAGACAAATCTTATGATCGTATGTTCAGACGGTAGTTGGCCGGACGCTGATTGGCAATAACAAAATTGTTGAACTTTGTTTATAATTTAATTACTTTCTCTGATTTCATTAAAAAATGGATCCGTATACCCGCATGGATGTTCCACGCCTGATAATATATTGGCTGAATATCTTTTTCACACCACAAATTTTAAGGTTTCATGAGTTCAGACTTTCAAACCATGCATTTTGTGACGAAAATTCAAAGACAATTTTTTGAAATTCGAACAGTTTTTTTTAAGATAAAAATTCTAAGTTCCATCTTTATGAAAAACTGCAAATATTCAGAAAAAATTACATGTTATATCAATCTTAAACGCTGTAAAATAGTATAAAAAACCTAAAAACCAAACCTTACACGAAAGTCAAAAAACTTTTATCATTAAGAAATTTTCAACGTTCATGATTGAATTTCTGAGTCCCGTCGTTGAAAACTTTAAATGTTCATAAAAAATTACATTTCCTGTCATTGTGAAAAGTTTTAAAATAGTTTAAAACGGGAAAAAACAAAATATCACGCGAAGAAAAATTGTAATCGATTTAAATTATTTATTTAAAAAGTATTTTACTGATACTCCTATCAAAAGTTCGTGTATTTTACATTTACATAACGTCGCATAATAATAAATAATTTAAAAAACAGTACTTAAAAGTTGGTACTTTAACTTTTCTGAACTGTAGCTTATGGGGATGGATTTTTCAACGAGTTTCAACTTGTCGGTTTAGTGCAGTGGTTAGCACTCCCGACAGCTAGGCGTTAGATTTAGGTATAGATATATGTAGGTTCGACACCCCGTAGCGTTAGAAACTTTATTTGTGATGTAATATTTAAAAATGTAATATATGTATGTACTCTAAACAGGACTATTAATATTCAAAGTCAAAATACTCGCAATCATTTAATATTTATTTTTAAAACTTTTTTGTCTCTCAAAGTCTACGTGAAAATAGTTAATGTTGCCTCTATGCTGCGCGTGTGGAATTTTATATATTAATATGCTCCAATTCTACAGTAAAAAAGAATCAAATTGATCCCTTAACTCAGTGACAGATGCTCTTCATACAATTGAAACACGAATCACTTAAATCTAGTAAAGCAGCAATTAATCTTGTCCGGGCCATGGTCGAAATCCCTGGCCAGCTCCCGGCCATGCTCCATGGCCGGACGCTGGCCAGCGGAGCGTGACGATGCTGGTCGAATTCCGACCAAAAACTCCGGCCAGCTCCCAACTTAAAGCCGGGCTCTCCAGCCATAGACTGGCCAGCTCCCGACTTAAATTTCGACCCAGGAATTTCTTAATGAAGTTCAAGTTTATCTCACCTCCAAAATAATAAAGTGTTCTGTTGTAAGGCTTAATCATTTTTCGTTTCGTTTAATGCCCTATCGTTTCGAAATTGGCTTGGTGTTGGTTGGTATCAAAAATAAAATATTCATAAACTGATATTTCACACTGTGTAACGTGAGGAAAGAAATCTTGTCCTTCATTTCATAATCAGGTTTTGTAACAATTCTTTAAATTGTAAGTGAAATAAGAAGAGAGAAAATTTTGAAAAAGAAGACACTTTCATTGTCAACGTTAAACCACAACTAATGCTAATGATAACTTTAATATAAAAGCTAGCAGAGATATAGCTGCGATTATGGAGCAAACTGTTCGTGACAGTGCAAAGCAAGTACTGATGGAACGATAAAAATATGTCTCATAAACAAAATGGATTGAAGGAAAACAGATCGATTTTACTAATTTCTCCAAATAAATTATTTAAATCTCTAAAAATACAAACCTTCATCTCACTGATTTTTTAAAACCTATATATACGTTATTACACATAGAAAGGGAAAAAGAATATGAGACAGTTAGCTAAAAAAATAAGTTCATTTTTTTCTAAAAGTGTGAGAAATTTTGTAAATAATTTGTACTGTTTCGCTGAATTTTAATGAAATTATACTTTTTATATAAAATTTAACAGTGAAGCTCACTTTTGTAATCAATTTCGATGCTTGGTTTTGTATTAAAAAAAAAATTATTTTAATGAATGTTTTTCTCGAAATTGCCCGATTCGAAATATTTCATATATTTGTTTCATGCTCTGTTAATCCTCTTTGCGACCAAATTTTAAAATTAGTATAGGATTTTTCGTATTTTCGAAAATTATATATTTTACTGTTAAATAAGTTAATGAACGAACGTAACTGATATATTTAAACAAATTGAAGATCTGCAGATTTGAGAACATCTGATTAGTCCGCAATCGTAAACAAACTGCTTTTTTTCAAAGAACATTTTACATAAAAATGAATAGTTCACTTTCTTTACAAATAACGTATAAATAGTGGCGAAGTCCTAAAAAAATGGCCTGGCGGTACTATCATAGAAAGTTGGATACCCGGGGCAAAATCCTAATACTCGGCCAGTCCTCCCTACATACTCTGTCACGAAAAATAGTGTTCTGCGCGAGGTTGGAAAGAGCTTTGCAGTTCTCGTTTTCCTCGAAAACGCTCGAAAATTGCGGATTCGGAAATAAGTAGGTTTCCGCGATCATTAAAGGCACTTTAGCGAGCACTTGTGAAACATTGAATATTTGTTTGAAATATCACGACGTGCTCGCTCAGTACTCTAAAATCATCGGGCAAACTCGGTTTGACAGAGTACGGAGGAGGTTTTAGGATATCGCGGAAGCCTACTTCTTTCCGAATTCGCAATTTTCGAGCGTTTTCAAGCAAAAACGAGAACTGAAACGCTCTCTCCAACCTCGCACAGAACTCTATTCTTCGTGTCAGATCATGCAGGGAGGAATGCCGAGTATTAGGATTTTGCCCCGCATAGAAACATATGTAGGAAATCCTAGCGATAGTTTAGGGCCTTCTAGTTTAGATTTTAGAGTTTAGACCGTTAAAACGAGGACCCAAACTCAAAATTAAACTGTCTGATTTTACTTCCATAACAGCAATATGATATACACGGATATCCCATTCAATCCTATTTAACTCCCAGGTCGTACCAGCGATAACGCACAGATATCCTGCAAGACGGAAATTTGGATATCGGCACGATATCCTGAATGCCTATGAGATGTTTTCGGGACATGCGAATGTACCATGTAGGATATTAAAGTTTTATATGTATATCCTACTTGGGACATTTGAATATACCAGAAACGTCCAATGGGCATCCCGGATATCCTGGGGATATCCGAATTTCCGTCTTGCAGGGTATCTGTCGGGTCATCTTTGGGATATCCCTAGTATAACCTGGGAGATAAATAGGATCGAATGGGATATCCCGGTACGTTATTGACAATTATTCAATCCTTTTTGAAACCGTTTTTGTCCTCGCGTTTTGAAAATGTTATAAAAACTAATTTGTTTAATTTGTTTATCATGATTAAATACATACCAAGGGCCAAATTTACCAAAAATTCCGCCCTGGGCACTCCTATTAAAAATGCTGCCCTTTAATTTTGAACCTATATGAAATGTTTTTAAAAATCTTCATTTCGTGTAATATACAATTCATATCTAAAATAAAGTTAAAACACGTGGTCCACATGTATCAATAGTTTAATTATGAGAGAATAATTACATAAACGTACACGTTTATTCGTAAATAAAATTGAAAGATGATGAATAGGATAATTGTTTAAGCACGGTAAACCCTAGTTAATTCTCTCGTATTATCGCATTATAAACAAAATCTTACGTACCTAAATAATGAACAAAATCACTTGACAAAACTTTAAATCTACATTTAAAAATTTCAATGAATGAACAAGATTATTGCTGACAGATAGTTTCGATACATCATTTTAAATGCAAACACGTCTGGATTTTTTCCGCGAATTGATTGATCAAATCTTCACAATCCAAGCGTTGAAGTAGCTCCGACTCAATGCACAGAATAGCTAGGCAAATGTTCAAGTGTTTTCACTTGATTGTGAATAAAATCAAAGCTAATCACAGTAAGCAGGAACTGGACAATGATGTAAATGTTGGCACCTTGAGCTATTGTGGCTACTGCGCTTGCTTTAGGCCCACGCGCTGGTTAGTCGTAGTTGGCGCGCAATTCGAAATTGGTTAAAAAAACAATTTCTACAATTCAAATAAATAATTATTTTAAAATACAAAAGAATGTATGCAAATATTATAAACTTTCATTCAGGAAAGAGAAAAATATATGACACGTATATATTCAAATTAACCGTGTTAATTAGAATATATTCGTGTTATACATTTTTCTCTGTCCTGAAATCAAAAGTTATACCATTTTTATAAATTCTTGTGCACTTTTCAATAATTATTTATTTGAATTACAGAAATTGTTTTTCAACACAATTTTGAATTGCGCGCCATTTTCGGCCAACCAGCGCGTCACCCTGACGCAAGCGTAGTAGCTCAGGGAGCTGACATGGGCATCATTGGAACTGGATATAAAGATATTATAAGTCTAGATGAGGCACGTGTATAGTTCGACGAACCAATTGTAGATGGCGCTCCCGGCGAAAATTGCCCGATTCCCCCATGGCTCAAGCTGAAGATCGCGCCTTCCAACTACTTTGCCCCTGCAATCTTCACCCGTCGAACAAGTCCATCAAATAGCCGCTACTAAGTCGGTAAATACTAAATACTTAAAAATATAAAATAAAAATTTTATATCGAGAATTTTGAATTATTATTTTCCATTAATGAATCAATTATTTGAATAAATTTTGCACCAAGAAAATGTGTAGAATTGTAGATGCGTAAGATTTACATTTAAAATGAATTAAAATGCTATTGTATCGTAATAAATATTTTTGCTGCTACATCTATTATGGAAAAAATTAGTCGTTTTGGAATTAAAATTTATTGCCTACGAATAATATTATTTTTTTTGTTTTGAAAAAGAGGCAGTAGAAATTCTACTAAACGAAACTATACATTTAAATACATTAAAAGTTTTAATTGATAAACATATTGAGTTGAAATTTAAAATAATTAATTTTTAAAATAAATATGATTGTACAGCGTTCTCGCATGTATATTTAGCGATTTTGAGTTTTTACATGCAGAGTTAAATTTTAATAGGAATACCGCCTCCCTCACGATTATTAATTTAAGTAAACAATAATTCGCACATTTGTATGTTTGTGTAATTAATTATGAACTAAATCAATTATAACACTATGTAACAAAAATAAAAAATTGCTCAGTCCTTGGGATGTAATTGTTATTTCCTAGTCTGTTATGTCTTAAAAATATGGAAACCACCTGATATTCCTCGGAAACTTTGCTTTTGTGACCAGGACAATGAGATTCATTAAAATATGCTAAAGTTATGAGAAAAACGTGTTAGAGTCTTTTACTACAGAGGAAATCATACAGAACAGCACATATAAATCAAAAATAGATTTTATTAAAACTTCAGAAAACCAAAAACATAAAAGTAAATCAGAA
>NC_046661.1:40318187-40321490 GCF_010883055.1 Belonocnema kinseyi | reverse complement strand
GTTATCTTGGGACAATAGCTGTTTTCTATACTTTTGGGACCTAACTGACTAGGAAATAACAATTACAACCCAGGGACAAAAATCTTGTTACATAGTGTAATTAAACGATAAAATTATTTTTTATTTTATTTTATTGTTTTATATAATATTTTATAGAAATTTATGTATCTTACTGTTTATATAAATTATGTTCCGATTTTTAAAATTGACAACCCCATAATTTCAAAATTGAAAAAATGTATTTTTGAATTTTACTCGAGTAGTTGATCAGAATATATAAATATTTTGCCTTACATTTCTCAATTTAAGCTAAAAGGTCAGATATTCTTGGAGAGTTTCAAAAACATGTATCTCATAATTGCTAGTTTGTAATAAAATAATCTGTAAATGAATTATTTATTTTCGCGGGCACATACTCATCTTGCGCTGTGCCCGTAGCTCGCATGTTTGAGCGAGCCTGGGGCGCGCGTCTTTTGATTCCCGCGATTTGCGGTCAGATATTTATTATTTGAATTTAGAATGCTTGAATGAAACTTTATCAAAAATATCTCTTTAGATCGCCGTATTTATATGCGTGCTCATATTCTGAATTTTTTGCTTAAATAAGTATAGTTAAAGATTAAGTGTCTCAAAGCTCTGTAGACTTTGAGGTACACAATATTATCATGACATTCGCGCTACGCACACGTTTTTCGACAGACAGTTGTAAATTTATATTTTCTGAACCACCTTAAAATAAACATAAAAAATACAATCCTTTTTTGAAGCATTTTTTTCTACCCCGCGTTGTTATGCTTATAATAGGATTTTGGTTTTCATATTATTTTTTATATATAAAGAAAAATATCCTGCAAGTCTTCTTTTAGATTTTTTACGTACCTCCCGTCTTTTCTCGCAATATTGGAATTTTCGATTTTCTGCATATATTACTTACGATAAAACAAAATTACGAGTCCTATTGAAAAGTGGTTAAAAGAAATTTTGTAGGATGTTGCAAAAGCTATAATTTCTCTTTGAGACTTTTGGTCGTATTTGGCGTTATTTGGTTCAACCCAGTGGGCAAAAAAATTAAGGATGTCCTAGAGACGTCTTTGGGATATCCATAAGACGTCTTTTATAACATGTCTTTTAGTCATCCTAGGTATGCTCTTAAAACGTCTAATGTCAGTATGTCAAATTTCGGGCAATTCTAATACTTTCTCCATCATAAATAATAAGAATGTAATAAATGAATACAAATTTGTATCACTTTTTGGGCAAATAACTTTTTTCTATCAATTTGTTTTTGTAGCTTTTTTTGATTTTCCACAAATTTTTCATTTTTATTTTTAGTTCCATTTTTATGATCAAAGCCAAAACTTCGTGTCCTGTCAGAAAGTAATTCATAACAAATTTGCAGCTCTTTTTCGGATAAATAATTTTGGTTAAATCATTTTTTTTCGTAACTTGTATTATTTTTTAACACCGTTTTTTTTTAGATTTTCAATGTTATTTTTAACGAATAAAACAAAAAGTACGCGTCCTATCAATAAGTGATTATTAACGAATTTGTAGATCTTTTTTTAGATCACAATTTTTGGTGATTCATCTACTTTCGTATCCTGCATAGTTTGACCACAAAATGGGATTTTTCATTTCTCATTATTTTTTGTGCAATAAAAATTAGAATTTTCGATTTTACAAGAAAGGCCAAAAAGTTTGAATGATAATCTTGATGACCCTGAAATAAGCTATGTATATAGATTTGAAATTTTGACCTTGAATTTAAAATGGAATAGTAGTCATTTTCTAAACAATTACGTTGTTAATTAACATTTATCCTTCATTATTAAAAAACCAAGAGTCCCACAGAAAAATTGAAGATAGTTCTGGATTCTCCTCGGCAGTATCTCCAGGTATTTTTTTCATTAAAAAAAAAATTTTAACAATTATATTGTTTATAACTTTAAAAAATTTATTTAACATTTCTGGTAAAGAATTCAGGGTTAGTGAGTGAAAAATAACATGCCTTGAAGTATCATGAATGAAAAAAAATTTCTAACAGTGCAAAAAAGTTAGTTTAAACATTGTTTTTGCCCTCTCTACGCACACACCTTTACGATATCCCATGGCGCATATGGATTTGATTATTTATGCTTCATTCTAAAAAAAACCAAAAGTCCTAAAGAAAAAGTTAAGATAGTTCTGGATTCTCCTCGGCAACATCTCCAGGTGTTTTTTTCATTATTTGAAAAAATTAATTATTTAAACAATTAAATTGTTTATAATTTTAAAAAATGTACTCAACAATTCCGCTAAACAATACAGAGTTAGTAAGTGAAAAATAACATACCTTGAAGCATCATAAATGAAAAAAAATGTTAAACAGTACAAAAAAGTTAGTTTAAACATTGTTTTTGCCCTTTCTACACACACACACCTTTACGATATCCCATGGCACATATGGATTTGATTATTTATCCTTCATTATAAAATCAAGGCATGTTATTTTTTATTTAATAACTCTGAATTATTCACCAGGATTGTTAAATACATTTTTAAAAATTATAAACAACGTAATTGTTTCAATAATAAATTTTTTCAAAAATGGAAAAAAACACTTGGAGATTATGCGGAGGAGAATCCAAAACTATCGTTACTTTTTCTTTAGGACATTTGGCTTTTTTATAATAAAGGATAAATAATCAATTCCATATGCGCCATGGGATATCGTAAAGGTGTGTGCATAGAGGGGGCAAAAACAATGTTTAAACTAACTTTTTTGCACTGCTGAAAATTTTTTTTCATTTATGATGCTTTAAGGTATGTTATTTTTCACTTACTAACTCTGAATTCTTTACCAGAATTGTTAAATAAAATTCTAAAAATTATAAACAATATAATTGTTTAAATAATTAATTTTTTAAAATGAAAAAACACCTGGCGATACTGCCGAGAAGAATCCAGAACTATATTCACTTTTTCTTCATGACTTTTGTTTTTTTTATAATGAAGGATAAATGCTAATTAACAGCGTAATTGTTCAAAAAATTACTTTTTAAAAAAAGTGAAAAAAAAAACACCTAGAGATATGGCTCAGACGATTCCGATGGTGTTTTTACTTCTTGGCTACGACTATCATGCCATTTTTTATTCAAGGTCGAAATTTCAAATCTATATGCATAGATAACTTCAGGGTCGTAAATCACCGGCACTTTCGGTTTGGTTTTCGCCTTGGCCCCACCCCTCCCGTAGACGTAGGCAAAGGACGCGGTTGCCATAGAAACGTCGAAAAGTTGAAATGGGCAGCACCCCGATGCATGC
>NC_046661.1:40317000-40318087 GCF_010883055.1 Belonocnema kinseyi | reverse complement strand
GCTTGGGGGTTAATTCCTTCGGGACCACCCCTGGACTATTGTCCGCGACTGCCTATTTATTTTTGTAACCATATTCAGCAGAAACCCTTGGTACAGGGACCCGTGCCGCATCTATGCTTATAATATCTTTGACGTGTTTTCCATTGTTTTGTTTTTAAGGCAATAGTGGTAATAATTGGCTAAAGTATACATTTTTTATGATATTCAACTTACAAATTATAAAAGTTATTAGTTGAAAATTTCAAGGATTTTACCACTCAGGATTTAAGCTTCAGACTACGAAGCATTGGTAAAGATTCTAGAAGGTTTCAATATATTCTAAAGGTTTTGAAATATTTAAAAGTATTTTTGAACGTTTTACAAGGATTTATGAACGCTTTACGAAGATCCCCCTTGTGGAGCCCCAAAAATGCCTCAGAAATCTGAAATTGACATTTTTGTCGAAAATTTACACATAAATGCTCTGTTTTTCCCTTTCTTGTCATAAATTATTTTTTTTTGTCAGGTGGAATTTTTTTCAGTATTTTTCAACTAATTAATCATGGTTTAAACAATCTTTGTTTCAAGCATTTAGTGTCTGTTTAAACAATTTATTATTATTTAATTGTAACTTTTTCTTTAAAAAAAGTATAAGACTCTAGTTAAAAAAAAATTAGTTAGCTTTTTTGCTTATTATTCAATATCTGCGTCATTTAGATACGAGGGTAGATCAATAAGTCCTTAGAATGACCAACAGATAGTGCGCGAATCGCTCCAAATCATCTGTTTTCAGTCAGCACCACTCCCGACTAGATATATGGTGCAGTCACAGTCCACATCTTCTGAGTTTACGTGTTTTTATAACCAATTGAAAAAAAAATTGTTCGTTAAGAAAAATGGAAAAAAACGAGTTCAGAGCGGTAATCAAACATTTTCATTTAAAGGGTTTAACTCCATATGAGATAAAAAATTAATTGGACTCAGTTCATAGCACATCTGCCCCTGCCTTAGCAACGGTTTATAACTGGGTATATGAATTTAAGCGTGGTCGTACATCAATAAGTGACGAACCACGTTCAGGAAGGCCCGTAGAAGCAAGTACTCCCGA
>NC_046661.1:40307003-40316900 GCF_010883055.1 Belonocnema kinseyi | reverse complement strand
GCAAAAAAGGGAAAAACAGAGCATTTGTGTGTAAATTTTTGGCAAAAATGTCAATTTCAGGTTTTTGGGGCATTTTTGGGCTCTACAGGGGGGGGAGGGGGGACATACAAATTAAAAGTAATTTCATGAAAATGATTGATTAGAGACTCCCCAACAAATTCTTAATATCTCCCGCAAACTATATTTTAAATCGAGAAACCTGAAACCCATTTTTCCGAAAACCAAAATTTCCCCATGTTAATCTTATGGGATTTTCAGGGCCCTTGCGGCACGTCTTAATCTTAACCGATTTGGCTCAAACTTGGAGGGAATTTTTTTTCCGGCAACACCAGATTTTAAAGATTGTAAAACATTTCATGAAACTCAAAACATGAATTTTCAACTTCAATCAAATAGTTGAATATTCAACCAAAAAGATGATATATTAACCAAGACGGTGTGTTTATTACAAAAAGACGAATTTTAAAACAAATAGTGCAAGTTTCTATACTAAAAAAAGGATACATTTTCAACCAAAAATGGAGTAGTAGCATTTTTTGTAAAGAAGATTAATGTTCATTTTAAAAAAATACGAATGTGCACCAAAATATGTACTTTTTCAACAAAATTGTGAAAACTATGAAAGACAAAAGGCGAATTTTCTTCAAAAGGGTTGAATTTTTAGCCAGAAAATTATATCATTTCATTTAAAAATTTAATTTTCTACCAATTAGTTAAATTTTCCAATGAATAGGTTTATGTGTAACTAAATAGTTGAATTTCCTACCAAAATAATTAAATTATGAATTAAACGTATGAATTTTCAACAATAAAGTTTACTTGCTACAAAAAATTTTTATTTCCAACCAATTTTATATATTTTTAAGCCAAAAAGATGAACCTTCACAAAGCCGAATTTATTTGAACAAGAGTTCAACATTCAATCAGATAGTTGAATTTTCAAATACAAACGTGAATATATTCAACGAAAAAGAATTTCGTAACCAAGAAGCTTCATTTTTTAATTAGAAATTAATTACATTATTCATTTTTATGACAGTGAAAAAATTTATGATTCACCGTAAACATGATTATACTTTTAAATGGAAAATTTTGTGTTCGACAAATTTTCAAACAAGTTTGACCTTAAAAGCTCGAATAAAAAAAATTGATGTCAAAATGAAATAATTTCTTCATTTTTAATGGTTTCCATTTTAGAATTTTGAAGTTTTCCGGTAAGCTTTAAGTCATAAAAGTTTCCCTATTTATAAATTTAAACTTTTCAATTAACATTGAAATTGTGGAATTTCCAACAGTCCAATTGTCATTTTAAACAATGTTCATTTCTGAATATTCAAATATTTTCCATTTAGCCGTACTTTTTATTTCGAACGTTCTTTTAGAATAATTCCATTTTCAAGGATTACAATTGAGACTGTTTTTTTTTGACTGGAGAATGAAGGTGTCCTGATTTCGATTTTCCAAAAAATTTCTGTAATAAATATTTAAGTTACATCGCAATTTTTTTAATTTAATACAACTTTACATTTCTACAATGTCAGATGCTTTTACTTTGAAATATTCCATTTGATTTTCAATTTCGAATGGTCAAATTTGAATCGTTTTGCACTTAAATTGATAACTACATTCTCATCAGAGAAGGTATTAGATTTGTGTAAAATTTGCCCCCCCCCCCCCCAGTTTTTGTCAAATGTCCACGTTTTGAGACCCCCTGAATCCGAAAAACAGGTTTTTACAAATGTGTATGTTTGTCTGTATGTCTTTATGTCTGCATGTATATCTGTCTGCCTGTCTGTGAACACAATAACTTTTGAAAAAAGCAATCTATTAGATTGCCCTTTGGTAGTCTCGTTTAGTGTCCTAAACTAAAGGTCAAGTTAGTTAGCCAGCCATTTTGGATGAAAATTCAAAAAGTGGGCACGTTTTGAATATTTTTGAGACCACTTTTTTTCAAATTCAAAAATTCTCTGTATGGTTATTCATAGTATTAAAGTAATTTAACAATTTATCCTGATGACTTTTTCCGAAAAATCAAAAATTTCTAGAGTTATAGCATTTTCAAAATAAAAAAAAACTAAAATGAAAAATTTAGGCCAAACAACGCATAATACGAAAAAAATTCTGGAAAAGAAAAATATTGCTTTTTGGAAGCCCTACAAGATTATGACAACAACTTTTTCAATTTATTCAAAAAGTAGAAAATTCCAAATTTGATCGTACTTCCAAAATTCCATTTTTTGGTCAAACTATGCAAGATACGAAAAAAATGAAAAAGCTTAAATTGCGCGCCCTGAACTACAAATTTATAATGAATCACTGTTCGATATAAGCTACGAAAAAATGAGACAAAAATTGTTCATCCATAAAAGAGCTATAATTTTTGATAGGATCGCCTAAAAAGATCTATAAATTTATTATTAATCATTTTTCGATTGGACGAGTAGATCTTCTTTCAATAGTAAAACATAAGATAAAAAGTGCAAAAATGAACTTTTTGGAAAAAGAACAGAAAAGACGAAAGAAGATATAGGCTCCGATATAGGACCCTACATAGGACCCTATATAGGTTCCTGTATTAGAACCTATCAAAATGCGCAGTAATTTTTATTTAATCGTAAAAAACAACATTAAAAATAAAAAATTATAAAAACAAGGAAATAAGAATTAGTATGATTCAATTTTTATGCATATTATGAATTCTAATGATATACATTTATTGAAATGATACATGTTTCAGAGCAGCTTAGAATAGAATTTGAAGAAAAATAAGAAACAAATACAAAAATAATCATGATAAATACAATTTGCTTTTTATTTCGCAATTCTTTAATAAGTAATCCTAGGCAGAGTTACATAAAAAATGTATTATAATTGATATAAAAGTGTTGTGTAGAATGTAGAAAAGTTTACATGTTAGACAAAATCGAGTGTGAAGCACGAGATACGTGATGAGAATGTGTTCGTTAAAGCCAAAAGAGCTTTAACAAAAGAGAGTTCAAAATCACAAAATTACAGTTGTCGGCCCGTTCACCTTTGATTTTAAAAGGTCTGTGCCCGAATGCGGAATAAATGCAAAGATCAAGTGCGGAGTGCGATTGCCATCAGTCGCGTGCCGTAGGTGCGCTCAAACTCTCTTTTAACGGAAGAGAATTCACAATTACAAAATTACAGTGGTGGATGTTTTGAGTCTTAATTATAAAATGTTTACGAAAGAATGTGCGAAAATATAAAGACCGAGCGCGTAGCGCGAGGTAAATACATAATCGAGCGCGAAGCTCGAGATAAATGTACAGTTGAGTGCGAAGCGCGAGAACCAACAGTTGCGCACCCTAGGCTTCAATTTTAAAAATTCTATTTTTCAAAACTCTTAGAGGACAATATTCCATTGTCAATAATTATATTACATTTATTTTCTTATTACTTTTTCACGGCTTATTTCTCACGAAATAATAATAGAGGACATAGTCACCGTGTAAGAATTTCCGAATTATAAAATTGAAACCATTAAAAAATGAAGAAATTATTTCATTTTGACATATCAACTTTTTTAATTGAGCTTTCAAGTTCAAACTTGTTTGAAAATTTGTCGAATACAAAATTTTCCATTTAAAAGTGCATATTTTAAATTTCGAACTTTTCTGTTTTTCATTTGTTAATATCAGACAATTTTCTCTAATCAATATTTATGTTGAATAATAATTTCCTTACTTTCATAAAAATGAATAATGTAATTGATTTTTAATTAAAAAATGGATCTTCTTGGTTTCAAAATTCTTTTTCGTTGAATATATTCATTTTTTTATTTGAAACTTCAAATATTTGATTGAATGTTGAAGTCTTCAAATAAATTCGGTTTTGTGAAGATTCTTCTTTTTGCCTTAAAAATCAGCGGGTAGCAGACAGCAGCATTTGAATGGTTAGAATCGTTTGCTAATTTATTTTTTTACTTGCAATTCTGACATGACAGAAGAATTCTCGAGACATAACGGGTTTCCAAAGGGCCACGTCTTGATGATGGTGTCCCCAAATTTTGCGAAATACGTTGCGAAATGGAACAAGAAGCAGAGAAAATTGACATGCCATATCTGTGTATTTGTAAATGCATTTGTAATCATCCACCAAGCCAGCTGTTACCTTCACTCTACACGCGGAATCTTTCATGAAGGTTCCAGTGACATTTAAAAAACTATTTATAAAAATGTTCTGTAACATTTATTATTAAGTACTAACGCTTTTGTAAAAATAATGTTCATTAACCTATTTGACTAATTTCAAAATGCTGTTTCGAATTGAAAATTTCAAATTGAACTAATAAAAGTTATATAATTTTTGAATGCAAAACCTAAAACTCGCATAATTTTAAATTGTAACATGCCCAAATTAAAAACTATTCAGTTTAAAATTTAAACTTCTACGTTTTTTAGGAATTAAAATATTACCAATAGTGCTGGGACCACCTTCCAACTAACGTTGTATTTCACATTCTTGTTTTTTTCCTTACATCTCGTATAACACACATTATCTACAAAATTAGTACAACGAATATTATTAATGTTACAAAAATTACAGAATTACAATCGGCACCACTTAACCTTTAAATTACTTTTGTTCAACTTTAAAAAAAAGCACTTTTGGTAAGTTTACTGGCAAGCTAACTCCGAATTAAATTATGCATTATATACTTACGGCTTCGAAATATATGTATCTTTTTCGAAATTATCAACAACGAAAAAACACTGCACAAAAACAACTTTTGCTTTGCCTCACATTTAAATGACAGCCCCCTGGCGGAAGGAAGGAACCGAATGAAACCTCTACAAAGTACATGTAAAGACACCATTGGGTCCCCATTCGGTTCCCTTCTAAAGAACTAAAAAGAAACAGCAAAATCAACTTTTAAGGTGTTAAAATTCAGATTCTGCGATAAAATTCCCTATAGAAGTTCACGGAATAATCGCAATAGTTTTTTTTGGAACGGTAAAAAGTTTTAAAAAATATAAGACGTATAACGCCTGTTGACTGCTGCTTTTCAAACGCATCATATGTAAGTAGCAGTCAACAGGCGTTATAGATCTTATATATTTGTGTAACTTTTTACCGCTGCAAAAAAAAAAGTATTGCGATTACTCCGTGAGTTTCCAATAGAAAATTTAACGTAGAATCCGAATTTCAACAGTTTTAAAATTGACCTTGCTGTTTTTTTTTTTTAATTTTTAAAAAGGAACCGAATATGGGCCCAATGGGGTCTTTACGGGTACTTTGTAGAGGCTCCATTCGGTTCCTTCGGTTTGTCAGGGCCGTCACACTCGTCTCTCGGTACTATCGGATCTCGCAGATATTCGACTCTTAAGTTGAGAAAGCCCCCTCCCCCCATCCATTCCGAAAAAGTTGACATGCTTTGCCACCGCAAATGCATTAGCGTGGTTTCTCCTTACTATTACTTCGTGCCGATAACGTTTCTTTCTTTTCTTTCGTTATTGCTCACATTGCTACGCCTACTGTATGTTAAAATGTGAATTTCAAAATACGTCGTAGTTGTTGATCAGTTTCATGGAGAATAAACATCTTAATGCAAATCTTTGATTTATAAATAAGTAACATGTACTTTCAAAGACAAAGACAATATTCCTATAAAAATAATATAGGATTAAAATAGACTGAATTTGAATGGAATATGAATAGACTGAATTCGGAAAATACTCTTTTATTTCAAGAGAGAATTGGTGTATTAGTTTATTGTCTTCCATATCTTTACGCATCTTTTATTGTTAGTACTTTAATAAAAAAAATTAAGAAAACGTTTTTTTTGCAAGCAATAGTATTGAATCTTTATTTATATTATATACCTACACTGAAAGACTTTCCATTTTAATAAATGATAAAAACGTTTGAAACTTTAGTATTCTACAATATCAAAACACGGAAAAAATCATGTGATTTAAAAATTAATATAGTAGTTTTCAAATGGCGAATTTCATATTTTTGTTGCAATAAATGGAAAAAGTGTTACACTATTTATCACAAAAAGTATGAATATTTGATATTCAGTATATCAAAGTAAGCGAGCGATTTCAAGACAACATTCCAATAATAAATTTGAAAGACTAAAAACAATCTTTTCAAACTTTTGTAAAAAGAATATGAGGTTTTGAAATCCACTATACGAAAAATTATGATTCACCGTTAGAAAGAATTGAGTGCAAAAAGGAAGTATATCTGTAGTGGCAAAGTTTTTTGTCTCAAACATTCTCGTATTGTTTCATAAATTTACTAAATATCAATTTAATATTCTATTGGAAATTGTTATTAAAAAATCTGATTTTTGTCTCAATTTAATTAAGCATATCGCTTTTTGTTAAATATTTAAACGTTAAGCAAATGATTTAAATAACCAATATTTGTTCATAAAATGTTTTACATTGGCCATGATAGTTTTGTTTTTTAGTAAGACTTCATTCTATAAAAATAACATTCAATTTTGTCGTTCTGAAATCATTTTTATCATTTCTACCTTTAAATCACCCCCGTATACACACTCGTTCGTCCTCTGAAAGCTCGAAGTAAGTTTTTTTTTTTTGGTTTATGTTGATCCCGCAGAATAGCTCTTCACCGAAAAAAACGATGTTCTAATATTAAGAGTGTCATATTCTTACAGGCATATTCTTTGTAATATTCTTAATGAAGTAAGCGAAATTCTCTAACCAAAGGGATAAAGTTTCATGCCACGTGCTTTTTGATCAATTTCCCTTTCGATTCTTTTACCCGCGAAGTAGTTATAAATCGCGTGCGATTATCTTTTTTTCAGTGTTAGTATTCTCAAAATAATTAGAAATCGTTGTATTTTTTTAACTTCACTGGAAATTAGGACACAACATTTTTCTCTCAAAAATAAAAAATTACCGCATTAATTGCAAAAAAACAGAAATTTCAAAAATTTGTTTTCGAAAAAAATGTATAAACAAACAAAATTTATTTAAACAAATAAGAATTGATTGCAAAGTAATGTACTATTATCTAAATGACGCAGATATTTAATAATAAGAAAAACAGCTATCTAATGATTGATTAGAGACTCCTTAACAAAGTCTTAATATCTCGTACAAGCTAAATTTAAATCCAGAAACCTGAATCCTATTGTTCCGAAAACCAAAATTTCCCCATGTTAATCTTAATACTAACCGATTTGGCTCAAACTTGAATAGAATTTTTTTCCGGCAACCACACGAAATTGGGGGGGGGGGGGATTCCCTCTAATAAAAGAAAAAATGCCAATAGGTATGATTTTGGACCACCCCAATGTACACGCCTCTTTTCAGTCGTTCAAATCCATAAAATCTTCGTAAAACGTTTATAAATCGTTTTAGCGGGAAACCCGAAGTTCTTGGATTCACATCGTGAGCGCTCGGCTTTGCGGTACAATCGGCGGATTAGGCTAACCTCGGTAGATTATCGAAGCTATTCGGATTTTTTAATACAGTGTTTTGCAATTTCCTCAACTGAAGAAAACAATTTCTGTTAGATTCTATAACAGAAAATAAAAATATCTCTTATTACCTTTACTTTCCCTTTGGCTATATTAGTCTGTAGAATATTTATGTTAACTTTTGTACATCAATCTATTAATTCCTATAATTGCTTTTATATTATTTTAATATGTCATTATAAATTTTTCTTATTCTGCCTTTTAATACGTAAAATATCAGTCATTACTATTGAATATACCAATTCTTGTTCTAAAGATATGAAGTTTTCATATTCTAATTGTAAAGCTTCGTAATTACGCTAACAATAATTTTTATATTTACACGATTTCCCTAAATCGTAATCGACTATATCAATTATGAATATTAAAATATCAAGTATTATTATAAACTTTCTTTAAGTGTAGATAAACCAATTTATGATTGTATGTAAATTTACACAGTTTGAAATTATAACTGGATTATAAATCATAAAATTATCAAGTTACCCAGGCATAAATTGTAGAATTCGCGAAATTTTGAAAGTAGTCCCTCTGAAAATTTATTTAGAAATTGCAAGCTTATCAAGTCACCCAACAACCTTTTTAGATTTTGCAGAAATTTTCACATAGATAATTATTCAAAAATTACAAAACTGAAAATAGGGACTTTTCTTCATAAATTATAAATTTATCAAGTTACCCAGCAATAAACTTCAAAACTATCAAATTTCAACATTAGGGCCTTCTGCAAATTTATTTATAAATTCCAAGCTTATGAAGTTGTTTAACAACTAATCCGGATATTGTACTCAGAATTTGTCCTAGACGTCTCAGTTTTCCCCTAGATGCAAAAAGTAAGAAAAAGCCTATGGATTTTCTAGTCACACAGGCTATACAACAAATTCGTCTGCACGAGACAAGTGACTAGGCTACCCTTATGGATTTTTGAGCCGCTGAATCCGAATCTGGCTTCAGAATTCGCCTTACACATCTCAGTTTTCCCCTAGATGCAAAAAATATGGAAAAGCCTGGGGATTTTCTAATCACACAGGCCATACAAACAATTTGTCAGCACAAAAGAAGTGACTAGGTTATTCTTATGGGTTTTAAGCTGCTGAATCCAAATCTGGCCTTTGAAATTTTCCTACATGTATCAGTTTACCCCTAGATGCTGAAAATGGAGAAGAACCCAGAGATATTCTGGATATTATTTTTATAATACCAGTATACGGAAGAATAAATGTATTGGTACCATATTCTTATGTTTGGGACTCGTAAGGACCAAAATCATACACAAAAATTCCCCAAAGTGCTTACCGTTTCCCCTAACTAGGATAAATCTAGGGATTTTCTGTTCCCACAGGCCATAAAAAAATTTGCCTGCAAGGAACAAGTGACTAGGCTAACCTTATGGATTTTGAGCCGCTGAATCCAAATATGGTCTCAGAATTTCTCGTACACATCTCAATTTTCCCCTAGAAGCAGAAAATTGGCAAAAACCTAGGAATGCTTCTGACATTTTTTTGATAATACCAGTACACGCGAAAAAAGACACACTTCAAACGCGTCGCCTGTAAGTAGAAGTCAACGGGCGTTATACGTCTTATATTTTTTTTTTACTTTTTACCGTTGCAAAACAAACTATTGCGATTATTCCGTGACCTTCTATAGGGAATTTTAACGTAGAATCCGAATTTCAACAATTTAAAAGTTGATTTTGCTATTTTTTTAGTTTTTTAAAAAGGAACCGAATGGGACCCAATGGGGTCTTTACGGGTACTTTGTAGAGGTTCCATTTGGTTCCTTCGGTTCGCCAGGGATGCAGACAAATTTTTTTTGTGGGTCTGTGTTATTATTCCAAAATTACAAAACTAGCGAATATTGACTTTTCTTTATAAATTTTAAATTTATCAAGTTACCCAGCATAAATTTCAAAACCACCAAATTTCAAAATTAGGCTTCTGCAAATTTATTTACATATTGCAAGCTTATCAATTGGCCCGATTATAAATTTCGACATTACACAATTTTCCAGATTTACAATTTTAAAATATAAATGACAAATTTATCATTTCGTCAATTTTTTTCAAAATTGCCAAATTCATGACAGGTTAAATTATGAAATGTAAATCGTGGTGAGTTATTATTATTTTTTTTTAATTGTAAGATTATGAAATGCTGTAAATAAAATATGAGTAAAGTTACTATACTGATCACGGCGGTGTCTGGCCCCGTGCAATATCGAAATTTCAATTCCGGAGATTTGATAAACTCAACGATGAAAATCACTGTTAATCAAGAAATAATCTACTTCATTACAGGCATGAAGAACGTGTTTCTTTGTACAGTCTGTCAAGTTAAAGCGTGGGTGGCTTTACTCGCAGTCGGTAAGGTGTATCGACATGATTTTGGTGTCAAAATATTAAGAAGAGCTC
>NC_046661.1:40285000-40306903 GCF_010883055.1 Belonocnema kinseyi | reverse complement strand
GAAAGAGGGAGCTCTTCTTAATATTTTGACACCAAAATCATGTCAATACACCTTACCGACTGCGAGTAAAGCCACCCACGCTTTAACTTGACAGACTGTATAACATAAATGGTGATGAATGTACGTGACATAGCGAAGGCAGTTATTCACAAGCGCAAATAGAAAATAATAATTGAGTGTTTAACGTTTTTCTCACACAGATTAAAGTTTTAATAACCACAAATATTCAGATCGTGATTTCAATCTGTAACACAGATCTCAACCTTGTAATAGTTAATCAATAAAATCATAGGAAGTACATCCGAGTTTCTCATTAAAAATGGATGGGAAAAGGATAAAATCATTTCTATGAATATCATAAATTCTTCTTTTATCAATTCAAATCGTTTATTTCATGTCAATTATTTCTCCGGGTAACAATCTCCACTTGACATTAATATTTATTATCGAGAATATATATTAATATATATTATCGAGAATATATATGTGCAAACACACACACACATACGTTCACAATTGTATGGATGAATTCACTCCTTATTTACATACGATGATTTGAAAACTTTTCTTTCGTACAATAACAAATGAAAGTACACTTCGGAGATAAATTACTTTCCGATATTAAAAAAAATTAGGACGAACTCATATTTCAGATCTCTTTATTGTAGATTTTAAGCCAAAATAAATTAATTTACCCAATTCCCGCGCCGGAACTTGCGATTTACACGTTCGTTCAGAACAATGTGAGCTGGTATTTTCTCTATTGTTGACGTCACATCCAAGAAGTGGAATTTAGTCCACTAGAGAACTAAGTCGTGCTATGCGCATCCGCAATCTACCCGTTCTGCCTGCAACTGCGCATCGCAACTTATTCTTCTGAACGAAAGTAGTCACTTGTTCCGACCTACGATTTTGAGACCCTGGCGCGAAACAGTAAAAGTGATCGATTTCACGATCCATGGAGTACAATTAAGCCCAATTTTAGTGGTCGCATCAATCAATCGTGGAACCGATCACTTTTTCTGTTTTGCGCCAGGCAACGAAATGGCATTCCCATTTACGGTATGTATAGAAAATAATACGACTATGATAACGAAGTGGGGGACTAGTTGATTCCCAACTCGGTTAACAGTGTACTATTAAATAATGAAAAGATTTTCATTCAATATCTTGTATGGAAAAATTTTGTCTGGAACGAATATAGCGGATTCAACTTTAAAATTGATGCGATCAGGATGGAACCCAGAGTCTTGGGTTTTTATTCTATATTTTTAAGGCCAGATTTTAATTAATTGGCTCTTGGAGAAAGGACCCCTTTTAATATTAAATTTATTTTTAAAAGCCTTCATCCCGAATGGGATTTAAAACAAAATTTGATTCTTTAGCGAAATTTGTTTATCATTTCATTCGAAATATTCGAACGCATCGCATATTAATAAAATAGGCATGATATGGCAAGGTGAAACAACATAAAAATGCATGTTCGTTAAATGATAGAATTGTTGCTTTGAATAAAGTTGAACAATCTTTTACTAAAAAAATTATGCTCCTTTAGAAGAAGTAACTTTTTCATTATTAAAATTATGACTACTTCTATATATTTTCGGTATAAAAGAACAAGAAAAAAATAGTCTTAAACATACATATTTTTGTATTGCAATCCATTTGCAAATTCGAATTTTGTAATATATTGATTAATTCATTATGAATCTTTATGCTAGGATTTTTTAATGCCTAAACTAGTGAATCAGTCTGAGAACGTGGAATAGTATCACACATTGGAACTATAGATAATAGTTTTTTATAGGTCAATTGATATAAATGATAAAAGGAAAAGAAATAAATATGTCTAAATCTAGTCTAATTCAGTCTGAATCTATATATGGAGTGTAAACTGATTTCGTCTATCAAGTAGCCTAAATGTTAAACTGTCTAGGCTTTTTTTTATCGAAAGTACGCACAAAAATCAAATTTTTTGGTATGAAAAGTTTAATAACTTCGATTTTCTATTTTATAGTATTTATATAATTTAAATATTATATTTATAGTTTTCAGGCGCGTTATTGAAATGTTTTAAACTATCTTGCAATCAATTTTGGTTTAAATACGTGCTTTGAAAAATATGTAATTACTAATATAAGTGCTTATAGCCTTTCAGTATTATTGTAACGACACAGAAGAAGTAACTGACAATGAGTAAACTTAGAAAAATAATTCTCTGCTTTGCTGTGTTAGCGTGTACACTATTTTGCATTTATGCATTTTCGTAGGTTACAAAGCGAAAATTTCAAATAATCTTATCTTTGAATTCCCAATTATCGTTATTTATGTAATATTCTACTTTTACATGCCAAACTGAAAAATATTCTACAATTAAAGATAGAAAGGCTTTTTCAAAAAGCTCTCGAAGGCGGTTCAATAAAACGTTCTAGTTTTTTATTAATTTAAGTATCAGTTATGGAACATTAATGTTTTATCATTGTAATTAACTTTCTCGAAATATCCCTCGAAAATAACCTAATATTACGTGCATTTACCAATAAATAACATTGTCATGTGGCAGTAATGTAACACATTTAAGAAACAACATAGTAACGTTGTTGCTTAAAGCAAAATATATAATTTGTATGTTCTTAAAAATGCTAGAATATGTGTTACATCAAGTAAATGTCACATTTTACGAAACAGAAACATAACATTATATAGATAAAATGTAACGAAATTACACACATAACACGGAAAAGCAATACAAACATATCTTACATACATATTACAATATTACATACTAAACCATGGCACATATCAAATACGAAAAATGATTATGTTACAGTCATAATACTGCTACATAAAATACATTTGAGTC
This sequence comes from Belonocnema kinseyi, assembly GCF_010883055.1. Lineage (NCBI taxonomy): Eukaryota > Metazoa > Arthropoda > Insecta > Hymenoptera > Cynipidae > Belonocnema > Belonocnema kinseyi. The sequence goes on along the minus strand of NC_046661.1, from coordinate 40,304,040 downwards.
TAATAGGAGAACAATGTGTTACGAATAGGTTGTGTACATTTTATGCGATTTAATATTGCATGGCTTCAGACCATGGCATCACAATTTGTATTTGATTTTTATGTAACAATATTAAGTTATTGAAAACATAACATAAAGGTAAGACTACTGCATAACTTAGTCTAATCATGTAACATATCATCAACGTAACATAATGTTACATTAGGGGGATGTTACATAGTTATGTAATATATACCTAAAAGTATTGCATGACCTAAGTGTAATACTTTCATATAATGTAAATATAAAATTGTTGCATAACATAAATGTATAATTATTACATAATAAGAACATGATCTCCAAGAATGTTACACAACCGTTACCTCTAGTGTTTACTAGCTGCAAATAGCTTTAAAAAATGATGCATGCCTTTATCTTAGTTTATTTATTAAACATTCTGTAAAGTTAAACTTCACTTTTAGCGAAACCTACAAACAAGTTTTTCATTTTTAAGCTTACATCGCTAGTATTCCAAGGGACTTCTTGACAGTGGAATTTTCGGGTAAGGAAATGGCCCATTTCCTCAATCCGGTGAGGAGGACCGAACTTGTGACTAAAATAGCTCCTCCTATAGAGTACTTATTAGGAATTTCGTTAAAAAACAAAACTTGCCAGAAGAATGCAAAAACGATATCCGCAGACCTGGCAATTGCAACAGGTCCTGCCTGTTCCATCTGAAGGGCCAGGGTGAGTAAAATTTGTCCCCCGAAGCTGAAGAGTGCGAGTGCCACTACCAGAAGTCTGTCGGTTCCACATCTGGGTATGCAGAGGGCACCAATTACCCAGGAAACCATGACTGTTTGTATCAGCGCAAAGGACCCAAAATTTGTCATAATAACTGAAAAATGAAGGCCCTTCAAAGCTCGGAGGAGGACGTAGGCGTTAGCACCAAAGATCGTCGCTGAGAAGGCCGCAACCGCACCCCAGACGTCGGGCTGATCCGTTTCCGTTTCAATTTGGGAGTCAGAGAGAGATTCTATCATGTGCCCGAAAAGTATAGGTGGTCTAGTGATCAGCACGACTCCAATCAGCGTTAGACAAACAGTCAAGACGTTAAAGAGTCCACAAGGCTCCTTCAAAAAAATTCTTGCAAATATGGCTACGAATACAGGCACCGAGAACACGACAACTGATGCATCGGCTAGAGGCATATGCCTGAAAAAAAGAAAATTATTGTTAGTCTTCACGCAGTCATACTAAAGAATACTCTCTAGCGGATATAGGATAGTAAAAATAGAAAAATAGGGGTCTTTTGCGTGACCCTTTAAAGCACACAAATTAAAATAAATACACATATTTGTAAGAAAAGTCGACATCAATACAAATTTTAACAACTGAGAAACAGTACGTTCATATTTTTATATATTACATCCTTTAGAATTACTGATACTGTACAAATTAAATTCAGATGACAAATTCCTTAATTTTGATTTCTCTTCTTAGTTATTCTTTCTTTATGAAATTATACAACTTTCCACTCTCTTAATATTTTCATACAAAAGGACTTGCAAATACTTTACTTCTCTAATGTTCTTGATAAAAGTTTACATAGAACACTAGTAGTACCGGGCCACTATGGACCGACTGCCCCCTCCACTTTCCTTTTCCCCCTTCACCACCCTATTGGAAAAATAGATTACATATTTCTAGAATAAAGAAAGTGTGGTTATTTCCGGCAATGAAGTTTGCGTACATGATGCAAAATCTGTACGCTTACAATATTTACCGCCACGTATGCACTGTTTCGATACTTGAGAAATATTATGTTTGAGTTTGTATTTCTTCAACAACTTTTTGTAAAACTTTCTCACAAGGCAATCATTTTTTTCTAAATTATTCGTAAAAAAGTTATTAAAATCAGACAGAGAATAACCATTACACATACAATGGAGAAACATAATGGAATATTGCCCACAAAAATTCGAAGTCGCAGTTTGTAGTCTCTTTGTGTTCCACCTGTAGAAGGTACAATTTCCCCGTAAACGAAGATGTTTAGGTATAAGAGGCGGTAATCCGTAGCTGTTAAAGTAGGTACCTCTTCCATCATAGTCAACGTATAGAGCGATCCAGTGAGTTCCAGGTTTTGATTGTTCATCAAAATTAGCTACAATTGCAGATGGTTTCGTCCAACGTTTAGGAATCTAATCTACTAGAAACACGCAGACTGTCCGAGCTTTTGAGAGTCGAAGTACTTGTAGAATTTGTAAGCTGTTCATACTTTTTAGATGATATTGGTAGGGTAGTTTTTTTAATCAAGTCTACCGTATCCTTATCCGAATCTTCAGAATTGGCCGTAATTCTCGGTTCATAGGTCGTAGGTGATCTAAGCGTACTAGTACTGTACCTTGTATTTTATTATAGGATAATGAGAGTAGATTATCCTCTTGCTGTTTCTCTATCCAGTTCTTTAGCCTGAGTAACTTATTAAAAGCACACATAAACATTGTTTTCTTTTTATACCATGATGGAAACAAAATTCGTCTATGAATGGTAATTTTTTAAACGATGGGCATTTTAGTTCCTACAAATTACTTGTCTGCTTCTAATTTTTTGTAGTAACTCTACTTTTTCATGTCCTCCCGTGTACATTAGTTTGGCAGTTCGAGCAATGTCACGTAGATTGGCGTGAAGGAAATTCCTTGGGACATCTCCTTCAAACCACTCAATGCCGTGATAATGACAACTAAGCCAGTTATTTTGTTGTTGAGATTCATTCGTGAGATCACTAAATGAAAATGATGGAGAAATAATCCAATGAGAAATGTATACTGTCTTTGAAGTATGACAAGTCATTGGCATAATTGATTTTTTTCCCACTCAAGCGCTAAAGTCGACAATAATCTGTCTGGACGAATCTATTTCCAGAACATTATCATAATACGCATATACAAGACAATTAATAGTACTATTCAATGCGTCCTCGAATCGTACTTCAATTCTGAGGCTACCATGTTTTACAAGATTCCAGTGAGAGTAACAGTTTGCTGAGAGATCAGGTGTAAAATCAAAGGCGAACAGACAGTTTCCTGCAGAATAATTCTCTCTGTCAATATTATTTCCTTTCTCCAGAAAATGGATACCAGTTCCGCTAAATAACGTGTGATAAGCTTCGACATACAACTTCTTATCCCCAAATGATAGCTGTAGTGGTTTAGAAGGTATCTGAGTACCATCAACATAAAGCGAAAGTTGATTAGTTTTATAATTTTGAAAATTAAAAGGATTTTTGTTTCCGTTTCCGTTGAATGCAATATTGTCCACAAACTCAATTATTATTCTTTTTGGCATTTGTCCGAGAATAACATTATCAAGCGTTTCAGAGTGAATGCCTGAGCGTAGAGACAAAGCTTTTACCTCGACACGTGTAATAGGATATTTTGCAGTATCATGAGATAGAGCTTTTGCATGAGCTAATAGAATACCGGGACTAATTTTTGCTCGCCGCACAAATAGTGAGGCTCCCCCAATATTGATACATTTGTGCCATCCATAAGACAGAATAAATCTTTTGAGCGTACTAGTCGTAGCCTCAATTCCACTCCATTGATAAGAAATTTGTCCTGGTTAAAAACATCACAGTGCAGGTGTCCAATAAGATCAATAGATTTGCCAGCACTTAAATATTTTTTGCGAGATTTTAATCCCACATTATCATCGAAAGCATCCATTTTTCCAGGCGTGTCATTATACCAAAGAGAGGTAGTCAGATGACTATTTTTAGCAGCAGGACCATAGTTAAGTAGAATTTTAATGTATGCCCGATAAGCATAAGAATTACTGGGTGGAGATACAACTTTTTGATTAAAATAGACATCCACTTGATTGAACAATGAATGTAATAGATTGTTTACAGGACCAACTCTATCCAATTGTTCGGCATTTGCAGCAACCGTAGGTGGTGTTATTAATTTCACCCTAAGATTTAGCATTGTGTGAGCCAAATCAATGTATTCATCACCATGACCAGGGACGACAAATTCTATAGAAGAGTCATCGGTAAGGGATGACACCGGTTTATAGTGTACCCATTGAGAGCTTTCTATCGAGGTTTGTGTAGGAGGTATCGAGAATAGATCTAACTCAGACTTTAAGCACTCACAAGAATGAGAATGTAGAAACGACATTTTAAGAAATATATTTTGTCTCGGATGCGAATTTTATACACTATTAATTTCCAAATATATCATCAATAGAATGCTTCCGATTTTTATGCTTTATATACTTTTTTTTCTTTTATTCTTTGTCGCTTTCTTTCTTTTCACCGTACCACGCTTTTTTTTTTTTGAGGTTTTCTTTTTTTTCTTATTAATGAGGTTTCGGCTCACGAACTGAATTGCACCACGATTAGAAATCAACTGAACCATTCGCTTCTTCCGATTGTTCTTATAACCAGAACCATTCATTCTCCATTTTATCAATAGCACGCCGTTTCAAATTATCACCAGTTTCCTCAAAGCGATTTCTAAATGAATTTTTAAGCGGAATATTAGCATCCAAATCATTCATAACATTCATGTCCGTTCTAAGAGCTTCTTTTCCGACAATTCGAGCTCCTTTATTTAAGAAAGAAAGAACACGCCGAAATAGACCGCCAAGAAAGCTTCCAATACCGTGACCTCTTTGATATGGTGCGCCAATATAAATCTGGGGAATCCCTCCACCACCACCTGCTTGTAAGGCGTAATATTCGGCGTATTGGCTCATTATTTCTTTCTTTCTTACCTCTATCTAGTCAATACGTTGTGAAGTGTAGCTGTCAGCGTGCCAAACTCGAATGGTATTGGCAAACCAACGTTGTCCCTTATATTAATTTCAATTGTAGAAAATCCTGTATGAAGAACTGGTATGTAATTGGGTGGTAAAAAATTACTGACTTGTGTTGTGCCAAAACAGTAATCTCTTGTATCTACAGAAACAGTACGTAAGAGTGTATACTCAGCAGTATACTCATTATTTTCAATTGGAAGTATATTATCTGGTGCAAAACCAAGAATACGTGATAATTTATCACTAAGTACCAAAAAATGTTGATCAGTCATCTGACATAATTTTGTACACTGTTTTTGTATGCGCACGTAGCTGCTTTTGAATTTGTCATATTTAAATTTAATGTGTTATCCTAATTCTGGAAGACTGTTCAGAGTATTTAAAAGAGACTCAAAATCGGCATAAAGGCCAGGTTCAAAGAAATTTACAGGGGGGTTTTTCCACATAAGAGCTTCTGCTTCATCTTCTAACTTTTCATTCATGACAATAAGTTCTATTAAATCTTCTAACTTTTCTCTCATATTCTCATCATTTATTTTATCTTCTGCAACAGGTACTTTATATTTGTGAAAAAGGTCAATACCATTCTCAATGCTTTTTCTATTTTTGATATTACCATCAAATTGTGGGAACGTATGCCCGTCAGTTCCAGCATTCATAAGGGTAATGCGGTTTTCAATTGAGTCATCGTGTGTCACATGAAGAAATTTACGAGGAAGTTGTATTTCAGTGAGTGCTACTACCCACTGTCCTTGCAACCGAATCTCATATGGCAATTGTGTTATAAAATTGATCGGAATTCATTTTTACAATGATTTTAAATTTGAAGCTGGAATCCAGGAATTAAATTGATCCGGATAGCCTATCCACTTAACAAAAAATTGTTTCTTGTTTCCCTTGCCTTTAGTTTGCAGTAATTTTTTCAATCTTAAATTTCTCCTCTGCTATGTCTTTATTTTTTACGTCGGTCAATTCTTGTTCGTAAAAAAGTCCATGAATTTCTTCTCCTGCTAAATCTTTCAAATCATAAACAAAAGGTGTTTGTGATCGATTTGGAACTTGTTTTATTAAGAATATTTCTTCACTCCATCGTGATTCGTAACCTTTCTCAAAGACGTCCTTCTCTCGACTGATTCTAACTTGTTCATCGACTCTGTACTTAGGCTTTTTTGTAGACTTATTTTCCTTACTGAATCGCGATTGAATAATTTCCCATGCTTTGGATGCATTGAATATGGTAACTTCAGCCGGTTTTATTTTAACACTACTGTGTCTGACATTATTGTAAGCATCTACAATTTCTTGTAAGATATCATTATAGCGTCGATTATTTTTAAGCGTAAAATAGCGCCACATGCGTTCTTTGAGAGTTCGATTAAAGCGTTCTACTACGGCTGCTTTAACATTAGGGTCCCGTGTTACTCGAAATTTTATTCCATCATCTGTCAAAATTTTTTGAAAAGTTGCACCTACAAATGCCTTCCCTTTATCTGTTTGTAAACAGATAGGTACACGATTGTTACCTTTCTGAAGAATACGCTCGAAACCGTGTCTTACTTCTAAAGCAGATTTATCTCGAAGAGGCTCGACCCAGGCAAATTTACTTAAAACATTAATTACCACTAATAGAAAAGTATAATTATTATTGTAGGTTAACAGACTTTGGAGGTCAACTAAATCAGCCTCCCATACACTATCAATAGACCTAACATTATAATGTAATCTTTGAAATTTTCTACGAATGGGCCTATGTTTGGTAAATGCATCCTGTGACTTTAACCATTCAAGCACTTTAGCACTAGATAATTTTCTTCGTGCAGCACGAATTATTTTTTCTGCGCCACTGTAGGAGGCCGGATGGCTTGGCTTGTAGTATATTTCTTCTAACAGTTTCATCTCAGATTAAAAGACTGCCACTTTGTTATTAATCCTGAACCACGCTAACTCAGTGATTGATCTTTTCTATTTCTGCTACGACTTCTTGCACGAGTTCTTATATTTGGAGTTTCTCGAAGTCTATGTAAATCACTAGTCTCATCTGTGCTATCATCGACCGTTATAAGAGGGTGAAATGTAAAATATGTTCTATTACTCAGATCCCGAGCCAACTTTTTATCTGATTTCACTTTCCAGTATTCTCTATTTTTTACAAGCTCTCGTGGTGTGCCAAGCTCTCGAAGGATATGAGCAAACTGATTTCTACCAGCTGGAACGAATCTTTTTCTACATCTCAATGCATCGTTAACAAGATCTGTAATATTTGAATCTTTGATACGGTGTCCATCAGTGAAAACTAAACCATTTTTATCCCATTTTATTCTGTTAGTTATATTCGGCCTTCTTAAATAATTGAGTAATAAGATACTGTTTGGCTGAAAAGTTCTGGGTACTGATGCTATGATGGTTTCTACAGGTAGAAATTCGTCATCGGTTGATTGATTGTCTGCGGTTTCATTTTGTTCATTATTCTCAATAGGTGGTTTTCTATCCTCATCAACAATGAAGAGAAATTTTTGTAATACTTGACTATATATTTTCCACTTTTCACGTTCATCAATTGGAGAAGCTGAAAATAAGATACGACTCATTTTGGAATCTAGTCTACCAAGGTTATTGCCAGGTGTTTGTGTAGTTAAACCGGGTATTGCAGGTATAATTTGTGTATCATTTGTGTTTATAGTTGGCTGTTTTAAAGTTTGCAGTTTCTGTTGAATTTTATCGACTTGGTCACTTGGAATAAGCTCCATTTTTCTAGCATACTCCATATTTGATGGTAGAACGACCTTTTTGTTCAGGAAGAACCACTAAATAAATTCGATATTAATCCACCAATGATCGATGCTAGTAAAACAGGTAAAAATCCACCTTTTTGGACGATAAAGTTTTTCTTCTTCTTCCACGTACCATGGGTTTCCGCTCATTTACGAAGTAGTATTTTATGCTTTTTTAACTTTAGTCTCTCTCGCTTCTTGAGGGGCACGTTTCCCAATAATGTACTTAGAGCACACTCACAAATACATTTTACAAGTCGGGCATCCAAGGATTTTAATAAAGCAAGACCTTGGCCATTTACCACGTTTCGACATCATTACAATCGTGCAACTGATACTTGTTCCTCACTGTGACCTCTCTTTATACCTTTGGTACGTACGTAAACATAATGATAAGGGTCATCTGGAAAAATACTTGTCCGAAATCGGCAATTGTCGGGGGTGGATTGTTTCAAATCAAGAAGTAAATAACCATGAGGTTGAGAAGTGGCATCATGATAGGCTTCTTGTATAAATCGGAAATTTTCAGGGCAAAACTGCCGAGCTAGATGCTGGATTTGGGCACGATCTCGAGGGTTTTTAAAAGCAACAATATAGTTCGCATTTAGAGAAATATCTCTTTGTCCATGGCTCTGATGAAAGAGATTTTAAGATATAAAAATTACACTGACATTTTTATGATGACTACCCTTGGTAAACAGATCTACTACTGTGCTATTTCAAGACTCTCTCATTAAATCGTCGATAATTATGAGTTTAACACTAGGGTCATTGGAATAGTCAGACTATTGAGATAAACCTTCACAAAATTCTATTATTTTTCCATATTGCTTGTAAGCTGTTTGCCACTTGGAATAGTAAAAAATTATACGCTTAATAGGTGTATCACACATACTATCAAAATGACGGAGAAACTTTTTTACAAAAAAAGTTTTACTACATACTGTTGGTCCACATACCAACGATGTAAATGGATGCTTCCAGCATGCGTCCATAATTAAGAATGATAGAACTTCAACTAGTAATTATTATTTATAGAATAATATCCTGATTCTTTTAACTAAAAATTTCTTTTTATTCACTTTTTTTTATTATCTTTATTTTGTGGAAATTGATCAATAAGATACTATCCGCGTGGTCAGAATGCTTGAGCTGATTCTTCTGACCGCTCTCCATCACGTCAATAAACAAGCTTATTATGATGTGTACCTTCCAGCACGCCCAGAGATGAGCTTACATGGGCGTGCGAGTCCTCCCGCCGCGCCGCGTTGGACCACTGCCGCAAACCCCTAATTTTTAAGCTATATTCTGGTTGCCTGTTTTAGGTTAGAAAAATCACATATACAATTATATTACTCTAAATGATTTTTGCTTTTAATTAAAAAAATAATAATACAATTGAATTTTTCATGCATTTTGGGGTGATAATAAAATTTTCAGGCAATTTTTATGTTGTAAAAGTATATTTCATTTTATTAAATTCCCTTTTAAATATATACTGAATAATTTGAAAATTTGAAATTAATATATTTAAATTTCATTTTTAATTCTATTTTTCTATTAAGCCCACACTTATATCGGACAATTGAAGAGTGTAGGGCTGAGACCCTCCATGAAAATAGTCACTTAAGTCAGTAAGTGTTGGTAAATTGGGGTGATGCTTCTGACTGCACGGATCGAAAAAAGTATTCTCGCCATCATCACCAAACAGTCCAAATTGCTCAACTGAAAACAAAAAATATCATTATTAGTAAGGAGAAGAATTTTTTTCAAAAAAAGGCAAAAAGAAGTAAACATACAATTATTTTATTTTTGAAATGCAAAAACTATTGTGTCTGTGTGTAGGAATGAGAGTGATTCTTCAAATTTTCATAATTCGATTTATATGGTTAAAAAAGAAATAACTTATTTATCTTATGAAATGTAGCCAAATGGTAGAGAGTCATATCCTTCAACTAATCGTCTTTTAATGTACACCAGACGACATATTTTTCCTCTTGTTTTGTAACTACCTGGTGATAAGGTGTTCTACGGACACTACTAAACTTTAATCTAATTGGTTGTGTCTTTCTAATAACTAGATCACATATTGAGTCAAAGTTTATTATTTCGGAATTTTCATGGTTTAAATTAATACCTTTCACTTTACAAACATTGTGGTTTTTACCATCAGATGATCGTATCTTATATGCATAGAATTTAAGACCATCCGAGACAAAATTTTCTATGAAACTACCGGAGCCATAAACTTCGAGCTCATCAGTTAAGTCACCTAAAAGACAGTCTGTATCTGGATAATACTCATTTGTCTGATTATTGTTGACAAAAATAACTGAATCCGTGTCAAAATAAAGGACACGACGATCTAGTTGCTTCGCCAACGAGCGTAAACCAGGATTCTTTTTCATATTTTTCGGATCTAGGGCTATACCCTCAGGCATGAAAAATTTTTGAATAAATGCCTTTTTCGTAGCCTCATCAGTACAATAGGCAGGGTATCTACTGGCTTCATGCTTCAGTTTAAAAAATCGATTCATATATTCTACAAAAAGACCACCCATTTTTGTGACCTTATTATATTGAGTAGTCTCATACTGCCAAATTTAAAAAATGGCAGTAATTTTATACCCCTCTTGAATCGCAGCTTATATCTTGTCGAAAACCCATGTTCCTTCAATTTCTCTCGCATTTGTGTTATTAACATGTGGACAATCACTCTGTATTTGTTCTTTACAGCAAGTATTACACAAAAGGAACATGAGTTTACCATGCATGCGGATAGGCAAAACATGTAAATACTTATTGGTAGGAGGTAATACTCTACATTTAACTAGTCCCTCGACATTAGATAAATCAAAGTTTACACCGGTTAAACTTTTGCAGTCATCACCAATGTAAACTTTGGGATGAACAATGAGAAATTTTCCATATTTTAAAACAAATGGATAAAGTAAACAAATATCAAGATATGATATTTTCACTTTACCCTTAGCCTCATAATACGAAAATGTATTACCTGTTCGACCCCCATAAAATGCATCTCGAGGATTCAAGGCATCAGTCATCGAAAGTGGGTGGTCTTTTCAGAAACTACGTAAATGATCATTTTGAACTTTTTCCTTATCAATGGAACACTCCCACTTTTCGACTACCTCATTTCCTAATGAGCGAAGTTGATCAGTTTGAGCATTTGTTCGTTCAAAGCGATCATTTAGAGATTCAGAACTTTTATCGAAACCTAACTTTTTATCCCGATTTAATTTAAAACATTGCGGACATCCATGCCAGTAGCAACCATGGAAATGGTAAACTACTTTCGTACTTACTTCTTTATTTTCAAAATAGCCATCGACTAGACATCCCTCTGGCAATCTAAATTTTTGTGCCCTGCCTGCATGAGCAATTTCAATGTCCAAATCGCGTTCTAAGGCTAATAACCATTAGATGGCTTTTTTCGACTATCAGCCCTTCTATAACCACCGTTTGTTATGACACCTATTTGGTCAGCTTTTAGATCATTTTTTCTGAAAACTTTTGAGCACGCCGATGCAATTGTCATGCTCTCAATAAATGGATCGACATTGGCAACTTTAAGAAATAATGCTCTAAAAGCCAAACACGCTCTACGAAAAATGTCCACATCATTTATACACTATGATCTCAATTCTTCTTTGAAATTAAAATTGTATTCTGATGTGACACATTCTTCTTACCACTTGTAAAATGACTCCCGAGCCTCACGAGACATTGTATCGGGTGAAAAATATTTGGCATCAGGTATTTTTGCAATGTACTCTTGATTTTCGGGAGTATTAAATAAATGGGGAAATGTACCCTTCTTTGCCTCTTCTAAACCAAAAGCTTCAGGCAATTGTCTTAATGGCATATGAAGGTAATTCAAGCTGTCAATAAAACGGGTTTGATTTACCTTCATCAAAAGGATGCTAGTCCCATTTAAAATAATTTCAGATGAATTTCTAAGCCCTTTTTCTTTAATAAGACGACTCAAAATACATTTAGAATCAAACCCTTTAGCATTATATGCTATACAAACGGTTTCCGTGAAATGACTCATTTTTCGCGTACCAAATTTTGTAAACTCGGAAACAGGATCTTCACTAAAAATATACTGTCTGATACCGCACGATTTTCATCGTACATTTGGGTCAGGATCATCCAAACACTCATCACATACCTGTTGTGCTACACACAAATTAGGTACGTGAATTTTCGTAGATTCTTGGCCAACGACAGATTCACTCTGTTTAGTTTCAAAATCGTAAAAAATGTATGCGACTTTCTTATTATAATGTGGATGCCCAACTGGTGTGATGTAGCACAAATGGTTGTCTGGACAAACTTTTCTGCACGTAACACAATTTGAATATCCACATTTATGATCTTTGACATCTAAATGGTTAATTAATTTTGAACAACTACCACAAATTTTAAATACTGAACAAATACTTTTTCCCTTGCTGCATGAATCAGGATGTAAATGGTTTCTCATACATGAGGCCCCATACAAGGACCTAAGGCATGAATCGCATTTCATTTCCTTTTAGATATCCCCAAATACAATCCTACTTTTCTGATTACAGGGTGGTGATATGTGGCAAGCGTTACATTTTTCTGCGCATAAATGTCTCTCAGGATTTTTATAAGCCTTGTAGCAAGGTATAGAAAAATGTCGACTACCAACAGCCCCTATCAACGATAAAATAGGTGAAAAATGGCATTTGGGAGCACCTTCATAGAGCAAGTAAATATTTTGCTTAACTATATCCCCTTTATTTATAATATCAGAAGTTCCGCCATAAAAATCTTTTGCCTTTCCTAAACCAAAGCTATCATAATTATACACAATTATTGCTATCTGAGATTTTGATAGGAACTTTTGATACTGGACAAGTTCTGGAATGCCACAGCCATTTAGAGGTATAATTACACCGGCGTCTAGCGTTAACCTATTAGCAGCAGTGCATTGATGCACACCACCTCTCTCGCGTTTTCGACCTCAGTCATTTTGTAATTCAATGTTATATTTATTGGCCAACAATTTCCAAATTTATTGGCCAAAAATATTTACCCTACTACATCATTATGATTGCACCAATTAATCAAATATTTAAATAATTCGCGAAATACCGATTCGAGCCATTCCACAGGGTTATTATTGCCAGGTGGAGAAAGTTTAAATTTTATTTTAAACCATATAAACCGAATTTTTGAATATATTCGGTACTTTCACTGATTTTACAAATAATTGGTGAATCTTTCATCCTCTCATTCCTACCTTGTGCATCGTCCAGGCTGTATGTTGCTGATATGTGTGGGTCTCTGGAAGGTTCTGCAACCTGAGACGTACCAATATTCGTATGTGGTACTCTCAAGAGTTCAGCATCCTGGGAAGATTCATACAGGCCAGGCTCCTGCTGTCCAGCATCGGCTTGGACCATCACAATGTCCTGGATGGTATTTTGACAATCTGTAAAAATTAAACAATGAAATTATAATTTGAGAGAAACTATATCAAAATTTATCTTCTATACATATATATTGTTGGCGTTGAAGTTATTGTTGTTGGGGATTCTGTTGCTGAATTTCTTGTGTCATCCCATCGTCACTTTCAAGATTTATTTCCAGAATTGGAAGTTTTGTAATGTTACTAATCGAGGCCTTGGTTTTTTTATTTCGTGGATCACGTTCCGCTACATCTGCTTCCATCTCATCGTCAATAACATAGACTGTCTGTGTTAATAAATTTGGCAGCTTTTTTTAAATAATTATAAAAAAGCGAAAAAATAAGTAAAATTGTAATGTACTACTAACCTACTGTTTCCTTTGCACTTTCTATCGAGATGTCCAATGAATGCCTCATTTTGATTGCTGCTGGGACACAGCGGACAAGTACCTCCTTGTTCTTTGTCTCCGCTGCCTCATTTATGAGTTTCACTAGGGCAGCAGAAGAAGTGCATTCAGCAAGATATGCCTCCAAACCAGCTATTGCAGCTAGGTGTTCACTTATTGCATCAAGTGCAATTCCGGCATTGTTTAACGCACTGTCACACATTTTTTAAAATTATGATTCGAGTTTTGAATCAAAAGCACTTCAATCACTTTTTAACCCAATTTTGAATTTGGGACACTTCACTCACTTTTTCTCTTAATTAACTTTTAAACTTGGGAATTAAGGAATGACTGTAAAAACACGTTTGGTAATCTAGGGGACAGTGTTGCATAAGCAAAGGCAAGATCTAGACTGATTTTTGGGAAACTGTGACTTTCTTGCAAGGTAAATGGGTCCATCCCCTCTCATCTGTTTATGGTCACATCCCCAACACTCTTGTAAGGACCCTTAAAAAACCTATTAACAGACGTTCTCACAAATCCATACAACTTTCCAGTATATGTATTACATTTTAAAACCAAAAACATTTATTTATCATAAAAAAAAATATTTCCATTTGATATATTTTTACAAAAACTTTCATAAAATAATTATTACATCATTTCAATGTTTAAACCATTTTTTCTTACCTTATATATCATAATTCTGAAGTTTTTGATTAGTTGTTACTGAACTTGTCTCCATTAGTATAATTACTAACCGAAATACTTACTTGATGCTGGTAATTAGTAAAAGAAGATAATACTGAAGTGAATTAGTAAGCGATTGTTACTAATCTTTACTTAAAGTATATTTTAAAATATTTTACATAGATGAAACTGCTTAAAACTTAACTAAACTATTTTGGTTCTCTTTCCCCCATTTCATTTAACTTTTAAAAATACAACTCCCCCTACCCCCTTTTTACAATTGTCCCCCACTTCTGTGTATTTTCCCCACTACCTAATAACCTATCATAGTTCAAGATACCTATATGAAGCTTGTTCAGACACGTTTTAACCCCACTACCTTATATCCGATCATTTTGATACATAAACTGTACCTATGCTTGTTTACTTATTAGTTCCTCTGCATCTCTGAACACAATAAATACAATGTCTCAAAATATGATAAAACAGACAGACTCAGACATTGAAGATATTATCACCTCACAATCTCTTAATGATTCTTCTTCAAGTCATAAAAGAAAAAAAGTTTGGAACTACAGATCGATGGATGTTTTGAACCAATTGTCAAAATTGTTACTAATAAACTACAGGGAATCACTTTTAGGGTTTCAACATGGACAACATTCCTGCAACAGATCAATATCATCGACGATTATTTTGAAAAGGAGAAACAACCCTCATCGAATCATACTGAACTCCTTGAGATAAATGACTACAAAGTGATATTTACAACATCTTTTGGAGAAAAGACCATTCTTTTCGACAGTATACCTGAACCTGTTGCAGAATGTGAAAATAGTGAAAATGCTTGTGAAGTGAAGAAACAAAAAGTATATGTACCTGCTTTTTGCAATGAAAAAAACCACTTTTATTGGTTTAAAGAATGTTCTTTTGTGTGCAGACGAGTATGTTAGTATGGTAAAAGTCTTGTGTGGCTTAGTCGAAAATTGCGTGACTGAAATTGTAACATTATTAACTGATCATTGCATTTCCAAAAAGTTGCCCGAACCATCTGAACAATATATTTTTAATGTCATGAACAGAGAAAAAATAATTATTACAAAGATATTCTTAATGCCCGATTATCGTCCAAATTTAACGACTATTATTTCGACATTGTATATCATGAAATTGGTGGCGTTTTATTAACTCACCTGACTTCTCGTGTACGCACAAATGTTCTAAAAAGAATCACATTCAACTGGATGGTTAAAATAAGTGGAAAAATGTAATAGAATAATTCTCGTTTTGAACATTTTCTTCGTATAATAAATATGTCTTTTTTAAAAGTATTTCAACATGTATCTACTTATTATCCTTCCTTTACTAAATATGCAATAGCCTTAAAATAGTTAGCGATTTATTTTGGGAAAAGTATCACTTTGAAGTTAAAAAAAAATTGTACACAATCGTTTTCTAGCTTCAGGAGGTAATCAATTTTTGCACCCCTCTATGAAAAGTTTACTTCTGATAGACGGTCAGTAAGTAACGGGAGCCAAAAAGGACTTCCTAATGCTTTTACATTGACCTATACAGGCTCGAACTAGATGCGATTTAATTGTAACTAATACATTCAGCTTCCTAGTCAGTTGTGGATACATTTAGGAGGTCATAAATTCTGAACTATTCAGGCTAGAACCAGAGATTGGAATCCTTAATTTTTAAAGGGTCCAGGGTCCTAAATGGTCCAGCAAAGGTCCGGTCCGGACCCGAACCCGTAAGTATTTATAAGGTCCGGGTTCGGACCTGTACCCTTAAGAACTTAAAGGGTACGGGTCCGGACCCGGACCCTTTAGAATTTAAAAGGTTCAGGCCCGATCCGAACCCTTAAAAATGTAACGGGTACAGATCCGCCCGTAACCATAAGAATTTATAAGGTCCGGGTTCGGACCTGTACTCTTAAGAAATGAAAGGTCACGGGTCCCGACCCGGATCCTTAAGTAACCTTTTAATGGTGGGTCCAACCTAAAAGGTTCTTAGCATTACATTTAAAAAATTTACAAATTGATGGACGACCAAATGAGATAGAATAAAGAGAAACACAAATTTGAGATAAAAAATAAACAATTCTCAAGTTTGACTCAAATTTTGAAAATCTAATTAATTCGGTGGATTCACATAAAAGTCAGTAAGAGGGGTTTTTCGAGTCACAGATAAATAATTTCCGGTTGAAATTAACAAATTAAAAAATTTGACTCAAATTTTGAGAATTTTATTAATTATTAATTATTATTAATCAAATCGTGTTTGTAAATTTCTCAAATATATGTATTTCAAGGAACCTTTTTTTAGGGGTTCATGTCCGGACCCGTACCCTTAAGATCTCGAAGGGTACGGGTCCGGGCCCGGGCTTTATAAAATTTAAAAGGTTCGGGTTCGGACCCGGACCCTCAAGAACTTAAAGGGTACAGTTCCGGACCCGAACCCTGTAAATTCTAAACGGTCCGGGTTCGGACCCGTACCCTTATGAAATTAAAGGGTACGAGTCCGGACCCAGACCTTTTTGAATTTAAAAGGTTCGGGTCCAGACCTGGACCCTTAAGAACTTGAAGGGTACGGGTCCGGACCTGTACCCTTTAAAATTCAAAAGGTCCAGGTTTGGATCCGTACCCTCAATAAATTAAAGGGTCCAAGCTGAACCCGGACCCTTAAGGAACCCTTTAAACTCGGGTCCAAGCAAAAAGGTTCCGATCCGTGGCCAAAACATTCTTTTTTTTTATTCTGGACCAATTTTTAGACTTTTTTTTATTTTTTAGCATTTTTACGTCCAATAAGCCAGAGTTGTAAAATCTTAAAAAAACTCACGAATTTATGTAACAAATTTTTCAAAATCTAAAAAGGATGGGAAAGTCAATCAATATCAATTACACAGGAACTTATTTTGAGCGCAAAATTAAAGGTTTTTAGTAGAGAAAACTTTATTTATTACTACTAGATGACGCTGCCCACTCGGCACGTAAAGATAAAAATAGGACCATTATAGGACCGTCCGATTACTGAGTGCTTTTTCTGTGCCGAAATCAGCACATCCGGTAATAGGGGTTCGAATTGAATTCAATAGAAACGTTTCTATTGGTTTTCTATCGTATATTTTAAAATATAATTTCTGTGCTTAAGAACGTCGGAAATGATTGGTATGATTCAAGTCCAATTTCTCTCCGAACATCGAGCTGTCCCATGAACATTTTCGAGTCTTTCCAAATGTCCCACTCTCCGACTTCTTTCCGATAATTTCCGAATGTCGTCGAATGTTTCCGATTTCTTTTCGGATGTCGCCGAATATTTCTGATTTCTTTACGAATGACTACCCAGTCTACTCTTTCCGAATGTATCCAATTTCTTTCCGAATCAAATAAAATTTTTTTTTTTTTCGTAATAATAATTAACTTTTATCTTCCAAGTCTTTTAAATTGAAGCGATCATATTGATCTGATTTTATGAAACTCATAAAGCCTTTTTTACTTTCGTACATCACGTACATTATTGCTGCACATTATTACATCTAAATATTCCAAATGTCGAATATTCCATTTTCCCAAGTCTCATTTAATATTCCTTCTTTTTACGGTAAAAATAATATGATATAAAATATAAATTGCACTATGCTTGAATGAACGATGAATAGCCGAAAGAAGAGTCACTTTGATCGATTTCCATAACCACAAGAAAAAACAAGGTTTATTGAAAAACCAACTGAGCACAATGACCTTCTTTTACTGAAATCGCTATGGAAAATTAGAAATATCCATAATTTGTTGTGATTTTAAACAAGAATCTTTGGAAAAGCTATGAAAGCATCTCGTCTCTGCTTGTCCCCAGCGTCATTTTTATCTAAGATTGTTGCTTACTCACTCCGCGCGTTTATTGGTGCGATCAATAAACCCAATCGATAATAAGCATTCGACTGCACTAATACTTGACTGACCCAAAACAATTAAGTGTCATTATATTTTTGAAAAAATCTCATTAGTGAATGTCGTGAATGTCAACCTCTGTCAATGATAATGATTCTAGTAGATCTCACCAAAAAATATAACCACATTTAATTGCTTTGTTTCAAACGATGTTTGGTTCAAAATCGAGTTCACTGCAAACGAATAGCTACCATAATCGATATGAATGAAATCGAAGAAACAAAATGGCGAAGCAAGAGACATTCATAATGATTTTTCCAAGACTTTTGGTTTGAAATCATACATATACTCCAATATGCTTTATTCTCCATAGTGTTTTCAGTCACACATTCTTTTGTGCAGTTATTTTTGAAGTAAATCTGTTGTTTCTTAGTGTCAATATAGAAATGGAGTCAAATAATGCTTCCACAAGTCCAGTTCAAGGCAAATTATATTCAATAACCAGCTTGAACATTTTTTTACAATACAAAAATAATAAAAATAACATAAATATATATGAAAAATAATAAAATAGTTCTGAAATTTTCCTATTTGTAGGTTTTTTGGAAAAATCTCTATACGACAGTTTATTTTCAATTCAGAATAAATAAACAGTGGGACATACAGGAAATACAACTTATAGTTGAAAGTGAAACTACTTTTTAAACACTTTTTTTTGGTTGACGATCAATAATTTTAGCTTGAAACGTACTTTTTTAAAGTAATTTATTGAGATTTATTTATATTCCTTTTTATATTTAATCACATTTATACATTTATTTTAATTATTTTTCAATTTATTAACTTTTTTAATTTTATAAAGTTATTAGTAAAGTATATGTTATTATTTATTAAATATACATATATATATATATATATACATATATATACATGCATAATTAATACAACAATTAATCATTTATATTTTATATTTCACATTTATTCGGAACGAACATAAACAGTGGAACACTTCAGAGAAAGTTTGGAAACA
>NC_046661.1:40278535-40284900 GCF_010883055.1 Belonocnema kinseyi | reverse complement strand
CATGCATAATTAATACAACAATTAATCATTTATATTTTATATTTCACATTTATTCGGAACGAACATAAACAGTGGAACACTTCAGAGAAAGTTTGGAAACACATCGGAAACCTTCGGAACGAGAGGCGTTCGGAAAGAAGTCGGAAGCAAAGTTCCAATACAATTCGTAAAGGATCGGAGAGGAACCTCTTTCCGTTTCTTCCGCTAAGGTGATCAGAATTCTATTCTGTGCAAAAGATCAAACTCGCCGAATAAGATGTTATTGGTTTGTTTAAACTTTTTTTAAACCACTAAAAATGTTAATATAAACATTCCTGTACATTATTTTATAACTGTGTCTGATAAGGAATCAATCAAAACTGCTTGATTTAAAAATATTTATTTAAGAGAAATCTCTTTTGAATACTGAAATTGTTTTAAAGATATATTGCACATAATATCGTAAGAAATATCGCTCATTTTATTCTTTCAATCATTCTCCACAAATTCATTTGCTATGTTTTTATTTAAATCAATTTATTTGCGTAAAATATTGTATACAAAAGTAATATTTCCAAAATTATGCATATATAAAAATCATATAATTAGATTTAAAACTCTACGATTAACGAAATTATAGAAAATTTACTCTAATATATAATAAATTACGTTAATAAAAATCATAAATAGATGAATAGTTACATCATTCAAAACTATATTTATACAAATATAGCAACTTGCCGACATCCTTTTCGATAAGTTTAATCAGATAACAAAATGTGAGCAATATGCGACGCATTATGCACGCACGTAGCGTCGTGCCGATCAACACGCACAGAATGCTCTCACCTGCGCGGACACATGCGTCATCAATTGAGTCGCATATCGCCCGCATGCCATAAGTCATTAAGTGAGACGCATATTGCTCGCATACTCGGAATTTGGGCTATTAATATCCAAAATTTTCATTTTCCTACCAATTTTTTTTTTATATTTATAACGGTAACTTTAAAAATCACAATTTATGATATTCATATAAAAGCACCGGAAGTTGAAACATAAGAGGTTAAGTTCATCTACATTTTCCCTTTACCTTTTGTATCTTACCTTGCATATACCTTTCGTTATAATTTTTTGCATATTTTCGTTGATTTTTTTAATTATAGAGTTTTAGCAACAAAATTTTCCAGCATAGTTCTTGCTGTGAATACTTGACTTAATTTTGGCACTATTAGACACTATCTGCTATCCCGGTAAGAAGGAGTTGATTGGAACGCATAGACTGGCATTTAAAGAATGGACATTCCAATGTCGTTAAATGCGCACAAATGGCATTTTTGTCCGAAATGCCATTAAATGCGCTTTACTGTAAGAAAATCGTTTCGTTTCAATCATTTTCAATGCGCATAAACTTCAAGGGTTTACAGTGATTTGCTTGTAATGCCTATGAGTTTATGCCATTTAATGTCCCTCAATGATAATCGGAAAACCGTCAAATTGTATGCCATGCAATGCCTTTTCACGAACCAAGTATCGAACCGTGTCAATGCCATTTATTTCTGTTGATAAAATATTGAATAAAATCAATGCTGGTCAATGCGATTTAATTATTTTCCAGACAAAAATGCAATTGGTACGCAATTAAACGCATCAAAATGTCCATTTTTCTTAATGCCAATCTATGCGTCCTAATGAACTCGTTGTTACCGGGATGTTATCCACTCCAAAAAGATTCAACATTTCCATATGTCTTGCAAGTGCCCAGGGGGAAAAATTACATACATTTTTTTTCATTGCCGCAATCAAAAATAATTCAAAGGATAATCTAATGTAAGAATATAAGAATATATGTAAGAATAATGTAAGAATAGAGTTTGAGGTTAATTACGCCACTATAAACTCTATAACTTTCACATGTTTTTACACCTAACGCATATATAAGTCATATTGAAATTTCTAGTTAATTAACACGTGTTTGTGGTAAAAAAACAGTCGACACCGGTCAGCACAGGTCGGCATGTGGGTAGTAAGAGGGTAACGGGAACAAATAGAGAAGGATCCGCCTGCGCAAGTTAAATCAAATTTCCACCTGCATTAACAGTTGACTCGGTTTGTAGAGCTCGCTTTATTAACATTCGTAAATACCAATTCTATGTGATTTTTAAACTGAAATTAAAATGTATGCAAACTTAAATTAAATTTTTAACTGCATATAATTTTCAATATTATGCAGTCAGCCTTCAATCGATCAGATTAAAAATTAAAGTGTGAAAAAAAATAATTTCACTTGATATTTATTGAGGACTAAATTCATTTAAAATTACAATGTTTATCATTTTAAGGGTGTTGGTTCAATTTGACTTAGAATTTTTTTTAATAGGTACGGCACTGATTCCATATATATTTTTTCCGAAGGATTTGTGAACAAAAAAAAGAAAACTTGTCGAATACCCGGAGTTTTTCGAGATCCTCGGATCAATAAAATGTTGAAAAATCAAAAAATTTGTTGAGGAAATGATTATTTTCCCGACAAAGATGAATTTTGCGAAAGATAGAAACCAGCGGATAGCAGATGGCAGCATTTAAACGATTAGAATCGTTTGCTAATTTATTTTTTTACTCACAATTCTGACATAATATAAGAATTCTAGAGATCAACGGCTCTTCCAAAGGGCCACGTTTTGATGATGATGTCCCTAAATTTTTCGAAATGCGTTTCGAAATGGAGCAAAACGCAGAGAGACCTGGCATGCCCTGTCTGTGTTGTGCGGAATCGGGGCGCCCTTCGTTATCGACCGTACTACAGTTCTCAAAGGGGAAAATCTCTTCTGGGACATTGACTTTTTGATGAGACTATCATCAATCGATGTTACTTCAAAAATAATAACACACGTGTCCCGGATTTTTTGGTCCCTTGTAAGAACTATAAACGCTTGTAAATCACATTAGCCAAGGGTGCAGAACCTGTACTGGTTCACGCGCATGGACTCCCATCAAGCTCCACGCTGTCGTGGTTTTGAATCTTTTTCTCAACTTATTTTTCATATTTTAAACATGCCAAGTAATAATTTTTAATGCTTCCCTGGCGAATAATTTTTTTTTTAATATTACTGGAAAATAAATAGCCAAGGGTGTAGAAACTGTACCGGTTCACGCGCATGGACGAAAAGTGTCTGCATGATATTTAATTCCCAGTAATATATTTCAAACAAATAATTTATTCGCCGAGGAAGCATTAAAAATTATTATTTGACATGTTTACAATACGAAAAAAAAGTTGAGAAAAAGATTCGAACCCACGACAGCATGATTAGCAGTCAGACTCTTTTCCACTGGACCAGCGGAGATTGATGGGAGTCCATGCGCGTGAACCGATACAGGTTCTGCACCCTTGGCTAATGTGATTTACAAATGCTCATAGTCAGAATTGTGAGTAAACAATTAAATTAGAAAACGATTCTAATCGTTCAAATGCTACCGTATGCTACCCGCTGATTTCTATCTTTCGCAAAATTCATATTTGTCGGGAAAATAATCATTTCCTCAACAAATTTGTTGATTTTTCAACATTTTATTGATCCGAGGATCTCGCAAAACCTGAGATATTCGACAAGTCTTCTTTCTTTCGTTCACAAATCCTTCGGAAAAAATATATATGGAATCAGTGCCGTACCTATTTAAAAAAATTCAAAGTAGGATTGAACCAGCACCCTTAAATCTAGTTGAAAAATAAATTAACATCATCAAAAACTCTGCCAAACATTTTTTAAAATTTATAAACGAGGAAAATATGAAAATACCTATATTAATAATTAATCATTATGATGACGTTAGAAATTAAAAATAAATGAAAATATCTTAGAAATTATTTTTATATTGGTATGGTAGTTCAAATTACTCAAGTTTGATAATTAATAGTACTTATGAAAAAGAAACATTTCTCAAATCATTATTTTTTCATACATCTTCATGATGACGAAATCCGACTCATAAAGCTAACAGCATGTGTCTATGTTCGATGACGGGGAAATGCGATCCAAATGTCGGTCAAACTAAGCCATAGATGGTACCACAAAAAGTAGGTCTGTCTTTTTCATTGAATTGCATTAAGAAAAAGCAAAAATAATTAAAAACTTGCTACTGTTTGCAAATAAACAAAATATAATATATGAAAAAATAAGAGTAACTATTACTAATTATTTCAAAAAAAACAAAGTCACGAAAATATGTAGTTTAATATGAATAAAATTTAATTTTGACATACATTTTAAAAGCAGTTTGAACTTTATATTTTTGTGATTTATTTTGCTCATATTATTGATTTTATTATTTGTTAAAGTTAAACAAAATTATTTATTGTAGAAATAATTAATAATATTTAAGACCTCAATGACAAAAATATTTAAAACATATACATGATCAGAAGAATTAATGAAAAATATATTACTTATATCTATTATAAATATAATAATAATTAAAATATGTAAGACTACAACTTACGTTGCAAAGTAAAGAATCTTTCTTCATTTAAAATCTTAAAGATTTCAAGTTTTGAAGGAACTATTTGTAAAAATTAGTGGTAATTGTAATTCAAATGTTTGAGGGAATAATTTTAAAAAAAGTCAAGGACACGAATGATAAATCAGAAAATGGATTTAATATAATGTATATATTTATTTAAATTAAATTAAACATCATATATACATTCATACAGTTCAATAATTTATTTTTTTCATAATCTTGAAAGCTTTTTCCTCGCTGCATTCAGCCTCTTATAATTTTATTTAAACATTTAAATTTAAAGGAGATTTTGAATTAAATAGTTAATTATATTATTGCAAACCTCATTTCTAAAATAAACAGACTATAAGCTATTAAAATCTATAAACAAACGTACTGCACTCATGACACACAGTTGGAGGAAATGCACTTTTTTCATTCAAAAATGTCCAGAGCCTTCAATTTTCTTGCGATTTTGAATTTTTCTGTTTTAAATTAAAGATAATTAAATTCCATAGATCTTAACTCTCCGAAATGTCGTCTTCTCTATATTTTATTAATAATTTTTCCAATCAAAGTATGAACAAAGTCTTATTATTGGTGAAAAAAAATTTTTTTGTTATAAGTGCTTCCCATTAATGTAAGAGTTACATTTAGTAACAAAAATAATTGAAAAGTTTATAATAATCTCTGTGATACACAATTTTTGTGTCAAAATATTAGAATTTGAGATTTCTCAAATTATAATTTCCTTCAATGACCTGAACGACTTCAGATATTCCTTAAAATAATAAATATTTAATAATATTTGATCAAATATAACAATTTTAATTTTTGTAAATAAATTAGATAAACAAATTTAAAATGTTTGCCCTTTCGCATAGAATTTTTTTTTTGCACTAGCAATGTTTTAAGCTATTGGAAGAATGACTGCTAGACACAAAAATATTAGAAGCGTTAACAATAACCACTGTTATTAACAATTCTTGTGGCAAAATATTTAAACTTAAGGTTTTATCAAATTGGAACATTTTTTATGTAAATTGTTTATAAACATGTAAGTTGTTATATTCCACTAAATATGATCACATATTTTTGTGACTAACAGTTATTCACCCAACAGCTTAAAATATTTGCAGTGTAAAAAGAAAATTTAATTGCGAAAGTACCAAAATTTTGAATTTCTTTACCTAATGTATTTACAAAAGCTTAAATTGTTATATGTTATCAAATATTATTAAATATTTATTGTTTCAGGGAATACCTGAAGTCTTCCTGGCGCTTGAAGGAAATAATAATTTGAAAAATCTCAAATTATAATATTTTGCCACAAGAATTGTTTATAACAATAGTTATTATAAACTTTAAAATTATTTTTGTTATTAAATGTAATTCCTACATTAATGTGAAGCACTTTTAGCACCAAAAAATTTTACCGATAATAAGAGTATTTGTTAATCAAATTTGTTTCCAACAAATAAATGGAATGATAAATAAATTATTTGTATTTTATGAGTCCCTAAACATTAATTTTCAACAATACAAAGTTTTCCTGATCAGTTATCAAAGCGTAAAAAATTGTTATGTACAAAATTTCAGTTTTTCCATGCTTTAAATAGCAAAATTATTAATAAACAAACAGAGAAGACAAAAGTTCGGAGCGTCAAGCTGAACGAAAAAAGTGAATTTCCTCCTACACTCCGTCATGAGTACGGTACGTTTGTTTATAGAGTTTAATAGTTTATAGTCTGATCATTTTAGAAATGAGGTTTGCAATAATAATTCAAAATCTCCTTTATATAAAAATTTTTTACTAAAATTATTAGTGGTTGAATGCAGCCAGAAAAAAGATTTTAAGATTAAGCAACAAATAAATGATTGCACTG
>NC_046661.1:40272858-40278435 GCF_010883055.1 Belonocnema kinseyi | reverse complement strand
CAGCTAATATTACTTCATGAAACTTAGGCGATTTCAACACTTTTCCTGTTATTGACAAGCACTGTGAACGTCAAATAGATAAAATGGCCATTTTTTCGCCATATTTGTGTGTTTATTTATAGAAAATTGAAAACCTAATTGAAAAATCATGCTCGACAACTCTCTTAGAAATCATATGAACTTCCATCTAATACAACGCTGCTGAAGGTTTTTTGAAATCCCCCCGCCCCCAAACCCTCGTTAATCGAAGTTTTGTTGGTCACTAAGGTAGGGATTTAATTTAGAAGTTGAAAAAAGGTAAGGCTGGTGTTTCGACCTATGTGCAACGTTTAAATCGTAAAAATGAAATTGGAAATGAGTAAATTCAGTTTTTGGAAAACCGGCAGATGTTGCAGTAAAATGTTCAATAACAAACTATTTTAAAGAATGCGCTTTTTTTTTTAAAGAGACAATGAAACTACGTCTGTTTTAATATCAATGCATGTTATGAATTGTCATAATATACATTTATGGAAATCGTATAAAAGTTGAGACGCAAATTCGAGTGCGAAGCACGAGATACGTGATGAGAATGTATTCGTTAAAGCCTAAATTAAATTAAAAACTAAATTACTGTTGTCAGTGTTTTGACTTTAAGGTTTAAAAAATCTGTGCACAAGTGTAAGCAATAGACAAAGACGGAGCGCGGAGCGCGAGATAAATATATTATCGAGCGCGAAGCGCGAGAACCAACAGCCGCGCGCCCTAGGCGCGCTCAAACTTGCGAGCGAAGGGAGACGCGCGCGCGGCCCTCGATGAGAATGTGCCCGCAAAGCGGGCGGATTTTTTTAATTATGCTTATGTGTACCGACTTACATTGTTTTCGTTTATCAGAACTTCATTTGGCATAAAAATATCACCAAGAATATCAAAACTGACACCACTCATTTTAAAATTATTATTTTGACTGCTTTCATCTAATTGCATCAGGTTTTCTTCTGATGCGTTTATAATTATAACGCTATTTTTTCTGAATAAGGTATTGAAAAGAGTGAAAATCTTTGAATCATTTGTTTTTTATTTTTAAGATATTTGCAGTTCGGATGGTTTGAAAATTCACCTGTGGTTTCTAAACCTTTCTTTAGCCGTATTCGATAATACACGGTTGCATTCTTGACGAAACGCAATGTTTTTACCATTTTTTTTAAAGGCAGGATAATTCTTTCCAACACGCATTCTGCGGTTTGCCGCCTCTACTCATTCTCGAAGTTGTAGAATAATAACTTTATTTTATTCACTTTAAATTTCATGCATGCAACATAATACCGCATACCGTTACCGGCGCTATTTTAAAGTTATGGAACGAAATGTGATAATGTCGACGCCACACAGTGGGAAAAAAGCACCTTTTTTGGACAAAAATCGACCGACAGTGCAATTCTTAACAGATTTTGATGTTTTTTTTTAGAAATGACCGCAAGGCTTCCAGATATAACCAGTAACAGCGGATATTTTAATTTGACCTAACGTAAATTTTTCATTTAAGAACAAAGTTACAACTTTTTATTACTAAACTTTTCCGTGATACCATTTTTTCTGAGACTGTCAAATTCATTAAAAAAGGTCATAAGTCAATCAAATAAATAACTAAAAATAATTTCCAGTGAGTTAGAGTAATTACAAAAATCGTTAATAATGTTATAAATAAATTAATTCACAAAAGTCATTTTTTTGTGATTCATAATGATTAGCTAATTTTAACCCATAGCTTTTGTATAAAGTATCACAGATAATGATGTTGTGCGCTTACAATAAGTTAGGCATAGATAATAATTGCCAATTATTTAAACAATTTTTATAAACAAATGCACATTTTGACCATTTTTTCATGAATAGCTCTGATTTTTTTGCGGAATCAATGCAAAATGTCTTGCAAAAGACTGTTTGCTGGCATATTTTTAATAGTGACAGAAACTGGTAATTATTTTTTTAAATTTATGAACAAATGCGCATTTTTACCATTTTTTTCAATAGGCTAGATTTTTTTGCAGAATGAACTGGAAATGTCTTGGCAAAGACTGCTTGCAAATAACTCTTTCTTGAAATAAAATAAAACAAATGAAGCAAACAAAAGCAGGAACGACTTGAAGTTGCTGCAGCTACAAGTAAATTGTTTTTGGTATCAACTATACCTAAAAACAGTTCAATGTAGCAGGAGCAACTTCAAGTCGTTGTTGATTTGTTTTTCTGCATGTGTTCTATTTTGCTTCATGGAAGACGTTCACAAATAGACTGCGTGTTTGTACGGAGATATTGAGGGTATCCTTCGAAGCATTTTTTAACATGGAATACAGAATGAAAAATCAGCACTTATGTGACATCATTTGGAATAGTGATCAACAATCAAAATGTAACAAAGTAGATTTGGTTTTGGATAATATTAATGCTACGTCTTCTCTTGATGAAAGTCAGTTAATGGTTATAAGAAAAAAATTGGTTGACTCTTTTATGCCTTTATATAATAGAAAATGGAAAAGTGTCTGTAGGAAAAAAGCATTGTTTGTTCAAAATCATGCTGCATTGTTAGAAGCAGAGTTCAAGGTACCTTTTCCTGGCCCACCTATCCAAACAAAAGGTTTAACTAATGTTCTAAAGAGAGGAAGACCACGATTATAATTTGAAGATGGATCTAAAAAGACGCATAAAAGGCGCGTCCAAGAACTTTCTTCAAATTATAGCAAGGAAAAATTATCCAAAGCACTTTCATTGATCAAAAATGAGTCGGATAGCGAATCTGGGACGCAGTTGCGTAAGGAAGATGATGACGAGAATAAATTGCAAAGAATCTTAGCGATGTACGTGGATTTAGGTCTGTCGAAGAGGAAATACGAAAAGCTAACAAAGTACAATGAAGAAATAACTGGCAATGATTCATATCCTCCGTATTTAAAGGTCTCCGAAGCGAAAAAAGCTTGTTTTCCAGGAAACGGTGAGCATATAGAGACATCTAATTTAAGAGCAAGTGTCCATTTCATAAATTTACTGGGTCATACAGTTAAGCGAATCTTGTTGCAATCGGAAAAAGATGATATCGCTAATCTTTTTGGTAAAAAACTAGTGCTTTTTGGAAAGTGGGGTATAGACGGTGCTTCTGCGCATCAGATGACATGAGAAAAGTGGACAAAGAAGAGTGATGATGTGGATGAAAACGATGAATCTTTTAACAGTGATTCTGAGAGTGAAGAAAACATCAGCTATCACAAGAGCTTTTTCACGGATAAATCTTTCTTTTTGATTTCCTTCGTCCCTCTTCAATTAAAAGCAGATGATGATATTATTTGGATGAATAAAACACCGTCATCTGTCAATTTCTGTAGGACAATTAAATTAAATTTCCTTAAAGAAACCGATTCTCTTGTAAAGAAAGAGTACAACTATCACATAAAGCTGCTGGAAAAAGTTCGTACCTATTCCATTGGTGTCAGTGGAATGAGTTTTGATATCAGCTTTGACTTGAAGTGTACGATGATTGATGGAAAGGTATGTAATATTCTGACTGGACAGAAAGCATCTTCTCGCTGCAATATTTGTGGAGTTAGATCAAAACATGTTGGCAACTTACCATATGTAGCTAAAATTCCATGCAATGAGGCACATTATAAATTTGGTCTCTCGATGTTGCTTGCCTGGATTCGTTTTCTGGAATATTTGTTACATTTTTCCTACAATATGGATTTTAAAAAGTTTTTCGCAAGAAAAAAGGAAGAAAAGGAAATGAAAAAATCAAGAACGGAACGTATTCAGATACAATTAAGATCCAAACTGGGTTTAACAGTTGATGTGGTGAAGCGGGGTTATGGAACAACAAATACCGGAAATGTTGCCCGTTCCTTTTTGGGAAAAGCTAAATCAGTTGCTAAAATAACCGGTTTGAATCAAGATCTGATTACCAGATTCTACGATATATTACAAGTTATAACTTGCGGAAGGATACTTAATTGTGCGAAATTGAAGACTTACTGTTTGGAAACCGCTAATCTTTGTATAAATCTTTATCCTTGGTATAAAATGCCACCATCAGTACATAAACTGCTTATTCACGGAAGTGGTATAATTCAATCTTTTAAGCTACCAATTGTCTGGTATTCAGAAGAGTCGCAAGAGGGAAACAATAAGATCTTTAGAAAAGTTAGAGCTAATAACAGCAGAATGTCTGACAGACAAATGACAAACCTAGATGTTCTTCATCATCTTCTGCTCATTCGGACCCTTTGATAAGCTGTTATAGAAAAGTATAATCCAGGAAGAGGAAACCTCTGTCAGAAATAGCTGAAAGCACGACAATCTCCAAGAAGTGAGCTCGATTCTTACTCACTGAAGCATAAATTCCTATTTATAAACGGCCCTTTTCAGGACCACATGAGTCAAAAATGATTGAATGTATCACAGTCTTAAAGGAGTGGGCTTGATTCCTACTTACTGAAGCACGAATGCCTACCTGAAAACGGCCCTTTTCAGGTCCACATAAGCTAAAAATGGCTAAGAATATCACAATCTCCAATAAGTGAGCTCGATTTTCACTCACTGAAGCACGAATGGCTATAAACAATATGACAGCGAGGATTCTTTTGCAAGACATTTCAAATTGATTCCGCAAAAAAAATCGAACCTATAAATGAAAAAATGATCAAAATGTGCAATTGTTTATAAAAATTGTTTAAATAATTATCAGTTTTTGTCACTATTGAAAAGAAAATAGCAAAGAGTCTTTTGAAAGACATTTCGAATTGATTCCACACAAAAATCAAGCTTATACATCAAAAAATGGTCAAAATGTGCATTTGTTTATGAACATTATTAAATAATCAACACTTTTCGATCACTATGAAAAATATTACAGCAAGGTGTCTTTGATCAGATATTTCAAGTTGATTCCGCAAAAAAATCAGAGCTATTTATGAAAAAATGGTCAAAATGTGCATTTGTTTATTAAAATTGTTTAAATAATTGGCAATTATTATCTATTCTTAACTTACTGTGAGAGCACATTATTATCTGTGATACTTTATACAAAAGCTGTGGGTTAAAATTGGCTAATCATTGCGAATCACGAAAAAATGACTTTTGTGAATTAATTTATTTATAACATTATTAACAATTTTTGTAGTTACTCTAACCCACGGGAAATTATTTTTAATTACTTATTAAATTGATTTATGACCTTTTTTAATGAATTTGAATGTCTTAGAAAAAATGGTATCACGGAAAAGTTTAGTAACAAAAAGTTGTAACTTTGTTGTTAAATCAAAAATTTACGTTAGGTCAAATTGAAATATCCACTATTACTGGTTATAACTGGAAGCCTTACGGTCATTTCTAAAAAAAACATCAAAATCTGTTAAGAATTGCACTGTCGGTCGATTTTTGTCCAAAAAAGGTGCTTTTTTCCCACTGTGCGCCATCTTGAAAACGTATATTACGTTTTGTACAAAACTGAGGACGTACAGTCTGTCAAGTTAAAGCGTGGGTGGCTTTACTCGCAGTCGGTAAGGTGTATCGACATGATTTTGGTGTCAAAATATTAAGAAGAGCTCCCTC
>NC_046661.1:40252025-40272758 GCF_010883055.1 Belonocnema kinseyi | reverse complement strand
ATAAACAAATTATTTTTTGAAAATTTTGTTTATGATTTTCCACAATCATACTATTTTCTAGTTATATTGCAAGAGACATTTTATGAACAAATGCAGTAATCAGGCATTTCTCGACATGAAATTTTTTTTTCGATGTACATTTTTTTAAGTCGGAACTTTATGATATTTGCAGGAAAATTCATAATTTTTTTTATTCTTATGATCTTTTAAACAAATGCATTATTCGGGCATTTGTCGGCAGAAAAATTCGGTTTCTTCAACGCCAGTCTTTTCATATGGGAAGTTAATACGAGTTTCAGAAACATTCATAATAAGTTGATCAATTTCATTATTTCTTTACACAAATTAGATAAACAAATTAATTAATCAGGCATTTGTTTACAGAAAATTTCGTTTTTTTCCATGTCAACAGTTTTAATTAGGATGTCGAAAAAAATAAATTTTCCATCGACAGATGCTCGAATAATGCATTTGCTTATTAACTTTGTTTTTAAAAATTATAAAATATGTCAACTCATCATGAATGTTGCCGAATTTATTATGAAGATCCCAATTAAAAGTCTGATATTGAAACAAAAAAGAATTGTTCCGTCGAAAGATGGCCTAATAATACATTTGTTTATTAAATTTGTTTTTAAAAAATCTTAAAATTGATACAAAAATTATGAATTTTGTTGATATTGTCATGAAGTTCCCAACTGAAAAGACTGCTAGTGAAAAAACCAAATTTTTCTCTCGACAAACGCCCAAATAATGCAGTTTTTATTAGATTTGTTTACAAAATCATAATATTATTCAACAATTTATGAATTTTAGTAAAATTATCATAAATTTCCGAATTGAAAAAAATGACATAGAAAAAAACGAATATTTCTGTCAAAAAATGCCTGATTACTGCATTTGTACATTGAATTTGTTTATAATATAAACAATTATAATCAGAAAAGAAATTTTTTACATAATATTGTTTCAATTCCAATTTCTTGCAACATAAGTTGAAAAAATGTGTATTTATGGAAAATCGTAGAAAACATGTTCTCAACAAATAATTTGTTGATAACAAATTTTTTTGTATATTGTCTAATATTGGAATATCCTTAACTAATGCTATTTTATGCAACTTAAGCGCTTTCAACCATTATCCTGTTATTGACGAGCACCGGGAACGTCAACTAGAAAAAAGGCCATTCTTTCGTCATATTTATTAATCGATAAAAAAATTGAAAACCTAATTCACAGATGCTATCGAAAAGTTATCCATAACAAATTTGTAGATCTTTTTGAAATGCAAAATTTTTTATAAGTCATCTTTTCACCCATTTTAAAATTTTAACCGCAAAATGTAATTTTTTATTCTTTTTTAATTCTGTCAAAATTTGAATTTTCAATTTTTTAAGAAAAATCAAAAAGGTGTTCAAACAATCTTGTAGGGCATTGGAAAAGAAACATTTTTCTTTTCTTGATTCTTTTTCATATCATGCGTTATTTGAATTCAAATGTTGATTTTCGTGTGTTTTTTAAATTTTTCTAAATGCTATAACCGTGGTAAATTTTGGTTTTATAAAAAAAGGCATTAGGATAAATTGTTGCCAATTAAATCTGTCAATTCTTTCGAAAGTTATCGTGCTGACAAACTAAATAATGGACAATTGACAAAAACGAGGGGGTCCAATTTTACACAAATCTAATACCTTCTCTTGATGAGATTGTAAAAATTCATTAATTTGCCATGAATAATTTTTTGATACTTCTGTTTTTGTTTTTGTTTTTTTGGTGAAAAATAGCATTAAGAACGTTTAAAAAAAGTAAATTTTTTGAAAACCCACACATGAAACGAAAAAGAAATTAAAAAACATAAGTTGTGATGAGAAGGTACCCACGCAACGTGCTGATTTTTTATTTTTAATATCGTGTTTCACGATTAAAACACAAAATACACATGCTATCAAAAAGTTATCTCTAACAAATCTGTAGATCTTTTTGAAATGCACAATTTTTTTCAGTCAACTTTCTACCCATTTTGCACATTTTAACAGCAAAATGTCATTTTTTTATATTTCACATTCTTTTTTATTCTGTCAAAATTGGAAATTTTAATTTTTTTGAAAAAATCAAAAAGTTGTTTAAACAATCTTGTAGGGCATTGAAAAAGAAACATTTTTCTGCTTGTGACATTCTTTCATATCATGCGTTATTTGGCTTAAAATGTTGATTTTCGTGTGTATTTTGAAATTTTGTAAATGCTATAACTGTGGTAAATTTTGGTTTTATGAAAAAAGTCATGAGGATAAATTGTTCGTCTGGTTGAATACTATGAACATCCGTGCAGACAACTTTAAATTTTGAAAAAAGTTCTCTCAACAATTTTCAAAATATGCTCACTTTTTGAATTTCCACCCAAAATGGCTGGCTAACGAACTTGCACTTTATTTTAGGACACTAAAATAGTATACCAAAGGCCAATTTAATCTGTCAATTCTTTCGAATATTATCGTGCTGAACAAACTAAAAATCTACACACACACACAGGCGGACTGACACATTAGTAAAAACCTGTTTTTAGGATTCAGGGGGTTTCAAAACGTGCACATTTTATTTAAAAAAAGGGGGGGGGGGTTAAAATTTTACACAAATCTAATACCTTCACTTGATGAGAATGTAAAAAGTGAGGTTGGATTATGCTTTATTCGTCACCTTCATTACGTTTATAAAGTTTTTTACACGTTTTTACGTATAATACGTCAGAAACCTCGAGTGACGTGTCACTGCACAACCCTGGTGTTGTCTGGTGCTGTCACCATATGAGACCATAACCGCAAAACGGTTTTTCGTGTATCCAATTCGCCTAAAGTTCAATTCACCAAAATGTCATTTCACCTAAAAAGATATAGTTTGGGCAACAGTGGTCAAATGTGTTCGAAAGATGGTCATGCGTGTGTCAAAAAGCTAGAGAATGATGCCAGAAGTGTCCAATTGGCAGCGTGACCTAACCAAACCTATTTATTGCCGCGTAAAGTTTTAAATTACAAAAGAATTATATTAGATACGCCGAATTTAATTGTTTATTGTCCAATTTCTGACTTAAGAGTAGTTAAAGAATAATTTGTTGATTCATAAAACAGAAGTGAAGTTAACGTTTGAGTTGCATTTGTGAATTAAGTATGTGTTTATGTTGAAACACCATGAACATTAATAAATTGATAAGAATTAATGTACATTTTTTCCTGAAAATGTTCCGAAAATAATTTTTCTCATTAATGATAAGTGTTGAGTGTCACGGATGTTAAGGTTATGAGTGTATACTTACAATTTGACAGGTTGCTCATTGTTTTGTAGATTATTTTTCAGAAGGAGAGTGAATAATTAAGAAAAAGATTGTTTGTAGACAAATGAAAAATATAAATGTTCACTGAAGAGCAATTTCAGAATAAATTGTTTCTTTATGCAAATGAAGCGAAGTGAAGGTTTTAATTGACTGCATTTGATGAGTCTGCATCCGTGAATATTAAAGCCATTGTTGGAAAAAAATGTGTTCATGCTTAGATGCCATGCATATTATTAATTGTGTGAGAATGAATGTTCATTTTTTTCCTGAAAATATTCGGAAAATAATTTTTCTTTATAATTACAGGTTTTGAGGATGAAAAATGGTAAGATTATGAGTATACATAAAAGTTAAGCGAGTGCAAATTGTTTTCGAAATTACAAGTACTGTTATTGTCTTTGACAGTTATGTATGAGTAGGTTGTGGTTTTGAAAATAAATCTATTAAAAAACGATACTTACCTAATCACTCTAATTCTGATTCATTGTTAAACAATGGTCTTCGTTGTTTGTTATTTCTTTTTGTGGCTTTCAGTGAAAGGTTTACTTTCAATAAATACAGTTTAGCCTGCCGGCGCCGGCAACGGAGCAATTTTACCGACGACAGCAACGGAACAATATTGTCGGTGCCGGCCACATTGCTCGTTGTCTGCTTTTTTCCCGCCGGGTGTGAAGTTCCGAAAAGCGTGTAGTGATGTATTTTTCATTCGCTGCTTACGAATGTGGTCATGAATATTGAAAAAGAAAATATTTTTAGAGGTCTAATCTTTAAAAAACTAGGTTACTAACGTACGAATACTTGTGTATTTCGATGCGTTCTTTATGAACAATGGCCATGGAAATACCTGAAAACATCATTTTCAATGTTAAATTTTCAAACTTTAGGTTTTTTGGCGAAGTGTAAACACTATCGGTAGCCGTAAAAAGCATATTTAATGCAAGCGGAAGGGATTGTCTGGCAATTGTAGAGTAAGGCATTGAAACTTGAAACTTATTTTTTTCATCTTTGGCTTTTGATGCTATCAATGAAACGTTGTATGTATATTAGGGTGGTCCAAAAAATGTTTCTTGAGCTACACGGCAAAATTGTTATCAAAAAGTTGAACTCATGTTCCAGGGTTGCATAGAAACGTGCCAACTTTTGTAGGGATTGAAGAGGATTGTCTACAAAATAAAACCACCAATAGCTTTCATTTCCAACTCAACCCACCCTCCCCGCAGCGTCCATGATTTTTCATATGACCCAAAACTAGAAGAAATAAATTTGTACGTTTTTCTGTTACTTTCCAGCAATTTCTGTCGTCTTTCTCATGCAAATTATTACTCATGGATAATTTTAATATTTATGTCTTTTCAAACAACTTTCAATTGTTTAAACAAATCTAAATTATTTAAATAATTATTTGTTCCCAAAAAATGTAAAAAAATCATATTTTCTGATTCAAATTAAATATTTTGTCAATGCTTGAAATAGTAAATTTCTCTAAAAAAAACTTTTCTTTAGATAAGTGTACTTCTTAATTATTTAATAATTTTAATAATTATTAAAATTATTATGTATTATTTATTTTTACAATTTCGAAAAACTGAGATAGAGATATCCAGTTTTTTAAAATTGTTATCCTATGATACTTTTTGTTGAGTTACTAAATAATTTTAATATATTTCTTGTAATGTTTAGCAAATTTCTATTTATTTAAACAATTTTTATTTGCTTAAGCAGTTAATTTTCGCTAACAAAAAAATTAATAAAAGAGAATAAATACTTCTAATATGAAAATAGTTTTAATACTTTTTAATTTCCAAAGAAAGCTGATATCTCTGGCTCAAATGTTAGAAATTGTGAAGATAGACAATAAATGTTCAAATAAATACATAATGTTTTTAGAAAAATGTATTACTACAAATAATGAAAACAATTACATTTCAATTAGAAAATACAATTATTTTTTTACATTTTTTGAGAATAAATAATTGTTGAAATAATCTACATTTGTTCAAACAATTCTAAATTGTTTAAAAATTCATGTTAAATATTCAAATTGTCCATTAGTAACTATTTGTATGAAAAAGACGAGGAAAATTACTAAAAAGTAACAAAAATACGTAAAAATTTTATTTGGTTTGATTTTACGGTAATATTTGGGGTGCTGCGGGGATGGTGAGGATGGGTTGGAAAGAAAAGCTATTAGTATGGTTTTATTTAATAAACAAACCTCTTCAATGCCTATGAAATTTGGCACGTTTCCATGAAACCGTGGAACATGAGTTCAATTTTTTGAAAATTACCAATTTTCCCGTGTAGCTCAAAAAGCATTTTTGGAGCACCCTAATATACATACAACGTTCCATCAATAGCATCAAGAGCCAAAGATGAACAAAATAAGTTGTAAGTTTCAATGCCTTATTCTACAATTGCCAGACAATCACTTCCGCGTGCTTTAAATATGCTTTTTACGGCTACCGATAGTGTTTACACTTCGCCAAAAAAACCTAAAGTTTGAAAATTTAACATTGCAAATTATGTTTTCAGGTATTTCCATGTCCATTATTCATAAAGAACGCTTCGAAATACACCAGTATTAGTACGTTAGTAACGTAGTTTTTTTTTAAGATTAGACCTATAAAAAATTTTTCAATTTTCATGACCATATTCGTATGCAGTGAATGAAAAATACATCATTACACGCTTTTCGGAACTTCACACCTGGCGGAAAAAAGCCGACAACAAGCAATGTTGCCGGCACCGACAACATTGTTCCGTTGCCGACATCGGCAACATTTTTCCATTGCCGTCGGCGACAGGCTAAACTGTATTTATTGAAAATATACCTTTCGCTGAAAGGCCTAAAAAGAAATAACAAACAAAAAAACAATTATTTAACAATGAATCAAAATTAGAGTGATTAGGTAAGGATCGTTTTTTTAAGAGCATTTATTTTTAAAACCACAACCTACTCATACATAACTGTGAAATACAATAACAGTACTTGTAATCTCGAAAACAATTAGCACCCGCTCAACGTTTATGTAACTCATAATCTTACCATTTTTGATCCTCAAAACCTGTAATTATAAAGAAAAATTATTTTCCGAATATTTTCAGGGAAAAACTGTACATTCATTCACAGACAATTAATAATATTAATGACATTTAAGCATGAACACATTTTTTTCAAACAATGGCTTCAATATTCACGGATGCAGAGTCGTCAAATGCAGTCAATTAAAACCTTCACTTCGTTTCATTTGATTAAATAAACAATCCACTCTTCAATTGCTTTTCAGTGAACGTTTATATTTTTCTTTGACCACAAACAATCTTTTTCTTATTTATTCACTCTCCTTCTGAAAATAACCTACAAAAGAATGAGCAACCTGTCAAATTGTAAGTATATACTCATAACCTTACCATCCGTGACCGTCAACACTTATCATTAGTAAGAAAAATTATTTTCGGAATATTTTCAGGAAAAAATGTAAATTAATTCTTATAAAATGATTAATATTTATGGTGTTTCAACATAAGCACATACTTATTTCTCCACTTTTTCACAATTCACAAATTCAACTCAAGCGCTCACTTCGCTTCTGTTTCATTAATCAACAAATGATTCTTCGGCTACTCTTAAGTTAGAAATTTGATAATAAACAATTGTAATTTTAAACTTCACGTGGCAATAAATAGGTTTAGTAAGGTCACGCCGACAATTGCACACTTCTGGTATCATTCTCTAGCTTTTTGATACACGCACGACCATCTTTCGAACACATTTTACCACTGTGCATAAACTATACCTTTTTAGGTGAAATGACATTTTGGTGAATTGAACTTTAAGCGAATTGTATACCTACCCCTAAAAACGAGCGGATGATCGTGCAGCCATTTGAACTGCTCTTTTCCTCTTTGGAACCTTCCCCTATCGTTACGAGCCGAAAGAGCCCGGTCGTACCCGATCATGCACGAAGCCGAAAAGAGCCAGTTGGCACAGAATTTAAATGCCTAAATTTCAAGTTTGATACCATTCCCCGAATAATATCTTAATTTGGAAAGAAAAGTCTTGTATTTTCCATATTTTTGTAATTATTAATTCATACTAATTATATATATATATATATTCTTTACAAAGATTATGAATGAATTTCATTGTATTTTTGGAAGTAACGTAGAAAAACCTGCAGAAAAATCAGAGGACAATGCAATAGGAACTCATTTTTCATGAGCAACTATAGAGACATGAAGCACATACTTCGAGAAGTATCCCAGAATTTTTTCAGATAATTTTTAAGCCTAGTGCCGGCGAATAAATCATTACTGTAGTTGGCAAGATAAACAAATTAGGTTAATTCACTTCAACCTTCAGCGAACTTCACTTTGTTAAAAGCTGAGGGGAAAAAAATTAATCAAGTGCATGGAACAAAACTTTATTTCTGTAATATCTTTGTAATTAATAACAATTATTATCCTTTTAATATTTCATTGAATAGTAATTAAAAAATAAAAATTATTTTTTAAATACACTTATATAGAAAAAATGAGCTTTTACGAAGATATTAGCAAAATAGGGAAAAAATTAACTGCAGCCCATGCATTTGGTCCCTTGTTTTTCCTAGAGTTCCTCTGAGAAGAGTTGTGTCACGTTACCCCCCACAAGCAACCGCGAAACCGTAATCAGAAGTACGTAACGAAGCGCGAAATATTCGAAATATTCTTATGAAAATGTTATAGGTCATTTTATATTGTTTTGCAGTGATTATTTTGAAAATAAGCGTTTTTAATGAAGAATGTAAAGAATATAAAGAAAACTTACTCTTCTACGCCAACGGAGCTACGTTTGATACTTTCCTGGAAATGGAACAAATATTCAGATCATTACACCTGGTTGTACAAAATTGCCCTTTCTTCTAAGAATTTGTAATCAAGC
Organism: Belonocnema kinseyi; assembly: GCF_010883055.1. NCBI lineage: Eukaryota > Metazoa > Arthropoda > Insecta > Hymenoptera > Cynipidae > Belonocnema > Belonocnema kinseyi. The sequence continues at coordinate 40,264,509 of NC_046661.1, read as the reverse complement.
GAAATCAAAGGAAAAAGACACTGAAAATAAATATGCTATCAAAAGCATGGCTATGCACATAACTTTTCAATAAGAATTTAGGTTCTTATAAATTTGAAATGTAATTTCACATTAACGTTCGGCTGCAGCATGAATTCTCTGTAATACTTATTGTATAATTAAACAATTTTTAATTCAAATGTAATTCCAACAATTTAGCAATAAAAGATTTTCTAATTTATTCATTTATTTACATTTTAGTTGTATCACAAATCCTATCTGGCCTTTCACCTATTGTTCTGAAATTAAGACTTATTTGAAAAAAAAAGTTTGTTTACAAAACCTATTGTAAAAAAAGGTTTTTTAACCTCATAAAAATACTAATTTTATTTCTGATTTCTCAACTCTGTTTCGAAAAGTATTACTTTAATGTGATCTTTATTTTGGTCTTTTCTATGATTGAATTATATTCATTTTTATTGGAAATAATTTAATCAAAAGGTGTTGAAGAAAAGGCCGTAACCTCAGAATTCAATTTCCTTACTTTATTTCACAAGCAATACAATTAGAAAAATTTCCTCATATTTTTCCTTATTTAAATTTTTTTTGTAAAACTTTGAAATTCGTAGTATAAAATTTTATTTAGCCAATTAATTAATTAATATTGTAAAAATTCATGTCATTAAAAAAATTATTTTTTACATTTTAATCATTTTCAATGGACAAATCTAAATTATTATTGTTATTTCACTTACTATCTATTAGATGTTACAGCCTTTATCAAACAGTTTTAAATAATAGTCTTTTTTTAAGTGTGTTGTGAAGGGATCCAAGACTGACTCATCACTGATAACGATACGATGTTATAAAACCCGACTGGCTTCCTGGCTCGGGAGCATTCATATTCTGTATCTTGAAGCGAGCACATCGTCTCGCTTGAATAAAAACCTAATATAATCCAACCATAGTCTCCAGTACCTATCCTTTTCCCCAACAAAGCCTTAGTCCTTTTTTTAAAAACTAAAGTTGCTAACATTTTAGATCAAAAATTGACGACCGTAACAGGACCCCCCACATTCGTCAACGCTGTAAGACCCTCATCGTTGAGAAACCTGGGACAACAGAACACATCTGGAAATCATCAAGGAACAATACCCCCACGATTCAAGAAGGAATAGGATCTTCTGCAAGACCCGCAGACAACAGGAGCTGGACGACATCCACCTTGTTGAGAGACTACATTGGATTAAAAGACTAGAAAGAATGAAGGTTGCAATATTACTATTGACCTGGGTGAATACATGATTTTTTTTCTTTGTCACACTTTTCTCTATACACATAAAAGAGGAGAAATTGAAGTGAGCAAAAAAAAAGACACCCAGTGAGCAAATGTTCTTTAAGAAATAAAGTAAAAATGCACGTTCAATCCAACATTCTGTGAAGTGACCCACATAAGGAAACCAAAGAAGTGAAAACTTAAATGCAAAATTATAGGGAGACCCCAAATATAAAAAGTGTATCGAGTGATAGTGATACGGGATCGGCACACGGTAGCTCTGAACTTAGCATCAATTTCTACGAAACCGTAGAATCCAACAGTTATTTCCCTCACGTTCACAAAATTAAAATAGTCCAGCCAAAAATGTTTGGAGGTCTAAGAAAATTCCTTTCCAACGAGAATATTAGCAAAGCAACGAAGAAAAAATTGGAACAAGAAGTCCTGGAATTAAAAGCAGCACTTAAAGATACGCAGGAGCGTTTATCAAACCAGGACATAAATCCAACGCAACAACCCAACCCCGCCAGGCCAGAAACAAGTCCATACCACCTAACACTGGACGACAGGAAATTCTTGAACGAGCTCCTAAGAAATCTCGTCGAGTTTGATGGTACGCAAGATGTGGAGACCTTCAAAGATGACGTCAAGAGGCTACGAGACGAAATCTATGCCATAGCTGAGAGACTTCAACCAATGAAAGATGCCCTGGTGGAAGAAGCGTTGCAAGGAATTCGCTCTAGAAAATTGAAAGGAGAAGCCCAAAGGGTCGCGATGAGAGTCACACCACCCCTTACACTGAAAAGATTAACAGAGGCTTTAACCATCGAATTTGGCTCTCGGGGAAAATCCCTGCCGCAACTTATCAGGGAACCGCGGATACTGTCGCAAGATAGGACACACAGAAAAAAAATGTTATACTAAACAAAACCAATGGAAGAAGCAAAATTTTCAGCCTCGCAACCTGAACAGCAAGGACCCACCACGAAGGGCCTACCAAACGGAAGAAGTAGAAAAGCAACCAAAGGTGGAGGACCAAGAGGACCCATACCACAAAGAATATTCCTACGAGGGGGAACAACAGGACATCCCTTCGTCAAGTTGCAACTCCGAGGATATCAATGCAGACGAGGACTGTTGGTAGATTCTGGCAGCCCGGAGTCCTTCATAAAAACAGAGTGTCTAAATAAGCAGACATGTGAGCCGGAAAGAATCCCCGAACATAAAAGGAAAAGCTTCGAAATTGTGAATGGTGTGCATCAAGTACTAGGAACATGCACCTTGTCCTCAAAAACTAATTCACATAAATTTCATGTTGTTAAGAATGATTTCGCCACTAATTTTGACGGTATCTTGGGCAGATATTGGCTCACGGAGAATCACGCAAAAATAAACTTTGTCAACGACACTCGAGACCTTCCACGTGCATCAATCCCACTTCAAGGAGACTACAACCCGGTAATCTTTCACATCAAGCCTACCAAAAAACATGTTGATTTAAAGCTTCCGCCCGGCGATTTCATCATAAATGGAAAGGGAATCTTACCTGGGATCTATCGAAGTACCGGTGCAACAAAATAAGGTTATTGATAATTAATGCGAACCGGGAAAATCAAATGTTGGAAGTAAAGAGACAAGAAATAAAAATCGAACCTCTTCTAAACCCAGATACAAAAAATATAATTATAAAACTAGTCGAGACTAGTCTCTGACGTAAAACATCATCTAAAATTAACTACCAATAAGCCGATAAGCTTGCCACTATACAAGCATCCAATCCTATTCCAACCGGAAATCGAAAGTCAGATTTCAGAATACCTCTGAAAAGGATTAATACGACCATCCTTCTCACCTTACCAGGCCAACGTATGGCTAGTGAAAAAAAATGGACAGAAGCAAAAAACAAAAATGGAGGTTAGTGATGGACTTTCGTAAATTGAATGAGTTCACGGAACAAGACAGCTATCCCTTACCATTAATTGACGAAATCCTGTGTATGCTTGACTCAGCCAAATACATGTCCTGCTTCGACATGGCCAACGGCTTCTACCAGTTAGCAGTAGCCAAAGAAGATATTGAGAAAACTGCTTTTTCTACACACAAAGGACATTGGGAATGGGTTAGTTGCCTATGGGGCTCATCAATGCACCCGCTACCAACCAGCGCATGGTATATATTAAAAAACAAGGCTTGATAGGTGAGATATGTTTCATCTACCTGGACAACCTGATTGTGATAGGAAAATCACAAGAAGAACACCTGAGGAACCTCAGAAAGGTCTTCGAACGACTAAGAGTGACAAAACTCATCCTGCAGCCCGACAAATGCAAATACCTAGAACGGGAATTGGAATATCTAGGACACTGTGTAGGGCCAGAAGGAATAAAACCTCTAAAAAAGAACGTCGAGAAAGTGTTGGAATTTCCACGACCAAAAAACGCGAAGAAAATAGACAGGTTTATGGGATTAGCTTCCTATTCCCACAAATTTATAAAGAATTTCGCGAAAATAGCCCATTCTTTAAACCACTTAAAAGGAAAGAATATGGATTTCATATGGACGGATAAATGTGAACATTCATTCAAAGAATTAAAGAACCTTTTGACACCCTAACCGCCACTAAGACACCCGGATCTAACGAAACCGTTCATCCTGTGTAGAGATGCCTCCAACGAAGGATTAGGGGTAGTATTGAGTCAGCCAGATGAGCACGGAAAGGAACACCCCATTAGCTTTGCTAGTCGCAGTCTGAAACCGGCAGAGAAGAACTATTCGACAACGGAGAAAGAACTCCTAGCTATTGTTTGGGGCATCAAACAATATCGCCACCTCTTATACGGACAGAGATTCAAGGTATACACCAACCATCAGCCAATAGAGGGACTATTGACAGCCACACATGATAACATGTCCTCGCGACTCTTTAGACTTACACAGAAACTTACGGACTATCACCCGGAGGTTATCGATAAACCTGGTAAGAAAAACATGAATGCCGATGCACTTAGTCGAGCCTTTCCAGTCCAGAAAACTAAAGAACTTCGTATCGAGGTGAACAACCTAAGACATAAAGAACTGCAGGAACTCTTGAAGCTACCTAACACCCCAGAGAAATGGAATAGAGTCGAAGAACTATTCGAGGAGACACCAAGAACAGAAAGCCAACCTCCAGCAGAACTGGATCTTGAAGAAATAATCCATAACGAGAACGTACCACCAAAAGATCTAGAAGAAGTCCTCAGAGATCTGGACAGTCTGGAAGCACAAGAAGACGGACCCTCATCAAACAACACTTCATTATCCCTAAAGTATTCTAAGATCATCCTTTCAGAAATGCCAGACGCCGAAATAAAAAAGAGTCAGGAAGAATCACAACTATATCACCGACAACCTGCAAAGACTAAAACAGACAGGAGAAATCGATAAGCCCACCTTGGTTGAGAATGATGAGACCTTCCAGAATCGTCTCTACAATTGTAAAGTCCCTTCCAACTACTTCAAAAGGACAATCAAACCTAATCTACACATCAACGGAGCAATCCATCGAAATTTCGATGATCTTCTAACGTTAGCAAAAGTAACCTGGAAGGACGAAAGAACAGAGGATCCCCGAATAATTGAAATCACCCACTCGACCACAGAGGAGGATTTCAATCTGGCAGCCTCATATATCTACCGAACTTTGAAATTCCTGGATCTGGAACAACACTATCGAATAAAAGCCCTGTTTGTACAAATAAGCACAACGAAACAAGAGTTCGAGCAGACGCGGTAATAATTGAAGCCGCGAAATTCCCCTTTGAAATGCTAAATGCCGACAAACTGACATACAAAAGCAAAAACTATCTGATAATAGAAGAGAGTTTAACTCGGTACATATGGGTCGTGCCTCTGAAATCAGACGATGCGTACAATGGACTATACCAATTCCTTCACTTAAATCCAACGCCTCAAAAGCTCATCACAGACTATGAACCGGTATTTCAAAGTAGAAAGATAGTTGAAATCCTTGACAAATTAGGAATACAACAAGTAAAGATCTCGGCATATCATCCAGAAAGCAACGGAATCGCAGAGAGAGCCATACGAACCATTAAAGAACTAGCACAGACAGTAGATAATCCAGACTATGATAAGGCTACTCACCGGAGTGAAAACGTACAACCGGAGTCCCCACACGACAACCACATATACCCCTGAAGAACTCCTATACTCCACAGCGACACGCGACATAAGGAGCCAAGAAAAGATCACCGAACAACGAAGAGAGAGAAACGCAGCACAACTGCAGGATGCACGAGATAAAATCATTCGAGCCAAAGAAGTTAACCAGAGAAAAGTACATAGAACAGGAAGGGAAGAAGACTACCAAATAGGAGATTTAGTTTCAATCCAAATTAGCATAAAAAATAAGCGTTCCTGGTCTGAACCTCTAGCTATTAGACACATTAACAGGGATACAAAAACCATCATGGTATTCAAACGAGGACAAGAACATCTCCGACACTATAATCCCCTTCCTTAGCAACATAAATCATTACATCTTCGATGGAATCCAGGAGAAACCTATCGCCTTGTCCAAGGCGATATCTAATTTTATTTACAGCTTCCGCAATGGATACCAGTGGTACATCCTACCCCTACATTATATCCAAGTAACTATCCGATGTCCAATGGAACCAGACGTCTCTCAAATAATCCGGGAAGCCCCAGTCTTAACTTTGGAAGACCACTGTCGGGCTTTCACTGATAACGAGGCATTCGCAGCGGCAACCCATTATTCTAGAAAACCACCCGTCGTACAACACGAAATAAAATTTAACTTCTCGCAAATAGAAACTGACATATTGCAAACTAAAGACTTACCCTTACCAATCTTTTCTAGCAACCATATAGACGGACAGCAATTAAAAGCTTCCGCACATGACCTGCAAAAGGCACAAACTGACTTTGACTCCTTTTTAACATCCAGAAAAACCCACTCCTGGTGGATTATCGGAACCTCGGTACTCGAACGATTGGGGTACACCAGTTTAGCTCTCCTGATATTTGCAACTTTATGGAAATGCGGACTAAACCGGCTTCTAAAGACGATTTTACTGACCACACCCTGTGAAAAAGTGATCTACAAATTCAAGGGCCCGGCTCAAGTTATCCACGCACCCAGGGGACCTACAGCAACTAGAAGAGTCCAATACCAGAATACCTCAGTCCCGTTATTCCAAAAAGATGTCGAGGACGACATCTAAAACCTCAAGGGAGGAACTGTGAAGGGATCCAAGACTGACTCCTCACTGATAATGATACGACGTTATAAAACCCGACTGGCCTCCTGGCTCAGGAGCATTGATATTCTGTATCTTAAAGCGAGCACATCGTCTCGCTTGAATATAAACCTACTATAATCCAACCGCAGTCTCCAGTACCTATCCTTTTCCCCAGCAAAGCCTTAGTCATTTTTTTAAAAACTAAAGTTGCTAACATTTTAAATCACAGCGTATAAAAAAAGGTTTTTCACTTTTCAGGCATTCTTCATTATTACACCTACATTATTATTTTTATTGTATGTATTTACTATTCCATCAGAGCCTGAACATTAAATTTGACTTGACAGTCGAACCAATTTCAAATCGCCAATTCCAAGTCATTCTAATATTCAAAAACGAAGATCTTAAACAAATAAGAAGACGCCTGTTAGCAAGAAAAATGTCAACATTCAAAATTTTCGCTCAACAAAGAAAAAGTTTTAAAGTACAGGGCATTCCATGTCAAAGCCCCCTTACTTACAAAACGAAGCGTTAACGGAAGCCATAATCATGAATGAAACAGTTAATATCAATACAGGATTTGACCACGTATATTCTATACCAACAGACCAGCAGCCAGCAAAAAAGAAACGTTTGCAGTAAATAATTTAGACCTAATGGTATAATAATAATAAATTCAAATCTACCGAAAAAAAGAGAGAGAGACAGTGAGAATGGCTATTATCGCGCTCGCCTTGTGCTGCGACGCCTTTTGGGATGAGTTTTTGTTCGAGTTTTTGTGATTTTTTGTCAGAATTCTGAACGATTTCATGTCTCTATGAGGAACTTGTGGTCTTCAACAGACATCTTTATAAATTTCGCGTTGCCCCTCAGGTAGTGTGCGTGATTTATCCAGACTTAGCGTGCTGTGTTCGTGTGCGTGTGTGTATGTGTGAGGTGACAGCTATTATCGATCGCTCTTATCTCCAACATTGAAAGTAGCTAATATTTACAAAAATGAGTGGCGATTCAAATGTGCTGAAACTTTCAAACTCCATCAAAGCCGACACAGAGGAAACCAAAAACGCCGTCAAACTTCTTAAAACTGACACAGCTCAATTGAAGTCCGATTTTGATGCTCTAAAAATCGAATTTGGCACATCCAAAGCACAGTATAAAAGGCTGAAAGAAAGTCATCAGGAATTAGAGGAAAAGTGCGGTTCACTCAAGCGACAAGTTGACTTTCTTCAGCGGCAAGCCCGCATCATGCAATGTTTTGATTCACAACCTATCGGACGATGAGGAATCTAACAGGGATCTCTTCTCATTCGTTCTTAATATTCTCACTAACGCTGGTCTCTCACTGAATGAGTCGAACATTGACACTATTTATCGTCTGGGGAGAACGCAAGGCAATAGGCCCGTCCTGGTGCGTTTCAGTTCTAGCAGATGGAAGCAGGAGGTTCTCAACAAACGCGCAGCTTTCAGAGAGTTAAACCTTTCTGTCACACTTGACAGATCCTTAGAGAAAAGGCAAGAGCGAAAAGCCCTATACCACACTGCCACCAAGCTAAAAAATGCGGGTATTAACGTGTTTGTTAAAGGTAGCAGTATTATGCTGGAGGACCGTCAGCTCTCTTCCCCGGAGGTCGATTCCCTCTTAAATCAAAAGGGAAATGAACAAATTCCGACCGAAACACACTTCTCGCCAGGAAGCAAATCCAAAACACGGAAAAAGCGCTCCACGGATGGATCAAATAGATCCCTGGACTCCTTTATAAGTCAAACTGCTTCAAAGCTGGAAAAGTCTCAGTCTAAATGTCAAAAACCTACTAGGCCTGGTAAGGTTTAGCAAGTTGCAGCAGAGAAAGAAGTCGCTAATCAGGATATCATGTCTCAATCTTCTAAGAGCAGCAATCTTCGCATCTTTTTCTGGAATACTCACGGCCTTTCGAATTTTTCTGATATCGCAAATTACGTACTCAGCTCGGACATCAGCTGCCTCTGCGCGACATGGGTAACTTTAAAGAATTTAGAATACCCTATTTGGATCCCTAATCACACCGCTATTGTAAGTAATGCACAACGTTCTGCTAGAGTCGGCCGCCTTAGTGGGGGTTTAGCAATTTTTATAAACAAAGCTGTATTTAACTTTGAAATTTTATTAATTTTTCCTGCATGTATTTTTGTTAAATGTTGGCGGAGGGCATTTCAATTTATTGTGGGAAATGTTTATTTTAAACCATCTATGGATGCGAAGCTCTTCGAGCAAACTTTTGAGGAGGACCTTTTCGGGGTTATATCGGGTTATCCAGATTTAACAATGTTTTTAGGAGGCGATTTTAATGCTCGTATCGGTAACCTAAATAACCTGGAAGGGTTATTCCTCCTCGAAAATTCTACAGCAATGTATAAGCGAAGATCATTGGACTCTGAAGTCAACGCAAGGGTGGAGGTTCTTGTTAAAATTTTGGAGAGTGGTGAGCTAATGATATTAAATGGGAGATTCCCTTAAGATTTTCCAGGAAATTATACTTTCCTGGGATTTCAGGGTATGAGTGTTACGATCTTGTTGCGTGTAATATTGGCGCAATAGACCTGATTTCTAATTTTGAAGTACTTCAGTTGCCTACGTCATCCGACCACCTTCCGGTTCGCGTTGATATTTCATATTGCATACAGATGGACACAAATGTAAATGGAGACTCATTTTTATTGTACAATAAAATAATTTGGAATGAAAACCGCAAATGTGACTATATACATGAAATGTCTATTTCTGAGAACTCTGCGTACTCCAATGGCGAGATAAATACTCTAAAAAATAATTTAATTCTCACAATCTCATATGTTGCCGATAAGTTAAATTTACTCGCTAAGCCTAAATGGAATACTCCAGGAAAGAAACCTTGGGATTATAAAGAATGTAGAGTCACGCGCCGAAGGCTTAGACAATCTTTAAACGTCTTTAAAAGGTCGGGTTTTGCCGATGCGAGGGGGGTAAAATATCTAGAAACCAAAAGATCTTTCTGGAGTTACGTAGGTCCAAGAAGAGGCAATACGAATATGCACTGCTGAATTCGCTAGCGGCTTGTAATAATTCTAAGGATTTTTGGGCAGCGGTCAACAGATTCAAATTGCGGTCTCCTTCGACTAACAATGTAAGCAGGCATGCATGGCAAGACCTCCTTTTTTCTCTTTATCCGATTGAGGCTCCCATTTGCATACAGTGGATTGTAAACAAACACCTATTATTGAACTTTGATATCTCGATTGATGAAATTAAAGCCTCTTTATTGAAATGTTAACGCAATAAAACGCCGGGCGAGGATGGGATTCCCAATGAATTTTTCCAAAACCTTCCGGTAAATAGGGTAGAATACTTACGGCGCCTCTTCAACGTGATCTGGGCTGAGGAAAGAGTCACAGATAGCTGGGCCAAAATACATGCATTTATGTTTCATAAAAAGGGTGATAAATCTGACCCTCATAATTACCGGGGAATGGCCCTTATAAATACTATTACTAAGATCTTTTCTCAGATCCTGTTGAGGAGATTGACTGCGTGGGTCAACAAGGTAAACATTCTCCCAGAAAATCAGGCCGGCTTCAGGCCTGGAAGAAGTTGTAATGATCATATTTATACCCAAACTTCTTTATTTCAAATTCATTTGTCTATCGCAAAGCGACGAATCTTTGCTTTTTATATAGATTTTAAAAAGGCTTTCGACTCAGTAAACCACTGTCACCTATGGAGCAAACTCCTAAGAATAGGCATGTACACTAAGCTTATACGAATTATAAAAAATCTCTATGATAACGCTAATATGTCTATTCGTACTTACGAGGGCCTGACTTCGTCCGTAAAGGTAACTTGTGGGGTGCTTCAAGGTGAGATCCTTAGTCCTCTCCTTTTTGCACTTTTCATATATGATCTAGAAGAGTACTTACGAAATCATGGCATGCATGGAATTTCAATAGATCACTTATGTGACATTATCATACTTACTTAAGTCATATTCGCTCGCTCTCAGGCTGACTTACAAGCAAAAATTAAACTTATTGCCCAATACTGTATGAACAATTTTTTAACGGTCAACGAAGCAAAATCAAAAGTTATGGTATACCTTTGTGGTATACCAGACTCAGCTGGAGGTAATGAGCGAATTTGTCTATCTCAGTGTCAACACATCAGACTCGGGTTTTTTTTTATAAAGAGTTCATAAAAAGAATCTCTACTGCGAATATTGCTATGGGTACTGTTTCAAGAATTTTATTCACATCTAAATCTAATACCTGGAAAACTAAGACTACCCTTTTTCGTAGCCTCACACTTAGTGTTCTTTTTTACGCAATAGAAGTCTGGGGATTAACCCTTAAACGGCCAAAACACCACTACCGGTACACTGCTTTTCAACGGCCAATAACTAAGACTATTCGACACTAGAAAAAATTGAGACACATATATTATTATTGCTTAAGATCTTCTCTTTCCGACGGTGCCAATCAAGTTCCTCAAAAAATTTATTTATTATCCCAAAATGCAGTTTAAACAAAAAAAAAACGTGATTTTTCATGCCTATTTTTTTTTGTGAACCATTTTCCAAAGCTTTTCGAGTCTGTAATTAACCTGAAATCTCACTAACCGGTGGAATAAATGTCTAAACTTTGAGAATCCATGGTTCAAAGATCGATTTTTCGTTTTAGTATTTTCAAAATGGCGTCTTAATGGAAAAATTTTTGTGAAAACATTCATGAATTTTTTTACAATAAATGATGCACTTTTTGGAAAAATCAACAAGAATAAAAAGTTCTTGTAATCAGCCAAGGAATACGTCTGAATTTTTTCGAAGCGCTTTGAGCAAAATTTTGAATTTTGCATATGAACAATTTTTGGAAAATTCAAAATTTTGCTCAAAACGCTCCGGAAAAATCCAGGCGTATTCCTCGGCTGATTACAAGAACTTTTTATTCGTGACAAATTTTCCGAAAAGCGCATAGTTTTTCAAGAAAAAATTTTCATAATTCTAAGCATCGTGTAAGAGTAAAATGATTCACGAATATCTATCGTCCGTCTGCCGCAAACAAAATTTACGTTGCCCAACTATCATCAACGTGGAGGTCGACGAATATCGATAGTCTCTTTTTTTTAAAGGATTTTATTTTTTTTTTACATTTTTGAATTTTTTTTATGGAGAATTTTTTCATTCCAGATTTCAATTCGTTGAAATCATTTTGATCCTGCTGTTTCAGAATGTAATTTTGAGAAACAATGTAAGCAGCAATACATGTTGCAATCAATGCAAAATCTAGTAGTCCTCTGGCGACATTGTTCATTATTACATAATGCTCTTGTTCGTGATTCGTATCTGTGAGTTTCGAAATCACCTAGTTTTGATTGCGACAAATATTTCCTGCTGATTTCTTTACAGAAATCTTTCGTTTTCAATTTAGCTATATTATTCTTGTTGCAAATTTTCCAAATTACGGTAGCATTTGTAATTGATGATTCTATTATTCGTGAAAAAATTTTAAAATTCGTTCTGGGAAATTCCGATCCCGAATTCTCGTCATCTGATGAATCATCTCCATCAGAGCCAGAGTAATCTGGATTAGGTATGATGATATAGTACCTTATTTTGTAATCAATTCTTATTTGTTTAAAAAAATTTTTAATTTCCAGTGACGTTAAAAAATATAAAAACTTTATAATTTCTTTGAGAATACTAAGAGCTATTCTGCGGGATCAACATAAACCAAAAAAAAACGTACTTTGAGCTTTCAGAGGACAAACGAGTGTGTCTATGGGGGTGATTGAAACGAAAAAATTATAAAAATAACTTCAGAACGACAAAATTGAATGTAATTTTTATAGAATGAGGGCTTACTAAAAAAATAAACTTTTCATGACCAATGTAAAACATTTTATGAACAAATATTAGTTATTTAAAGCATTTGCTTAACGTTCAAATATTTAACAATA
>NC_046661.1:40250650-40251925 GCF_010883055.1 Belonocnema kinseyi | reverse complement strand
GCTTACTAAAAAAATAAACTTTTCATGACCAATGTAAAACATTTTATGAACAAATATTAGTTATTTAAAGCATTTGCTTAACGTTCAAATATTTAACAATAAGCGATATACTTAATTGGATGGACACAAATCAGATTTTTGAATCACAATTTCCAATAAAATATTACATTAATATTTAGTAAACTTATGAAACAATACGATAATGATTTAGATCAGAAATTTTGCTCTTTACAAGGACAAATTACCAAAATAATGGCAGAAAAAACAGAAATTTCAAACATTTATTTTCGAAAAAAATGGTTTGAACATACAAAATTTATTTAAGCAAATAAGAATTTATTACAAAATCAGTTACTAGTATCTAAATGAAGTAGATATTTAATAATAAGCAGCAAAGCTAACTAAAAGAACTAACATAAAAAATCTACCTTTCAATAAGTAAGTGGAAAAAAAATTATTTAATCAAAAATAAATTGTTTAAACTACTGTTAATTAGTTCAAAAATACTTGAAACCATTCCACTTGGCAAATAAAAATAATTTATGGCAAAAAAGGGGAAAACAGAGCATTTGTGTGTAAATTTTTCGCAAAAATGTCAATTTCAGGTTTTTGGGGCTCGGTGGACAGAGATTTCCAGACAACGAAGACGTAATTGCCTCTGTAAGTGCTTATTTTGAGGAACTTCCGAAAACGCACTTTTCTGAAGGATTAAAAAAACTTGAAAAGCGATTGACCAAGTGTATAGAGCTCCAAGGAGATTATGTTGAAAAATAAAAAAAAATTTACCCAAAAAAGATTGTTTTTATACTTCATTCTAAGGACTTATTGAACTACCCTCGTACGTTCATCATTTTCATCGGAATCCCATTCCGATTCGGAGTTTGTTGAAATTTTTGAGGCTTTACGCTTTGGCATTTTTTTTTGCTGGGTGTACTCGAAAATTCCCAGGATGACAATGCGGTGAAGGTGTGGTTTGATGTCAGAGTGCAATAAAGGTTACGGAGTCGTTGGAAATTTTTTATTGAAAAACTATGCGCTTTACGGAAAATTTGTCAAGAATAAAAAGTTCTTGTAATCAGCCGAGGAATACGCCTGGATTTTTCCGGAGCGTTTTGAGCAAAATTTTGAATTTTCCAAAAATTGTTCATATGCAAAATCCAAAGTTTTCTTAAGAACACTTCGAAAAAATTCAGGCGTATTCCTTGGCTGATTACAAGAACTTTTTATTCTTGATGATTTTTCCGAAAAGCGCATCGTTTATTGTAAAAAAATTCA
>NC_046661.1:40249201-40250550 GCF_010883055.1 Belonocnema kinseyi | reverse complement strand
AAGGGGGGGGGGGTGAGCAATTCAACCAACCTTTTACAAAGGTTCGAAAATTAGAAGCACGCTCTCGCGTAACGGCTGCTTCTAATCCGTCGATATCATCAGCTTTACAAGTGTCCGATTTTTAACGAATATAAATTTCAGGAACGCTGGAACGTCGCGAAAAAACACAAACTGTGTAAAAACTGTTTGTGTGCACACTCAGAGCAATGTAAAAGCCAACAGCGTTGCAAAAAGTGTGATAGAAAGCATCACACTCTATTACATTCTGATAAGGCAGCAAAGGCGGTTAAGTCGGAATCATCTAAGGGGGGGGGGGGAGATTCGCAAGGTTCAGGTCCTCCCATTTTAACAACATGACTAGATCGACAATCCGACACTTCTGAAGCGTTCCCTTCAGATTCGCAATTAATGAAAACTGCAGTTTTGAAGGTTCAAAATAACCTAGGAAATTGTTTCATGGGAAGGGTGTTCGATTACTTTTTCTACTTTTTCTTCCACTTGTAATAAGGGGCATTATTCCTCAACTGCCCCAACTCAAAAAGTCATGTTTTTCGATTGTCTCTAAATTCTGGGAATATGTTCGCCTACCCAACAGTAGTTAATCCACAAACTTATAGACCAGGATTACCAACCTTCCCCAAGTGAGGGGGGGTTGAATTTTCAACCCCAATGCCTGCAGGGGTAGTTTCAAACGCCTGTAACTTCCTATCTAATTACACGATTAAAAATTTTTATGAGGGTTTTGGAAAGTTCTTTTCACACGCTTTCATCCTATTTTATTATTTATAACAAAAAAAATTGTTTAAACAATTTTTTCAATAAATCAATTGTTTATTTAACTTTTTTCGCAATTTAGGCATCTACGATTTTTTTTAAATAGTCTCAAAAGAAAGCTTGACTTTTTTACTATGAAAAATGTCTAATAAGAAAATGGACAAATTGAAATTTATTGAATTACAAAGCCGGTTTTAGAGGAGGTCCTCGCGCTCGCACTCGGGCGTTATGCGGCAGCATACCGCGGAACAGTTTTCAAGTATGCCATTTTTTTGTATTACTCACATTGATCCAAAATTGCATGAAGTCATCGAAAAAAACTATTCACTTAATCGAAAATATTGATTAATTGAGCGGTTGGGTGCAAGAACGGCTTACTTGTATTTTCAGAAGTCACTTGCTCATCATTTGTTCTCCACGAAATTATGTGCAAAACAAAATAAACACAAGTGACTTCTAAAAATACAAGCAAACTGTTCTTGCATCCAACTACTCAATTGTTAATACAAATTTATGAATTACATTATTCTAAAAATACGGGTAATTTACTTGTTCTGTGATACAAACTACATCTT
>NC_046661.1:40234505-40249101 GCF_010883055.1 Belonocnema kinseyi | reverse complement strand
CTGCAGGCATTGGGGTTGAAAATTCAACCCCCCCTCACTTGGGGAGGGTTGGTAATCCTGGTCTATAGGTTTGTGGATTAACTACTGTTGGGTAGGCGAACAAATTCCCAGAATTTAGAGGCAATCGAAAAACATGACTTTTTGAGTTGGGGCAGTTGAGGAATAATGCCCCATAAGTTCAAACGAGCATTAAATTTTCTAATAGTGCAATGAATAGCTGATCTCGTACCCAATGAAACATTCCCACGAAATTTGTTCGATATTTCCAAAAATTTACAACTGGCTGATCCGCAGTTTCACGTACCGAAGTCTGTCGACATCTTATTGGCAGCAGGTACTACCCTGTGCTTGTTGTCGATAGGTCAAATCAAACTTAGGCTTCAGGAGTCTCAAATCGTCCTGCAAAAAATTACGTTAGGTTGGGTAGTGGCAGGAGGATCACATGGCCTCGTAACATCTGCAAGGGCTTCTTGCAATGTTCCAAAGTTAGACAAGTTCATTGAGCAATTTTGGGCAATAGAAGACTTCGACCACGAACCTTTGCAGTCTCGCGATGACGTGGCTTGTGAAAAACATTGCGTTGATAACACTCTACGTGACGACACCGGTAGATACATCGTACCGCTCCCTTTTTGAGACAGAAAATTTCAGCTTGGTGAATCCAGAAATCAAGCTTTGATGCGTCTCTACGAGCTAGAGAAAAAAGTAGAGTCCAATTCACAGTTAAAGTCGGAGTATCACAAAGTACTCAATGAGTACATTGCGTTAAACCATATGACTGTGTGTGACGACATCAAGGAGGGATGTTATCTGTCTCATCACGCTGTGATTAAAACAGCTAGCGAGACTACTAAGGTTCTGGTGGTGTTTGACGCGTCCGCAAAAACGTCGACAGGAATTTCTCTCAATGAGGTTCTATTGGTAGGTCCTACGATTCAAAATACGACCTTTGAACAGGTTCTCAGATTTCGAACACATACGTATGTGAAAACCGCCGACATCGAGAAGATGTACAGGCAGGTCCTGGTCAATCCGGAAAACCGAAAATTTCAAAAAATGTTATGGTATTATCAGGGTAATATCAGAACATTCAACGAAACACCATGACTTTCGGAATTGCATGCGCACCATTTCTGGCAATTCACACCCTACAGCAGCTTGCTCGTGATGAGGGAAAAGATTTTCCACGTGCCAGTAAAATTCTCCTACGGGAGTTTTACGTGGAAGATCTGGTCTCAAGCGCAAATTCCATCGAGGAAATTCTCAGTGTTCGCAATGAAATGATCGAGCTGCTAGGTCGGGGTGGGTTTGTCATCAGAAAATGGTCTTCCAACCACACCGCCATTCTCAATGATATCGAGAAGAAAATTTCCAATCTCGGTTGCATTATCAAGGAAACTCCATTCAGAAAACACTCGGAATTACTTGGGATTCCCAGGGCGATTTTCTGACGTACGTGGTTCGAGCTATCGATGCTCAAAACACTTCCACCAAAAGAAAGTTGCTTTCGGAAATTACAAAAATTTTCGATCCTCTCGGACTTTTGGGGCCGGTGAATCTCTACGCCAAAGTCTTGATACAGGATTGTTGTAAATCAAAAATCACGTGGGATGAATCACTGCCGCAAGAAATTCAGACTAAATGGAAATCATTTACCGAGCAGATTTCATGTTTACAGAATTGTGCATTGCCGCGAAAATTCTTGTGCGGAAATCCTGTTGAAGTGGAAATCCATGGTTTCTGTGACGCATGTCTTCATGGTTATGGAGCATGTCTCTACATTCCATCTCCTGATGCGAATGGTAAGGTTACAGTAAACGTGGTTTGTAGCAAATCTAGAGTATCTCCTTTGAGTGGTGTCACAATTTCACGGCTAGAACTCCGTGCAGCTTGAATTTTCAAGAAACTGTACTTCGAATCAGAGGCACAATTCGAGTTTCCGATCAGGAAAGTTAGCTTTTAGTCAGATTCCACAATCGTATTGTGTTGGCTGCAAAAAGCTTCTCATTTGCTACGGACTTTCGAATCAAATAGGGTCGCCGATATCCAATCTCTAGAAGATCAAGTTCAGTGGAGACACATCAAATCGGGAGACAATCCTGCCGATGCGCTTTCTAGGGGACAATTACCATCAGATTTCATCAAAAATACTTTATGGACTTCAGGTCCCAAGTGGTTAGTTCAGCCCGAGAAAGAATGGCCTAGGTCGGTCGAACCATCGTCGGTAAATACCCGATTTGAAAGAGGGTGTTTCTTTGCTTAGTACTGTAACGTGTGATTATATATATTCTCGAGTCTCATCATTCAAACGTCTCACAAGACTGGTTTCTAATTTTCTACGCTGGAAACCCCTAAAAACTAAAAGAGATCGTCCACTATCCTGACAGGAAATAAGCGATGCGGAACATCGTTTGGTAGCGATGATACAACGTGAAAAATTCCCGGAGGAGATCAAACGTCTCGTTACTATTCGAGAGGCGACTCCCGGTGATACCACAGTTGCGTATCGAAAGCCTACCAAATTCGATGAGCTGAATCCTTTTCTCGACGAGCGCGATCTCATTCGAGTAGGTGGTCGTTTGAATAAAGCAGATTTGATCTATAAAAAAAAACACCCTCTCCTAATAACTAGCAAACATTCAATTACTGATCTCATCATTCGCAAATCTCACGTAGAAAATAAGCATTCCGGTATCCACTCGACTCTATGCAATCTTAGATCAAAATTCTGGGTTTTGAACGGAAAAGATCAAGTTAGGAAAATCCTCCATCGATGCACAACAATGCCCTAAAATGATGCAGGCTCAAATGACTGTCTTGCCTGAAGTTAGGGAAACGGAAGCTCCAGCTTTTAGTCGCACAGGGGTAGATTTCTTTGGTCCTATTCTCATTAAGGAGAAAAAGAATCGCAACCGGAGTTTCATTAAGGTCTATGGTTGCGTTTTTATCTGCATGGTGTCTAAGGCGGTGCATATCGAACTGGCAACCGACCTTTCGAAAGAGGCATTTTTGACAGCTTTGCGTAGGTTTATCGGTCGAAATGGGGTTCCAGAACACATCTATTCGGATAACGGGACAAACTTCGTAGGGGCTGATAAAGAACTTCGTGAGATCTATGATCTATTCGACACCGTAGAATTCAAGCAGGCTATAAGAAATTTTGCGTTAGCTAAACGAGTTGAGTGGCATTTCATTCCACCTTTGTCCCCTTATTTCGGCGGTCTTTGGGAAGTAGCTGTAAAGAGTTTCAAACATCACTTAAAACGTGTTTTGAAAGATCAAAAACTAACGTATAAGCAACTTAACACTTTGTTAATTGAAATCGAAGCAATTTTAAATTCTCGTCCATTGTACGCTCTTTCAGGTGATCCTAATGATCCACTAACTATAACTCCTTCTCACCTATTAATAGGTCGACCGTTCAATTCTTTATCTGAAAAAAATCTCGTTTCAGTTGCAGACAACAGACTGTCAACCTACAATTTCATCACCAAGGCTCGACAGGGCTTTTGGAAAAAATGGTACAAAGAATATCTCAACGAATTGCGAATTCGCCAAAAATGGCGCAAATCCACTGAGGAATTGAAGGCTGTTTCGGTTGTGATCCTAAGAGAGGGCAACATGGGATGTGCAAGATGGCCACTGGGTGTAATCCTCGAGGTATATCCAGGGAGCGATGGCATCGCCAGAGGAGCTTCGTTCAAAACGGCGAACGGAGTTTACAAAGGCAACCTAACACGACTCTGTTACCAGTGGCGTAAAGCCTCAGTCGGCTGGATGAGCAGATTTGATTTAAGATCAACATATTGTATAGTTGTGAATATTGTAAAATAGTTATTTCGTGAGAGTCAGAGTTGCCGTCAAACTCATTGTGCATATTGTAAATACTTTAGATTTAATTTGAAAGTTTATTTTAGATTTATTTTATTTATACTATTTATTTTGTTTGTGTCATTTTATTTTTATTTTATTACCAAAGTATGAAAGTAGTCCCTCCAAAGCAAACTGACTTCAATATTATAGATTACCAAATGATCAGAGCAGTCCCTCCAAAGGAAACTGACTTCTGTATTATATATAAGACAAATCGGAGCAGTCCCTTCCAAAGGAAACTGACTTCATGATTAATAGGGTTAATCATCGTTTAATGTTTATGTTGTTTGTGTTTAGATATGGATCGTATCTCTAAAGTCTAAGTGTTCAGTTATATTCATTTAATTATCTGAGTTACAGCTAATTCTGCTTCACTGCATTGAATGTAATTCTCCTTGTTTCGCAGCGTTGGTCGGGAGCATGTTCCGTCGTCACACGTTATTTGTCAGACAAAGCAGGCCTAGCACGAATCTTGTCGCGCGAAAGTGTGAAATTCAAATCTACCGGAAGAAAGAGAGAGAGAGTGAGAATGGATCTCATATGTGAGAAAAGAACATCGACTCAACTAGTGGCGCGGGTCATTCGATTCAGTGTTCTTATGAACTCGGTTACGCGTAGAGCCTTATCGCGACCAAAACGCCTCCTCGGCAACGCCTATGTGGCAATTTCTCATTCGTTTTCCACCAATTCACACGTGAATAGGGATGTTCTTTTAACCCCACCGATTTCTATCGAATGAAATCGGGACGAATCTCGTCTTAATGTCACCGAAACAAACCGATCGAACGAACTCGCCGCGAGTGTGACGCCAACGCCGGTTCGCCGTGAGCACGCGGTGCTATTCAAATTCGTTGTTTCCAAAGTTACAGTTCCTCTGTATAGAAATTCATATTGTACGACAATTCAAATAAATCTGGGTTTTTTCTGCCGTAATATGCTTTTTCCTATAAACAGTGCCTTTTCATTTCGAATCCACCCAATTTTTCAGATCAGAACAGAGAGTTTCAGGCCCGGGGTTTTTCAGTGTTCTTTTAGTATTCACGATCAGAAACTTAAACAAGTTTCCGAGTCACCGACGGCAAGGCAATTCAGAACAATTTAATAATAACAATACATTTGAAATTTCATGTTATCTTCAGGTTTCTAAGTTGATTTTTTTAATTTTCCAGGTCAACTTAAATAATTTAATTATAATTTTAATACTTTTTTAAGTATTACAATACTTGCAAACCACCATATAAATAAAGTGATGGTTTCCTGCATACTTTTTTCATTATAACTTAACGCACTTAATAGTCGGTTGCTCTCTTTAGACTTTCTTGAGTATTTCAAGTTAGTCACATAAAAATGTCATAAAGTTGGTTTTATTAATAGGGTTGTTTCCAAAGTGAGATATCATTTTTCCAATAAAAGGATCTTATAGTATATAAAATTCTCATTATAAAAACGCCCATAAAATAATTTTTACACATTGTTTACTATTTTTAATTTAATGTTGAAATGTGCAGTTTTTATCACGATGTCGATTAGAGGGCCGGTTTGACGTCAAAGGGGTCGGATTTTCCACCAATCACAGCTCACGTGTCAGTTATTCTTAAATATCTTTTTCGGTGCCGATGTTTTGTATTGGTTATGTGCTCCGTAAAAACCAACAGAGAAAATCTACCTCCACATAATACTGACTCTTAAATAAATTTTACAAAAGGATAACTTTTTTGTCACATACTCCCTAACACCCACATGACACCAATTTGAATAAGTGTTTTACCGCCTTCGATTTTTAATATTTTTTTTCTGTTGAACAACAAAAAAGAAAAAAAATTATAATGCACCTTCGATTCATATTAAAATTATGTATTAAAAATTATTTTATCTAAAATCGCGAAGCAACCCTATTCCTAAAATAATTTTATTATTTTTAATTTTAGTCTGATGAGGGAATTAGTAAAATTACCAAACGTTACTTTATTTCAATGTTTATTCCAATTTCAGAATAAATTATTGTAAGAATAATAAGTGAGGAATTGCATGAATGAGCTAAACATGTGATTTTTGGTGACTACGAAGTATATGTGTAAGTGTAATAAGTATGTACGTGAAGAAATAAAATTCTATTCTGTCTTAAATTTTCAAAATATGGAAATAAAAAATATATTACTTCTTATTTCATTGCCTTCTGATTTTTTCTGCAGTTTTTACATTACTTCTTCAAATACAACGAAATTCATTGACAATCATTGTAAAGAATAATATAATTAGCATGAATACATAATTACAAACATATTCAAAAAAGCAATACTGTTTATTCTAAATTAAGGTATTACTCATGCGAATGGTATGAAACTTGAAATTAAGACATTTAAATTGCTCGCCAACTGGCCCTTCTCGGCTTCGTGCATGATAGGGTACGACCGGCCTCTTTCAGCTCGTAACAATGGGAGAAGGTGCCAAAGAGGAAAAGAGCAAAACAAAAGTTTTGGATAGGAACACAGAAAAAATTTTGGTGCACCAGACGTACCTATAGGTACAACAGACGCGCCAAACGCTTGGACGAATCTTATACTTTCATTTGGGGTAGCTGCTGTCCCGTTTCCTAACAGCAGATACACTTCTGTGGAGCAAGTGCTGTACACTGAAAGAAATTTTATAATAATACTTGATATTTTAATATTCATAATTGATATAGTCGATTACGATTTAGGGAAATCGTGTAAATATAAAAATTATTGTTAGTGTAATTACGAAACTTTACAATTAGAATATGAAAACTTAATATCTTTAGAACAAGATTTGTTATATTCAATAGAAAACATTGATATTTTATGTATTGAAACGCAGAATGAGAAAAATTGATAATAACATATTCAAATAATATCAAAGCAATAATAGGAATTAATAGATTGAGGTACAAAAGTTAATATAAATATTATACAAATTATTATATTCAAAGAGAAAGTGAAAGGTAATATGCGATATTTTTATTTTCTGTGATAGACGCTAACAGAAATTGTAATCTGCAGTTGACGAAATTGCAAAACACTATATCAGAAAATCCGAATAGCCCCGATAATCTCCCGAAGTTAGCCGAATCGGCCGATTTAGTCCGGGGGCTGGGGACCTTCCCGTATGCACTAAGACCGCCAAAGTTGAAAGCCCTTTATTCTTATGTATTTTGAGCCCCTGAATCCGAATCCACAACTTAATTTTTCGAAAAATGCGTAGAAAATTATTTAAATTGCATTTGTTTAAAAAAATTATGAAAAAGTGGTTCTTTCTAACCGGTCGAGAATTTGACGTTTTTTACTAACTTTCACTGTTGATAATTTTTGATCTACCGAACATTTCTGAAAATTTTAAAAACGCATTATTCTCTAAAACTTACTCTACAAATTGACATAGTTTTCCACTGCGGCAGGTCTATGCAAGTTGTACTTTTTGCGATCAACAATAGAGCTTTTTCACTGCGCGCGCTTCGGTCAACCTTACTATATCGTCATTTTTTATGGTTAAGTTTTCTATTTTATCTCAAGGTATTGTGAAACTTGCCGGAGATTATATAAATTATGTAAAATATTTATTTACATAAGTACGTTTTACAGTAGACTATGTATATTTATTTCTACATTTTTTGTCTTTCTGGCATGCACAAAAAGAAATACATTTAGCTTTATACTTTACACAAGGACATGATGCAGACGTACATGCCATTTTTTTAAATTCATGTTTTGCAGTGTGATGGTATTGCATATAGCGAAGCTCATCGAATTTGCTATAAGAACTATTCTTTCGAAGGATTTTTATCAAGTATTTTTCAGCTCTTTCGAGCAATGGACTACTGAAACTTCTGATGAGTCAGAATGTTTTACATTTACATGGTTTATATTGGAATGCAATAATATTATTAAGGGAATTATGATAGATCACCTCGACCAAAATCAAGTAGATGGTTTAGCGGTTCTGCTCGAATTAAACTGGGTTTAGTACCGACTCTACTCGTATAGTCTGATCCAGTAATTTTAATAATTACGATATTAATAGTTGATTTAACTGTTGTGAATTACTTTACAGTCATCAAGACGACATTGCAATAAAAAAATTATCGATGTCTTTCGAAAAGGATACTATGTCAATCATTAAAAAAGCCTTACTGTTGATCGCAAAAAGACGTGCCGCAAAGGCCCTGAAAATCCGATAAGATTAACATGGGGAAATTTTGGTTTTCGGAACATAAGGTTTCAGGTTTCTGGATTTAAACTTAGCTTGCGGGAAATATTAGGAATTTGTTAAGGAGTCCCTAATCAATAATTTCCATTAAATTACTTTAAATTCTGATTCCCCCCTCCCTTGTGGAGCCCCAAAAATGCCCCAAAAAACTGAAATTGACATTTTTGCCAAAAATTTACAAATAAATGCTCTAGCTTTCCCTTTTTTGCCATAAATTATTTTCGTTTATCAAATGCAATGTTTTTAAGTATTTATCAACTAATTAACAATGGTTTAAACAATTTATTTTTGTTTAAATAATTTTTTTGCTATCAGTCATTAAAATGTACATTTTATATGTTTGATAGAACAATTGGACATTTTTAGGAATAATGATCTTTGTTTCAAGCATTTAGTATTTGTTTAGACAGTTAATTATTATTTAATTGTAACTTTTTCTTAAAAATAGGTATGAAACTCTAGTTTAAAAAAAAATAGTTAGCTTTTTTGCTTATTATTAAATATCTGCGTCATTTAGATACTAGTACCTTATTTTGCAACCAATACTTATTTGTTTAAATAAATTTTGTTTGTTTATACAATTTTTTTCGAAAATAAATTTGGGAAATTTCTGTTTTTTGCAATTAATGTGGTAATTTTTCATTTTTGAGAGCAAAATTTTGTGTCTTAATTTCCAGTGGCGTTCAAAAAATACAAAGATTTCTAATTACTTTGGGAATACTCAGAGCTATTTTGCGCGATCAACATAAACAAAAAAAAACTTACTCTGAGCTTTCAGAGGACAAACGAGTGTCTCTATAGGGGTGAATTAAAGGAAAAAATTATAAAAATCATTTCAGAACGAAAAAATTGAATGTAATTTTCATAGAATGAAGTCTTACTAAAAAAAAACTTTTCATGACAATTGCAAAACATTTTATGAACAAATATTAGTTATTTAAAGCATTTTCTTTAAGTTTACATGTTTAACAATAAGCGATATACTTAATTGAATTGAGAAAAAAATTAGATTTTTGAATCACAATTTCCAATAAAATATTACATCAATATTTAGTAAATTTATGAAACAATTCGATAATGGTTTAGACAAAAAATTTTGCTCTTTACAATGACAAATTACCACAACAATTTCAGAAAAACAGAAAATTCGAACATTTATTTTCGAAAAAAATTGTTTGAACAAACAAAATTTATTTAAACAAATATGCATTTATTAAAAAATAAGTTACTAGTATCTAAATAACGTAGGTATTTAATACTAAGCAGCAAAGCTAACTAATTTATTTTATACTAGAGTTTTATACCTCATTTTAAGAAAAAGTTATAATTAAATAATAATAAATTATTTAAAAGAATACTAAATGCTTGAAACAAAGATCATTATTCCTAAAAATGAACAATTGTCCAATCAAACATAAAAAATCTACCTTTCAATAAGTGCAAAATAAATTATTTAAACAAAAACAAATTGTTTAAACAATTGTCAATTAGTTCAAAAATACTTAAAACCATTCCACTTGACAAATAAAAATAATTTTTGGCAAACAAGGGAAAAACAGAGCATTTGCGTGTAAATTTTTGGCAAAAATATCAATTTCAACTTTTTGGGGCATTTTGGGACTCCACAAGGGCGGGGGGGGCATAAGATTTGTAGGTAATTTCATGAAAATGATTGATTAGAGACTCCCCAACAAATTCTTAATATCTCCCGCAAGCTAAGTTTAAATCCAGAAACCTGAAACCCATTTCTCCGAAAACCAAAATTTCCCCATGTTAATCTTATGGGATTTTCAGGGCCTTTGCGGCACGTCTTCATATTAACCGATTTGGGTCAAACTTCGAGGGAATTTTGTTCCGGCAACACCAGATTTTAAAGACTGTAAAACATTTGGAAGATTTGACAATATTTCACAAGATTTCAAAGAATTCGATGATTTCAACGAACAAAAAAAATTCACAAATATTTCAAAAGATTTTACAAAAATTTCCCATAGGTTTTGAACATTTCATAAAGATTGCAAGGATTTCGCAGATTTGAAAATCGCGTTTACACCAGATTTCAAAATTTTCAACAAGATTTCGAACATTTCCAAAAATTGTAAAGCTTTCCAAAGATATCAAATCTTTCATAAATAATAAAAAGACGTTAAACTATCAAATCAGGTTTTAACAAATTTAAGAAGATTTTAAATGTTTCAATTATTTAAAACTAACACAAAATGTTTCACAAACAAATTTTAAACTAAGCATTCACAAATACGCCACACAAATTTTACAAAAATTTCAGGTATTTTAAAGATTGTAGAGATTTCAAACATGTTATAAAAATTGAGAATGAATCCTAAAGAATTCACAGAAATTTCAAGATTTCACAAAGATTTTAAGTACTTCAAGGGATTTCAACGAAATCACAATGATTTCAAAAGGTTTCGAAGATTTCATAAAAATTTCAAGGATTTCAAAGACGACTTGTTTTCGCAAAAAACGAGGAATTATTTTATTTATAGCTCTTTTTTCTTATAACAGGTTGGACTTGTGAATGTATAATAATATACTTGATTTATACAAAATTTGTATTAAGTTCAGGACACCTACAGTTTTTGATCCAGCACTATTACTTGTATTACCAAACCGAATGTGAGGCGGGAAAGAGGTGATTTAAAAAAATGAAAAACCTATAGATATTTTTAAATTTAATTCAATCCCAGTTTTGACCTTATTAAAACAGAATATTTTCCTGTTTTTACTTTTAATTTTGAACGTTTTTAAGTCGAGTTATTAGACACCATGCCGTTTCTCACTATTCTAAAAATTGTCACCATTTAGTATATAAGGAATCTTCAAACCCCTTTTCACAGCGTGATTGCGTGCGATGCGTGTGTATATGTATATGTTTGGGCACTATGTATATAAGTAAAGGTTAAGTTAGTTATATCAGCCAATGTGTATTCTACATTATTATGTGTACAAATACTAACAATTATAATGATAATGTGCGTATTTATGTGCTATAATTGTGCAGCGTGAGTTGGTGGAGTTTCACGACGGGTTACGAACTTGTCGTTTTCGTATTTTCGAACGTCACATTTTTTTCGAATGACTCATAATTTTTAGTATAGTCTTTAGAGAATTTCAGAATCCTCTCTTTCAAAATGTGAAAAAATTATTCCAATCTTTCTAATAATTGACATTATGGTTTTACTTCAATTTAATATAATGAATTTTAAATATCACATTTTCTTTTACAAGTTTTGTAGAACTTATATTAATTTTCCAAAGTAAATTTTTCATAGATTATTAATAAATACTATACTATTTTTTGATATAAATACCTGATTTCGCTAAATCGTAAAAGATTATACTAAACTGTTTTATCGGTTTTAACGTTTTTTGGAACAAAATTTCCTGGGTGTACCAGTGGCAAAGTACAACAGTTATTCACGTTTTCGGGACTAGTTCAAAGCGACACGTGAGTGCATGTGCGTTGTCCTGTATCCGATTTATCATCGCGATGCATATTTATCTCAAAACTAACAACTTTGAACATTTACAAGCAGTGTTTGAATATAATTACACAACTTTATTTATAGAACAATACACAAAATTGTCAAAAGATTATAAATTTTTTGAAAGAAAAAAGGGCTCCAAAACTAACTATAGAGTCAAAATGTGACAGTCGTCAAGTGCACATCCATTCAACAATATCCCACCGCATAGTTTTAAAAAAATTCAATTGTTTATTATTTATTTTTACAATTAAATATTGTATGGACATTTTTTAGAAAAATCGATTACACCCAAACTACGAGATTCAAAAATTTGAAAAAAAATACAGGCAAACTCACAATAAATGAACTTCACAACAAAATAAAATACTATGGAAAAAGTTTATTTGAGTCATTTTTAATAACTTTTGATAAACAAATGCAATTTTTCTTAGTGCTCTATCTCAAATCGAACTTTTTGATGAGGTAGGTAGTAAATATAACTAACAACATGAAGATGCAAGAACGGTTTTGTGATCTCGTCGGTAAGTGCTGAAAAAATCAATTTTCTTTCACGTTGTAAACGAAAATTAACCACCAAATACTAAACAAAACACAGATGAAACAACGGCAGCTCGCGCGAGTCGTCACATGTTCCGGGTAGTCATGTGGCGCGCAACGAAAATTTGAATTTTTTAACACTTACCTTAAAGATCACAAAACCACTTTTGCATTTTCATGTTGTTAATTATATTTACAAAATAACTCAACAAAAAATTTCAATTTGAGATTGAGCACTGAGTTGAAATTGAATTTGTTTATAAAAAAAAACGAATAAGAAATGACTTAAATAAACTTTTTTACATAGTTTTTTATTTTGTTGTGAAGTTTATTTATTGTAAGTTATGCCTTTATTCTTTTCACATGTTTTCAGCTCGTAGTTTGGGCGGAATCGATTTTTGAAAGAAAAATTCATAAAATATTTAATCGCGAAGATAAGTATTAAACAATTGAATTTTCTAAAAACTATGGGGTTGAATATTGTTGAATTGATGTATACTTGAAGAATGTGCGACACTTTTTAATTTGCATGACTTCACAAAAAATGGCGTGCCCACTTCAGGAATTTTAACCCTATATAAAAACTGAGTCCAATGTCATTACTTTATTCTAGTATTATTCAACAAAATATAATTATTAAATATTAAGGAATGAGTAAAGTGGCCAGTGAATAGATTTTACAACTTTTTGGGAACGCTCCTAATTTTTTGTTTGTTTTGCCATCGCATTTAACATTCATCACACTCACCTAAAGGCATAAAAGCTGAGCATCAATCCTGTCGTTCCCACGAAGCTTCGTAAAATCAACATAAATCTGCGTCCTTTCGGAAAGGGATGTTCGCCTTTGTAGATTAAAATTGGAATCGTCGGGAGTAAAACCCCAACGAATCTAAAGACAGCGAGCTCCATGGGGTTTATATCTACCAACCCCTTTACGATCACACTGCAGAGGGAAAAAAAAAGCGACGAAATTGTAGCCAGAATCAAACCCAAGTATGGGCAAGTTTTAAGTTTTGGGTAAAATCTTTTTTGATTGGCCGTCGAATTTTGACGCTCTGCATCGCCATCGACTAAATGCTGTAATTCTACGTGTTCCGGCATTCCTAAAATTAGAAGAAAAGACATAATTACACATACCTACCCGAAGAAACATTTTTAGTTGTCTTAATATCTCCCATGACTGATCGTAACTTTACGCACTGACATACAATTTTTTACGATTGGATATATAATCATCACAAATAACAAGCTTTGCTGAGTATTCGACCTTCATTATTATTACTCTGAGATTCAATATTTGCACTTCTTCAGTTAGATAGGTTACGAATTCTTCTTTTATTTTTAAGATTCAATTATTATCATTTTACTATCTCTATTTTAATAAAAACAAATATTTGGTAGAGCTTCGTAGACTTTAAGAAAAATGAAGTTCACAAACTGCAAGATGTTTCTAGGGCAAAGAGAAATAAAAATAATAAAATTACAACGCATTATTATAAAAAAACGTTCATAACCCTACCCTACAATTATTTATACTTGGAACCACACTTATGGGAAGGCAAAACCTTTTTGTGGCCAGGAGAAAATTAACCATAAAAAGCTGAAACAAAGTTCGAACATTTTATTGAATATTTTCGGTATCAGAAAATTAGAAATTATTTACTTAGAGAAACCTGCATAGAAAAAGAAAAAGCGATGAAGGTAACAAAAAAAGTTTAAAAAGTAGTCAAACATAGCATGTGATTATCGTTCAATATGTTAAAAATATTATTTTGTAACACTAATGATAACCTGGTAAATAAATTAATAAATAAATGAACTGGCTTAACCTTATAAAAGTCTTTTAAAAAATTACGAAAAAGTAAGGAAACCTCATGTAACCTTCAGTGTTTTTTTTCGACAGCAGGTAAATAACAAAAATCATCGTATACATCTAGATTAGTATACTTAAATCGAACTATATTACCTGCAATAATCTTTTACAGCATGCCTTGAATAAAGCTTGATATCAAGCAAAAAATATGATTGTGAACTTAAGTATAATATAAAAAATTGCATTTAATGACAAAAGTGTTTCTCATCGCGCGCGGCTCGCTTGGCTCGTAAGGTTGAGCACACCTACGATGCGCGACTGATGGCTCTTGCACTCAGCGCTCGATCTTTACATTTCTCCCACATTCGTGCACAGACCTTTTAAAATCAAAGGTCAACGGATCGACAACTGTAATTTTGTGATTGTGAACTCTCTTTCGTTAAAGCTCTTTCGGCTTTAACGGACACATTCTCATCACGTATCTCGTGCTTCACACTCGGTTTTGTGCCAACTTTCAACTTTTCGATATTATACTCAACACTTTTATATCAAATATAACACATTTTTTATGTAACTCTGTCTGGGATTGTTTTTGCAGAAATTGCAAAATAAAGCACAAATTGTATTTATCATGATTATT
>NC_046661.1:40223753-40234495 GCF_010883055.1 Belonocnema kinseyi | reverse complement strand
AAATTTCAACCACAACCACGTCTCACGACCGCGAGATAGGTAGTTAGTCTGTAACGGAATCAATACGACGACTCAATAAAAGTCTCGTGCACCCTGAGGACACGGAGTGACCCAAGGACGACCGCCTTCAGCATTTTTCCCGCAAGTGTTTTATGATATTGATGACACGTACGAATGATTTTCAGGCTATTACTTCAGGGGTTATATACAATTAGAAGGCCGAAAAAAAGCGAATTTTCCAGAATTTTTTCTGAGAAAACTTTTAAATTTAATGATCTAAAAATTTGTACACATATTATGGTATCTTTTAACTGTATTTTAAGACTTAGTACTAGTAAAATATTTATTAGAAAAGGAGCTACAGCTGATCTCCGGGAGCTCCTCTCAAAAAAGACGTTTTGCGGTGACCACTATATCTTTGAACTGGATCATCCGAAATTAGAAAACCAAACAGATTTCGTTAAAGTAATGTTAAATCTAATAATTAATCGAAGGAATAAGCAAAATCATTTTTTTTACAAAATGGCGGTTTCTCAAAAAAAATCGATTTTTGACAAAAATTTCGGCCTAAATTTGAGACGAATCAGTTTAGCCGTTTTTGAGTAATGTTGGTCACCGACTCCTGGCCATTTTAAGAAGAGGGTTTCTTCCATTTGCGACTCTATGTTCTGTACCCAGAAATATCCTGTTGTGAAGACATTCAAGATTCAATATTCCGCGACCACCTTGACGACGTGATATGTAGAGTCGCGGAACAAAATACTTAAAATGCATGCTTTTGTTGATGTGAATAACCTTTTGTGTCCCGATACCAAGGGGAGCTGAGCTCATTCTTCGTCCATGGAACCACTCCACGTGAATAGAATACTACCAGGACGGCAAGCATGTTCGTTGCAGATACTTTGTTTCTCACCGACAGTTCGGAAGACCAAATCTGCCGGATGAGACGTTTGTATCTGCTTCGGAAAGTATCCTTTATAGATGTCACATCCTGAATGCAGCTTTATGGCACGCCTAGGTATGTAGAAGTCTCTCCAGCGCAAAGGTGTCGTATAGCGCTTCTATCGGCGAGCTCAGGATCTTCAGGGATGCCATTAAGTTTTCCTCGTATCAAATAAGCCTTGGGGCATTTGTCTAACCCAAATTCCATTCCTATTTCCTTAGTATATCGTTCGACAATCCCTAGAGATAGATGTAGTTGGTCTTTTGTTTTTAGCACAGATCTTAAGATCGTCCATGTAAAATACATGAGTGACCTTTTACTTTCGATCAGCTTTCCAAAAGACAAAAGATAAGTCTATGGGAGGTCGAATCGAAAGCTTTCCGGTAATCAATCCAGGCCATCGATAGGTCACGCTGGTAGAATGCTGCATCTTTGCGGACACATCTATCGATTAGCAGGTTCTCCTGACATCCCGCTACGCCTTTTTTTGAGCCTCGTTGTCCATACATTTCTTGCCACACAGGTTTAATTTGCCGAACAATCCTATCATTTAGGATAGCTGTGAATATCTTATAAGTGTGTTCATACAAGTGATTGGCCTGTACTTCTTCGGGTCAGCTAAGTTGCCTATTTTCGGCAGGAGTATTGTGCGCCCTTCCATCAACCACTCCGGAATTGGCTTTTCCGACTTTAAATATGAGGTGAAAATACGGGCCAAATGCTGACAGCTTGAAGAAAACTTCTTCCACCAGAAGATCTTGATACACTTCGTAGACTTCTCTCCAAAATACTTCGACCTCCTCTGGTTTGGGCGGGTGGTCGACAGTAACTAGAGGGTCTTGTAAGATTCGAGAGGGGTCAGAGAGAGCCTGTTGATTTTCTCCGATCCACCTCTCTCTCCGCTCTAGATTTCTCTTAGCTTCAAATAGGATCCGTCTTCTCTCAACAATGTGCTGCCTGATGGTCAGCAGCTTTGACTTGTGAAGTGTGTGATAACGAGTCCGGAGTTCGCGCGCGAACTTTCGAACCTTCGCGGTAAAATTCCTGCCAGATGTGATGTAGTCAATCACACACTGAATGCGGGATGCGTACTGTCTTGCTCAGCCCATCTTTATGGCGAGTAGATGCATTCGTCTTTCGGTCGTATGATCAACCGTTGGTTTTGTTTTACGGTTCGTAATCGGCCAAAGCTCTCGCTGCATTATACACACAACAATTGATTCTTCGGAAAAATGTCCACGAAGCGCGTCATCCATTTCAGCCAGATCTTTACGCTATAGAGAAACGTGAGTGTTGATGTTTCTCCGGGTCATAAAGCATCGCTCTTTCTCTATCGGATGCCTGACCGCCGTTGGTCTTAGCGTGGCCTCTTTTTCTCTGTGGCCGGCTTGTTCTGGCAGTGTTAGAGTAGACGTTCCGCTTACATAGCCTGTTTTGGGGTAGTTCGGAATGGTTTCACAGACGTTGATGCGAAAAGTGCGATAGCTCCGGGTGTTCCTAGCACCACAGAGCATGCAGTCGTACCATATAACCCCGTTCAGGGACCACACTCGCATCGTAGCACTCTAGTAAGTCGCGATTCAGTCACTCCGTCCACCTAAAGCCTGGTCTACAATCGTCGCAAACAGCCCGTTGCGGCACCGCAAGCAAGCGCCACGCCGCAAGTAACCGAGAGCGAAAAGTTAGTTCAACTCAACTTTTCGGGCCGTTAACATCTCGCGTGATCTCGCGTTGAATGTCAGAAGACCAATCAGAGCGTTTCATCACATAATCTCGTACAACCATACGTTTGCGGCATCGTCGACATTGAGTTCGAGTGATTTTGTTTTGTATTTGCCTGGATTTTTTTCTTGGTTTGGTGTGTTATGTGAGAAACTTTTAAAAGCATTTAAAATTAAAGAAAAAAACTGGAAAAGAGCAAATTGCGGATCAGAGGGATCCATTGTAGAGGCGAAAAATATTTGACTGTCAAAGCACGACGAGAAAACACTTCATTTAATAGTAAGCTCTGATTGGCTGCCGCAACAGCGCCACTCGCGACCACTGTAGGCGGCTATTCCTTGCGATACGATGCCGCATCGCATTGCTGAGTCTTACGGCGCCGCAAAGAGCTATTTGCGGCGATTGTAGACTCTGCTAGGCGACCCATAATTATTTAAGGTCATTTAAATTTGGGGAAAACCTGTAGGCCAATGTTCTAAAATCTCGTACGAACCTTATGTATCCATCCTACAGTCTGTATACCTGGTTTTACCCAATCAATTTTTGGGGACTTTAAACTTTTATGGTTCATTGTGCAATTCAGTCTATTGTGATAAATCTCGAAAGGTAGAATAAATGTCTAGGTAGAAATGAGCGGAAAATAACTAAAATAAGAATTACATATTATTACATTTCAAACTTAAAGATATTTATCGAAAAAGAATCTAGAAAAGTTTGAACACTTTTTTATTTTACAGGATTTTACAGAATATTAGGAAAAATTCATCTTTTAGAAGTTTGGAAGAAATTAAAAAATATTTTATAAAGTTTCGCATATCTTTTTAAGTTTTCAAATATTTTGTATCCTTTAAGGCAGGGCTCGCCACTTCAAGCAGGTGCTGACTGCCACGACAAGTGTATGACAGCCACCAAGTTTTTCTGTCATTTTTTTCTTCGTTATCCAGGAATCGAGCGAAGGGTTACGGTTACGTCAAATTACGTCTCGCCGCCATTCACGCCGGAGGGTCTGAACTTTTGTGCTTGAATTCACAATACAATTCATTTGAGTGTAAACTCTACTCTATAATGACCGTGAACGGCTAGGAACCAGTCGAACGACAAGATTTATTAGCGCCAGTTTGACCTAGTCTCTTGGCAGTCAATGCCGTCAATGACTGCCTTCTGGTGAGCCTTGCTTTAAGGCTATGTAACGAGTATAACAGCTGATCAAATCAGCCCTAAGATCAATATTTTTACCCACATTGGCAAAACAAGTTTAAATAACGGGGACATTTTTGTCGGGAAATGTTCATAAATATTAAAGGACCGTTTGTGACCTTGCAAAGAGTTGGTGGAAGAAAAAATGTTTATTTATGAAAATCATGTTTATCGACTGACGCATATAGGCTTTACAGCAGAAGTTTGACTTTCTCTGTCGGTAATCATGCAATCTGTATTACCCACAGACCCGTAGAAGTTCGAAGTTGTCTACTCGCAGCAGGGGCGGTCAACGCAATATGAAGTATCCAGGGTTGGTCAGTTACGCGTAATTCCAGTATTTTCTACGTATAATACGTTTTTGACGTAATATACGTCGAAAACAGTAGAAAACTCCTGTAAGGTACGCTTTCAAGATGGCCGACTTGCAAAATCAAGGTCATCAGTATTGACAAGTACATAAACTCATTTTTGAAATGTAATAATTATTAAGAATGCTGTAAAATGCGTAATAGTAATAGGAAATAATAATTATGCCTGGGCTGGGAAGAAACACCCAACATCATAATGGAATTCTATGGAAGGATTTGTTTTTCGAGCGGAAGAAAGGACACAAAACTAATTATAACCTAATTATAATGATAACCAGGGAGCAGACTATGATGAGCAGACAGCACTGAGAAGAATGCAAAGAAAATAGAGAAACAAATAATACGTTTCATCACCTGGACCTGGAAATCAGGAAATTACAGTAAATTTATTTTTTGACCGGCAATTTTACAAATTTTTAGAAAATAAATCTGTCCAGCTTTGATTTCAATCGTGTTTTAAATAATTAGCTAAATTGTTACATTTTTCAATTATGATATCATTCAGCTTAGAATGCGTAATTCGAAAATCGTTCACTTTAAAAATGTTCTATATTAATTTTTAAGCGTACATTTTTATTTAAAGAACGCTAAAAAGCCGTTTAAAGCATTAAAAATTTAATAATTAGAAATGTTTGAAATAGATGATTTAGGATTTAAAAAATTTTTTAGTCGATCAAATGTGAATAGAAATTAATTAATAATTTTTTAATTAAACATTCTTTAAAGTAAATAATAATTGATTTTACTAAACAGTTCAGAATCAGATAATAATTTAAAAATTTTAAGATTTAAACTTAAAAAATTAAACAGCTTAACTTTGAAAGTCTTATTAGTGAAACAAATGGAAACACCCGATTGAAACTTTATAAACTATTTTTAATTTAAAAATAACTTCAAAATAATATATTCGTAATTGAAGGCTTCAATTAAATTTCAAATATTGTTTCAGTTTCAAATATTCCATTTTTAAACCATTCAATTTGAAATTTTTTAATTAAGAAAAATAACAATTGACTAATATTTAGAGATATCTGACTGTTTATTTAAATTGCGTAATTACAAATAAAATACACAAAACTAAACAAAAAACTAAACTTTGAACGTCAAAATTTTAATAACACTATTAAAAATTTAACTTTTTCTCAAATTGTTGAATGGTTATGTATAAATAACCATTAAACACCTACTGTCCTCAGAACAAATTCGAGTAAGTTCACTTCTTAAATTGAAAGTTAACTTGTTTTTATTTCAAATACTTTTTAAATTCTTAAAACACTTTAAAATTTTATTTTAAAATCTTGAAAAATCTGAATGTTGTTTACGTTTTTCAAATTTTAAATTATTTTTGAAACTTTTTAAGAACTTCTAAATATAATTTCAAATGATTCGCATTTTTGCCAAATCTTTTTAAAAAATTACGCAGAATTTTAAAAAATGCTTAAAATTTTCCTCATTCATTTTTCATAGTTTCGTAAGGAAAAGTGTTTTATACTTTTAAAGCCCTTCACAATTCTTAAAACAAATAAAAATTTTTTAAATAGTGTAATTGAAATTGTAACGTTCGAAGTTTAGTTTTTTGTTTAATTTTGTGTTTTTGATTTGTAATTACGGATTTTAAATGAACAGTCAGATATTTCTAAATATTACATAATTGTTATTTTTCTTAATAAAAAAATATCAAATTCAATGAGTTAAAAATGGAATATTTTAAACTGAAACAATATTTGAAATTTAATTAAAGCCTTCAATTACGAATATATTATTCTAAAGTTATTTTAAAATTAAAAATAGTTCATGAAGTTTCAATCGGGTGTTTCCATTTGTCTAACTAATAAGACTTTCAAATTTAAGCTGTTTAATTTTTTAAGTTTAAATTTGGAAATTTTAAAATTATGAACTGATTCTGAATTGTCTTGTAAAATCAATTATTATTTACTTTAAAGTACAGTTCAATTTAAAAATTATTAATTTATTTATATTCACATTTGATCGACTAAAAATGTTTTTTTTATCCTAAACCATCTATTTCAAACATTTCTAATTTTTAATTTTTTAAGTCTTTAATACTGAATTTTAAAATTCTTTAAATAAAAATGTACGCTTAAAAATTAAAATAGAACATTTTTAAAGTGAAAGATTGTCGAATTACACATTCTAAGCTGAATGATATCATAATTGAAAAATATTACACATATATATCCACTGTCATTTCTCGATTTTCAGGCCCATGCGACGGTTCTCCGCAACGAGGGAGCCGAGGCTACGCTCCGTGCGCAACTTCAGACTACGCTCGTCCGCTCTCTGATTATAACTAATCATAACCGCAAACTGCTTTAACGTTTATTCAAAATCAAAGAATTTTTAAATATTGGTATTTTCTAAGAGATTTACGAGACGAATAAAATAACATAAATAATATAACAAGAATCGATAAACATAAAATTTTGAAAAATGATCTATAATTATAGATTCTGCAGTATTGTGAATTAAAATATGAAAAATGATGCACAAATTAGCATTTTTTCCTTTCTCGACTTTTATGAATCTGTAGAACATTTCGTCCCACATTTTCCTTTAGACCCCCTCGATACATTTTTTTACTATTTCTGTAATGAAAAGTTGAAAAGCGGACACGGCAACGACGACTTACGTCAAAAAAAAAAGATTATTTTAGGTATTTTTCGATATTGACGCATGTGCACTGAAAGTTTTTAATCGAACGTAATACACGTCAAAGCGCGTAGAAAACTAAAGAGATAATATATGTGGTAATATAGGCATAGAAAACCGCAATAATACGTAGAGTATTATACGTTATCAACCCTGGAAGTATCCGGTCGCGTACTATTACGATTTTATTTAGTTCGAAGACCAATTGTACGCGCGCTGCTGTCATCAGCGGGTGAAAGGGGCAAGGGGAGGTTGACTTTTAAAACCTGTCAGCTGCAAACTGTCATGTCATGCGATTGAGAATTTAAATATTTCATATGAAAAAAGCAAAACAATTATTTGAGAATACGTATAAATTTATATAAAATTCGTTACTCTATACCACATATACATGCAGCATTATTCAGTTATAATGTACAAACTAGGACCGCACAAACAGTTTATCAATAAAAATATACAATACTAATGAACACATTTTGCAAATATTCATTTACGTATTGCCACACGAAATAATTAGTGCAAAATTATGAAAATATGATTCAAAAGACATAGACAAATGTTATTTTTCCGTCTTTTGTCTCACATTCTTCAAATTTAGCTTCAAGTCTTTCAGTCTGAAATAATCGAATACGCCACCTGGCGACAGAATCGGAAAGCCGTGAGCGTACGTAAATTTTGACGGGAAGTATGGGCGAATATACAAAAATAATTTTTCTAAAGGTTTTACAGTGAAACCGGTAAAAATAAAAAGTAATAAATAAAAAGCTACAAAAAGAATAAATTAAACTTTAGCGATGGAGTCTTCGCCACGAAAATTGACGAGCAAAGTGTTTGGTTGCTCTTCTACTGCTCGAAAGCATGAAACTGTTCGATTTTCCTGAAATATACGTAAACTCCTATTTAAAAAAAGTATGAAGAATCCTATAGTACATTTACATCATTTACTGATAGTATGGATCAAGAAATAAAACAGAATAAAGTAAAACATGCACGAAATTCTAACGGATTTTCAAGCTTCTTCCACTGTCAATAAAAAAGTTTGAAGAAAAAGTTATAATCATCAAGTATTTATTGTTTTTATTCTTCAATAATTTTTCAGCATTCCGAGTGAAAATAATCAAAGCAGGTTCTAAATAAAAACATTATTTTAGGTACAAATATATCAACATAACCTCAAATCTGAAGAAATTTACTGCTGATAAATGACAAATATTCGTCATTTCAAGTTGATATAAATTAAATTTTGCATTGAAATGTCGATAATTAATATTACATTTTAAATGTTTATGAAGGGACAAAATTGGGTAATTTATTATTTAGACAACAAAAGTTTTTAAATTCGAAGTTTGCAAACAAAATCGAACAATAGAAACTGAAGTTACATTTTCAACCTCTTTTTCCCAAAATGGAAGGTGTCCTGCATGTAAACTTCCTTATCCTTCTACGAACTTTCTACATGCTGGTGTAGATTTTCTGAAATCACAAATTGGAGCTACTGTTATTTTAATTTTCAAGGCTTAAAACTAATTTTCAATGTTTTTACATGAGTCTTATGAGACGTCTACCTATTGTCGCCGACCATATTGCTTTTGCCGCTAGTGGTGCCCTCAAGATTTCAGATCCCAATTGCGTTGAGCGCCCCTGACTCGCAGCGATAGTGTTGCTTTGACACAGCTGATACGTATGTCAGAACAAAGATATTTTACCTAGATGCGGCAAGGATCTAGTTAGGCCACACGTCACAAGAGCGGCGCTATCGTCGAATTCGTGGCTTAGGTTTTTTCCGGTACTTTTCGGCCTAATTCGGCAATTCCGCTGCATTTAAACGGATTATTTTGACCACATGCCACGAGGCGGCGCAATAAACTCAGCTTTGTTGGAGCGGGAACTTGAAATTTTTCAATTATTATGGATTATTTATTTATTCTCTAGGACTAAAAATAACTATTCTTCCTTTGAACATATTCGTAGTATAAGCAATTCATTCGTGTCAATTCAAAGAGTAGAACATAGTGTTATATAAATTAAGAATAAAAAAGTCACTGAAAAAATGATAAATTGAAAAGCAAAAAAGAAAAAGTTTTGTTTTAATATTGTATTCCTAAAGAGGATGATTCGAACAATACAAAACTTAAAAAAAAATTTTGCGCAATTTACAATTTTTTGAAAATGGCCCAAAGGCATGTTTTTTTTTTTTTGGTTTGAGACATATGCACACAATTTCAAAAAAGTTGAATATGTCGAACCTAACATTTCTGCAGTTTGAATGAAAGAAACATGCTATTATTTTGATGTTTCGGACAAAAAATTTAGTGGTGTTTGAAGCATTCAAAGATGGTCACTTTAAGTATTTTTTAGCGATGTTGACTATTGGTTGGGCTAAAATTTTTTTTAACAAAATGGTAGCATGTTTCTTTGATTCCAATTGAAGCATTTTCAGTATCGACATATAAGCATTTTTTAATTGAGAATAGTTTAACAAGTTAGTTGAATTTTTAACAAAATAATCCAATTTCTTTAAAAACAGTACCATTTCTAACCAAATACGTGGTTGAATTTTCATCCAAATGATAAAATTTAAAAAAAATGAAATTTGAACAAAAAACAGATGAATTTTCAACCAGAATATTAATTTTTAAAGAAGAAGATTAATTTTTTACCAAAAAAGATGAACTTTCAACAAAATACATGAATTTTAACCAAAGACCAAGTTTTTGATGATTTTTTAAACAAATTAGTTCAAATTTCAAATAAAATGAATTAAACCCCCAAATAGTTATATTGTTAACCAAACAAATGAATTTTCAATGATACAGTTAAATTCTCAACCAAAAATGATGACCTTTTAACAAAATAGTTAAATTTTGAAGAAAATAATTAAATTATTAATCAAATAGTTTCACTTCTAACCAAATAGTTAAATTTCCAAAAGAATGTCCGAAATTTAAAAGAAGATTAAATTAAAACAAAAATAGTCGCTATTCTTTTAATCAAAAAGGACTCATTTTCTGTCCAAAAAGACCAATTTTTATTAAAAAAAACTTAAATATTCGAAAAAAAAATGATTTTTCAAGACAGTAGTTTTAATTTTCGAACACAATAGATTAGTATTTTTAAGCAAGAATATAAAATTTCAAGCCAAGAATATAAATTTTCCAGCCAAAAATACAAATGTTTAACAATACAGTTTAATGTTCGATCAAAATATAAATTTTCAATTTAAAAAATACCAATTTTCAATCAAGAGGGATAAATTTTCTATCTGAAAGGACGAAACTGAAAAAAAACAGTTGATTTATCTTTTGATTATTATTGATTATTGATTTATCTTTGATCATTATTGATATTGATTTCTTTTTAACAAGCAAGTTGAATTTTTCACAAGATAGTCAACTTTTCAACAAAATAGTTGCATTCGTAATCAAATAGTTGAGTTTTCGATGAAATGGTGCAATTTCAGAAAGAAAGAATTAAATTTTAAGCAAAAACAGTTTTATTTTCAATGAAAATGTTGAACTTTTAACAAAACTCCCATTCACATATTCTACACCTTCCGTTCTCTTCTTTTTCCCAGTACATCCCCTCCCTTACCTCGTTTCCCAGTCTAAATCTTGCTATTCTGGTCCACCTTCTCTCTCCCCATCCCTTTTCTAAATACTTTGGCAGCCCTTCCTTTTTTATCATCTTATACCATTTATTGTGTTTTGATTCCTCAATCGCCCCCCATCTTTCTGTTGATTGTCTTTCCCTCTCCCTTTTTTCCAATTCTTCATATTTTACTCCAGTCCCGTCTTCTATTTCTCTATCATTAAAGAACTCCCTCCTTTCTTCTTCCCACC
>NC_046661.1:40213413-40223653 GCF_010883055.1 Belonocnema kinseyi | reverse complement strand
TTTACAATCTCACAATCCCTCAATTAGATCTCTCACCTCCACACCCTTCCACACACTTCCACAATCCACTCACCTCAAATTTCACCACAATATCAGAAAAACCAAAAATATGACTTCTACGAAAACAAGATGATACTTTTAATCAAAAAGGACGAATTTTCTGTCCAAAAAGACAAATTTTCATCAAAAAACTTAAATATTCGAAAAAGATGATTTTACAAGAAAGTAATTTTAATTTTTGAACAAAATAGATTGGTATTTTTATCCAAAAAGATGAGTTTTTGACTCAAAAAGACAAATGTTCAACAATAAAGTTTAATTTTCGATAAAAAAAAGATTATCAACAAAATTAGTTCAATTATGAAAAAGAATATATGATTTTTCTAACAAACGATTTGAATTCTTCACAAAATAATCCAATTTTTAACAAAATAGTTTATTTAATTTCGGAATTTAACTAAATTTTATTTAATTTGTTAATTTATCTCAATTTCATTTAAATTTAAAGTTTAGTTTTAAAAAATAATTTTTGAAATTTCATTGCAATTCTAAGGTGCGAAAAGCATTTTTTATAAATATATTTATTCATTATCTCGAAAATTTCTCTTTTCAATTTAACCGTAAGAGAAATTAATTAATTTCAAATAATAATAAAAATAGAATATTTTTAGGCCCTCATTCATTTGAATATAATGAGGTAATTCCTCGAGTAATTCAGTGTTCACAACATTTTTGGCGTACAGAGCCAGTCGAACGACTCAGCTATAGTATAAATATTGCTATAGTGATGGCGAAGGCGAACGGCGGTTTGGAAGTCAACAACTTTTAGTGTGACCCTGGCCCCACCCCGCCTGTTGATGTGATCGTTTGGACGCGGTTGCCATAGAAACGACGAAAAGTTGAAGAGGGCAGCACCTCGATATGTTCGAAAATATAGTTAAATATATATATGTTACAGGCAAATCCCGATGTGCCGTCACACGACAGTCTGCCTAGTCCCTCCACGAATTAACTGAGCGGTGTCAGGCAAAGTCCGAAGTAGCACTTTCACTTCGGACTCTGCCTAGTGAAATTGAGAATTTACAACTCCAAATAATCTACAGATCGCAATTGTAAACAGATTTGAAAGTTTTTATTTTAGAAATGATCAGCATGAAATTTTTTAGACAACTTATTGAGTAAGTTTATCCATTTTTGTTCAAATATATTTATTTAACGCAAGTTATTTTCTAAAAAGAAAAAACTCAATATGTATCATATTTAACGTATTATCTTTCTAAATTCGAAATACGCGACGATTTTTCTGCAATTTCGAGGGCACTGAATTTGCCTTCTAATTTAATTTTCATCACTTGATTTTCCGCTTCGTCAGCCATCGTTAAGAATTTTCAAAAACACTATCGATTTATAAATATTATTCCGAAGCGATAAAAACAACTTATTCGGAAATGTACACTGAAACTCAAACTATAAGATAAAAAAATTACTTTTATAATACTTCCAACATTAGTACAAGAACTTCTATTCAAAAATCTTCCGAACTTCGACGACCACGTAACTAAATTACACTAGTGTTGTTTTAAGGGTAACTAAGTAGGTGCATTAGTCCCTAAATAAAAGGGCGGTGGAGGGGAAGTAGTGGGGAAATAACATTTCTTTATTAGTTACGAAACTAATACGAAATTAAAAGAAAGTTTTATTTTCAAGTGTTGTTGCTAAACCATTTTTAAACCAGATATTCAATTGATCTATTTTAATTAAAGACGGATTTTTTATTTGCCATACTAAATCTTAGTAGCGTTGTCTAAACAGTGATTTTCGATCTCAATAAATTAATATTTTAAATGTTAATAACAAATTTTAAAACCGAAACACCTATTACTGGCTCTTTCTTACTGAGAAGTTTGTTTTTACAACAAATATTTTAGTTTTTTTTATCTATAAAATTTTACAGTTTATCTTTTATAATCAAAAGTATTTTGCACTATTTTGAATCATTTTTCATCAAATACATCAACAATAAACCATTGTTGTTATTAATAATCTATTTATTACACATAATAGACTGGTGCCTTGTATGGAATATATATCTATGGATTCGCATTAAATAATCGGCTTTTTCTGAAAAGGCTTGAAATCGGAAACTATTCACACTTTAGAAAAATAAAAATATTTTTAATGAATTATTTATGTTTTCTAAGTCTATATACGTTAAATATGATACATATTGAGTTTTTATCTTTTTAGAAAATAACTTGCATTAAATAAATATATTAAAACAAAAATGGATAAATGTACTCAATTAGTTATCTTAAAAATTTCATGCAGATCATTTATAAATAAAAAAACTTTCAAATCTGTTCACAATTGCTATCTGTAGAGTGTAGACTATTTGGAATTGTAAATTCTCGAGTCATCCTACTATGCAGTGGGAAAAGTAAACCTCAAAAGTTTTCTTTTTACTCCGGACTTTGCCTGAGCCTTTCGGGCACTTTGCGATTTGACTAGGCAGAGTCCGAAGTGAAAGTGCTACTTCGGACTTTGCCTGACACCGCTCAGGCAATTCGCGGAGGGACTAGGCAGACTGCGGTGTGACGGCACATCGGACTTTGCCTGTAACATATATATCGACCGTCCCCACTCCTGACCCTTGCCGCATCTTGATAAAATATCTATTTTTCAGACCAAATTTGTTTATTTGCATTTCAAGTGCAAACATTAGTTTTTGCATTATTTGTGCATATATAATGTAAATTGCATAATTTTCTTGTAGAAAAATTAAAAGGAGAAAGAGAAAAAAGAGAAACGTAAAAGGAGAAAGCCTCATAAAATTGAAGAGGCTTTCTCCTTTTACTCATCCTCAATAATTGTTTGAAGTCTTCCTTTTTAAACTTATAATAAGGTACACATTATTTTAAATATGCACCAAAAATTTGCATGTATTGACTCCAAAATTGGAATGATTGACAGTAAGACAGAATGAATCATTTTTATACAATTTATTATTGCATTATCGGTCGAAGATTGGTTTGATTTGGTGTTTCCAAATCTTTACATCATAATTTTCTTGGGCGATTTCTGTTGTTTTGCCTCACTTTGATCAATATAAACATCAAAACTATCCCATTGGCAACAATCAAAATAATTGCTTGCAGGGTTTTACAGCACGATCGGTATTTCTACAAAATAGTAATTTAAAAAAAAAAACAATTTTTCACAGTTCTTATTATTAGGGACCAATGTCTTCTATTTAGCGTACCAAAGCTTTAACACGATATCTCATTCCGTGTGGACGTACGTTGGAAAAGAAAAATACCGATCTAACTCTTCCACTTGTATTTTCTTCGAAACGTTTTTTTCATCAAAATTTTCACCGGAACAAAGCAGATACATAGACTTTATTACCTCCTCTTTGATTTCCCAAATTCTCAGAGCGATACCTTATTTCGTTTAGACGTAAGTTGGGAAAGAAAATTTAAGGATCAGGTTTGGCCACGTGAACTTCTAGTCACATGGCCTTAAGAACTTTTAGTATTCGCAAATATCCTTAAAATCTTTTACATTCTTAATTGATCATTGAAAAAAAATTAATGTTATACATTTATTCCTAATATTCTCTTAAAACTTATTTCTTAAAATAAAAAATGATTAATTTGCATTAAAATCTTGGAAAGTCATTCGAAATGTTTCCAAATGTTTTTTGATTTTCCTCAGAATTTATTTTTCAAAATAAAAAATAATTTCAATTTTCCTCATGAATCGTAATGATTCGATTTTTGAATATGCATATGAATTTCGATAAATAGATTCAAATCCAC
The DNA here is from genome assembly GCF_010883055.1 of Belonocnema kinseyi. Classification (NCBI taxonomy): domain Eukaryota; kingdom Metazoa; phylum Arthropoda; class Insecta; order Hymenoptera; family Cynipidae; genus Belonocnema; species Belonocnema kinseyi. The sequence continues at coordinate 40,219,835 of NC_046661.1, read as the reverse complement.
GAATTCTGTCGAAAATTGTTTTAAAGAAATTTTGAATCAATTTTTAAAAGCTGAAATGTCTCTAAAAACCTTTTTTCCTATTTCACGTAATTTGGCTCAAAATAAGAATTTTCAATATCTTGCATAGTATTTTCGTTAAATAAAACCAAAATAAAAAATTCTATCAAAAAAATGGTTCTAATTTTTTTAAAGGCTTCTTAAATACTGTAATTCATCCATACAACTTTTTTCTTATCTCACGTGGTTTTGTCGAAAATTTGAATTTTCCATCTTTGCACGATTCAACCACACAATGCACGAACTTTTTTATGATGTTCAGTCGAAAAATCCATTAACACATAAACGAAAAATTTGCACAAAAAATGAAAAGTAAACATTTCTCGATAAATAGGTATGTTAAGCTGGCCCAACACTAACAAGGTTAGTGTTTTTAGAGATGTATGAATTTTATGAATTTAAGAGATGTAACCTATTTTATAATTTAGGGCAAATTTGGGCCCATGGTCCTGAATTTTGGGCCCAAAACTCTGAATTGTATGATTTCATATTTCACCATAGAATATAAATACCTAAATACAGGACGGACCCGAGAGCTATTTTCGAAAAATGCCCTGGCTGTCGTTTTATTCCAATTAATTGAAAATTGATGCATTTTTTGCGCCTGGGAAGTAGTAAACCGCCACCATAAAAGTACTCATGGTGAACATAATACTCGGGCCTCTGCCTCGCTATGAAACTGCAGCTGGTCTAGACTCTAGAGTGTTATTTTCTGACGATACTTAAAACATCGTAAACCCAGGATCGAGTCCAGGATTCAATTTCTGGATGTACCTTTTTTTCTCTCTTCTCCGATTGTACGACAGAAAATACTAAAAAAAATATGCTGCGTCCAGAATTGGAAACTGTTGAATCGGAAAAGTATGGAATTTCCATTTTTTTTATTTTAATTTTCTTATTCATTTCATTTCAATTATTCATTCATTCATTTAATTTTTTATTTTCAATTCATTATTTTAATTTCATGATGACAATTTTCAATTGAAATCTCTGCAATTATAGACAATCATAATTTTGCTATCTTTTTCCTTAAATCTTGATTTCTTTCAAATACAACTGCTTGCGTCACAATGAATGTGCTCTTAGTCAGAATTGAATAAATTTGTTGCTTCAAGATTCATATTTTGTGGTTGAATTTCATTACTTTTCATTCGAAAAATTAAAATATTATTATTATATTTACAAGATGAAGTGTTTGAGAAATAAATCCATACTGATAAATTTTATTTCCACCCGCCCCCCTCCTCCCACCCCCACAGCGCCCCAAATACGACCCAAAAATAAAAAACTACATTTTTACGTTCATTATTCTTCATTTTTAGCAAATATACGTCGTCTTTTTCATACAAATAATTACTGAACCTAAAGCTACAAACATAAAACCCATTTTTACTCCTCGCATAATTTAGGGCTCATTGGGGACTAATTTGGGCCCATAGCGGGGGGCTATTCACTGAGTTACGATTAGTCCAAGAATACCGGGATTTCGAAGAGAGCGCGATCTTGACTGAAAATGAACTCAGAGTTACGCTGAGTGGAGCGGAACGAGTCAGAGTGCGTCAGAGTTAGCGATAATAGAAAGAATATGGTTAGAGTAGAGAGAGTACGTTGAAAGAATACTGAAAGAGTTTTTAAATGATTTTTCGGTCGATTCGGGGAAACCGGTCAACCGTATCTAATCTGCGAACAATGAAAAAGGTCGTGCGGTTAAGCAAGCAAGCGACCGCTGTGCTCCGCAACGGGAGTCCCTTGGCTGAATGAGCTCTGAATTCTCCTGAGTACGATTGAACCTAGCTGACCCAAGAATGACCGCATGTTTCCTCAAGAAGAGTTTACCTGATTCTCCGAGAATGAGCTCGATTTTGTAAGAGGTGGAAGGATTTCTTATGATCTGTCGGATCTTCGAAGATTTTCCTTAATTTCGAAGAATGAGTTCTGAGTTACCAATAACTCCACTCATTTTCACTCAGTGAATAGCCCCTCGGCCCATAGTCCCGAATTTTGGGCTCTAGTATTTTTTGTAGAAAATAGTATTCGCCATAGCTTAAAAATAGGTTGGTTCAAGATTGCTGTAAAACGTAATAAAAATGATTTTACAGAAAATTCACCTTGAAGAATAATTTAGGGCTAATTTAGGGCTCTGGGAATACGATCATGAAAATTTTTTAAAAATTGCTGCATAATTTCAGGCTTATTTAAGGCTCCAGAAATATCATCGATCGACGATCGCGCAATATTTCCTTTACTTTTTTTTGTGTAATATACGGTGTTGTGCCACATTAACATTATAAAAAATACATGAAGAAAACCATGCAACTTATTTACTCCTCGCATAATTTCTGGCTCATTGAGGACTAATTTTGGCCCGCAATCCCAAATTTTGGGCTCTATTATTTTTGGTAAAAAATAGTGTTTGCAATAACTTAACGTCAAGCTGGCCGAACATTGCTGTAGAAGGTACTAAAAAAATTTTTACTAAATTTGTACTAAAGAATTGTACTACATTTATGTATAATATGCGATCAGAGTGTGTCTCAGGGCTATTGATCTACCTTAATCTGTTTCTTTTCTAAAAAAAAAAGAAATTTTTAACAGGATTATTTACACAAAAATTGCTTAATTTTTTGTTCATTTTTCTTTATCATATTCGCAGAGCCCTAAATTATTCAATGTGGTGAATTTTCCGTAAAATCATTTTTAGTACGTTTTACTGCAATCTTGAACCAACTTATAGTTAAGGTATTGCAAACGCTATTTTTTACCAAAAATACTAGAGCCCAAAATTTGGGACTACGGGCCCAAATTAGTCCTCAATGAGACCTAAATTATGCGAGAGTAAAAAATGGGTTTTATGGTTTTCTTCATATATTTTTTATAATGTTAAAGTGGCACAACACGATATATATAAAATAAAGGGCAAAGGAAATATCGCGCGACGTTCAGTCGATGATATTTCCGGAGCCTTAAATGACCCTGAAATTATGCAAGAGAAACGAGAATAAATTAATTTGTTTGGTAAATTTGTTGGAACAATTTTCCCAATTCTTCATTAGCATATTCCGAGAGCACTAAATGAGCCCTAAATTATTCTTTAAGGTGAATTATCTGTAAAATTACTTTTATTACGTTTTACAGCAATCTTGAACCAAGTTATTGTTAAGTTATTGCAAACACTATTTTTAACAAAAAATACAAGAGCCCAGAATTTGGACTACGGGCCCAAATTAGTTTTCAATGAGCCCTAAATGGTTTTCTTCACGTGTTTTTTATAATGTTAAGGGGGCACAGCACCATATATAACAAAAAAAAGGGCTAAGGAAGTATCGCACGACTTTGAGTTGATGATATTTCAGGAGCCTCAAATGAGCCTGAAATTAGGTAAGAGAAACGAAAAGAAAATAATTTTTTGGTGGTAAATTTGATTAAACAATCATTTTTGAGCAATTTTTTGTTAAATTCAAATATCATATTCATGGAGACCTACGTGATCCTTAACATAGGGTAGAAGAAGAAATTTGTTTAATTCATTTTTACTAGAATTGTTTAAACTTTTTTTTCATTTTTCATTATCATATTCCCAGAGTCCTAAATGAGCCAAAAATTTGGAACCACGGCCCCAAATTATCCCTAAAATTCGCCAATCCAAAAACACAATTAAGCCACAAATACCAACTCGAACAACAATCAATAAATCTCCTTTTAAAACCTTAAACTCAATTAAATAAACAAAAATAACCTTCATTAAACAATCCTCCAAATCACAGCATACCTTTGCAGCAGAGAATCCAGTCATTTTGCAGTCATTGCAAAATCTCTGGACACACCGAAAATCGATGTTTCTACAAACGGAAAAATTTGCATGCGAAAGCCTCAGGAAGTCGACCTCCGAATCTTGTGAATTATCTCCAAGAAGAAGCGGAAGAGGAAGATATAAAAAAAACGGAAATGGAATCAGAGACAGAGTATCAGAAATATGTGGAAGATTATATTCTATCAGAGGACAATTACACAGAGAAACCAAACCTGTAAAACTATTAGTTGATAGTGGCGCATCGATAAATCTAATAAAAGAAAGTTGCATTAACAAATATTACCAGAGAATTTCAATGACCAAAGAGTTTTCAATTGGAAATGATAAGCACCGGACAAACGAAGTTATCAAGTTTAAGTTTTAAGGGAAATAACATATCTTTGTAATCGTATCAGAGAAATTTTCCATACCCGAGGAAGGCATCATCGGAACACCATTTCATTACTCTTATCAGTTTAACTTGTCAAACAGCCCCCTCCAGCTCGACGATAAGGTCTATCCCTTGGAGTAGGACGGTATCCTTATCCCCAAAAACACCTTCTAAATGATAAGCGTGCAAACAAACAAAAATCGGGGAAACATTCTCATAGAAGATAACACAGGCCGACAAAATTTGACAAAAGTCAAAAGCCAGAAAGCAGACCAAACATTTCCGAAGGATTTTGATGCGCTGAATCCGAATCCGAACTCAAAATTGCTCCTGTATGTCAGGTTTTCAAGATATCCTAACCTAAATGTTCAAAAAACGCGTTTTTCAGCTGTTTTTGAGGTTATGTAACTGTACAAGAAAAATGTCTACCACAAAGCTAATATGGAATTCGAAAGTCCAGTCTTCCCATTTCAAACCTACGTGGATTTATTAGGATATCTTTATTTTTCACCAAAATACTGTAATTTGAAATTTTTTATTTTAGCGTTTTAACCCATTAACGCTGAGGTGTTCAGATTTATACAACGCATTCTCTATTGCTGACGGTACGATATTTTTTCTTCAAAATATTATGTCAGGGGTTTTCGAGGGTGCCATTTCTTTTTCCGGTGTCAGTTTTTTGTTATAACCCCTAGAAGATCCAATGTGGCGGCCACAATTTAGGGCCTTAAATAGAACAAAGGATCCCGCACAAAATACCAACAAAAAAGCGTACAGTCGTTTGGAACCAAACTTTGCACATTGATAAAACAATAAAGAATATGGAACCCGTGTCTTTTCGTTTTTACGGAAGCCGTTTCCTAGGGGTAGAAGCCACCCCTAACAAGTCATAAGCATGCTAACCCACCTGATACTGGGAACAATAAGTTTAGTCGTATATTTTTCTTGGAATAATGAAGTTCCATGCCACAAGTGGGTTAACCCACGTACCTGCTAATCCACCTAAAGCCAGAAATCACCCCTACCAAATCATAAGCAGTCTAACTCACCTAGCTCTGGGAGCAGCGAATTTAGTCATTTACATTTCGTGAAATAATTGAATCCCACACTTCAAGTGGGCTAACCTTGAAATGAAATTTTTCAATTTAGCGTATTAACCCATTAACGCCGAGACGGTATGCCATTGTCCCTTGAAAATGTTATCTGAAGGGTTTTCGGGGGTTCCTTTTCGATTGGCTCAGTTTTTTGTTATAGCTCCTAGAAGAGCGAATATGTAAAACAGGGCTTTAAAAAAAATTGGCCGAGCCAATTATGGCAAGCCTTTGGATTTCCCAGCCAATAAAGGCAAGAGTTGTTATCGTCCAGCCAGTCAAGACAAGACTTTGAATCGTCCAACCAGGCAAGGCAAGACTTACGATTGCCCAGCCAATAAAGGCAAGAATTTGTATCGCCCAGCCAGTCAAGGCAAAACTTTGAATCGCCCAGGATTGTCCAGCTACGCAAGGAAGTACTTAATATTTTCCAGCCAATTAAGGTAATACTTTAGATTGCCCAGCCAAGCAAGGAAAGACTTTAGATTGCCCAGCCAAGCAAGGAAAGACTTTAGATTGCCCAGCCAGTCAAGGAAAGACTTTGAATTGCCCAGCCAATAAAGGCAAGACTTTGCATCGCCCAGCCAGTCAAGGAAAGACTTTGAATCGCCCAGTCAGTCAAGGCAAGACTTTGAATCGTGCAGCCAGTCAAGACAAGACTTACGATTGCCCAGACAGTTAAGGCAAGACTTACGATTGTATGTCCAATGAAGGTGAAACTAATTGCTTCTTTTCTTATGGAAACGTTCGCGCTTCATGTCAAACGATCGTTAAAGAGACTTTCGTTTATGACGAGTAGGATCATTATCATTTCTTTGCAAAGACCAGCAATAGTCGGTCATCATTGGCATCCAACCGTTAGCCCGCCACTCAAATGTGATCTCTAACAAGGAAAGATTTGTAGCAAAAAACGAATTTCATCACCTACGCATAAACCGTCATAAAAGCATCGCCAGCTCAGTGAACCAGCTGCGAATCGAAGACTGTCTGCGCCGTAGAACGGCGCGCACATACGAGGGTGGATTGATAAGTTTCCGGCCTGACCAAGAAAAACAACGTTTTTAAGAATTTTTTTTTTTTATTTCTCAACATA
>NC_046661.1:40208511-40213313 GCF_010883055.1 Belonocnema kinseyi | reverse complement strand
CAAGCTATCTAAGGATGGTACTATAGAACGCCACCTCAAGGTAGGCCTAGTGGCGCCATCTCTTGGTCAGGCCGGAAACTTATCAATCCACCCTCGTACAGCGAATGTGAACATTAGAATGCACACAGAGTGCGCAGTAGCATTTCGCGCAGTCCGTCTTCTTTTGTTTGATCAATGTGCGAAGTTTGGTTCCAAACGATAGCACGCTTTTTTGTTGGTGTTTTATGCGGGATGCTTTGTTCTTTTTTAAAGCCCTAAATTGTGGCCGCCATATTGGATCTTCTGGGGATTATAACACAAAACTGAGACCAACAATAGAAAGGGCACCCTCGAAAACCCCTAAGATAATATTTTGAGGAAAAAATATCGTACCGCCAGCAAAAGAGAATGCGTTGTATAAATCTAAACACCTCAGCGTCAATGGGTTAAAACGCTAAAATAAAAAATTTCAAATTACAATATTTTGGTGAAAAATAAAGATATCCTAATAAATCCAAGTAGGTTTGAACACGGCTTGAACACGTCGAAGATGCACACAGAATACAGATTCAAAAAATAGCAATCTGGTATCACGAAATTTTCTCACTGCAAGGATGTCCCCTACCATGCACAAGTCTCGCGTCACATAAAATCAGCCTAAAAGATGAAGCCAATATTAACATACGTCGACTGCGACATCCGGAATGCCACAAAGAAGGAATCTCAAATCAGATAAATGAAATGTTAACTAAGAGAATAGTAGAGGCCTCGGACTCACCATTCAATTTTCCCCTTTGGGTAGTCACCGCATGCCTTTTAGGCTCAAAAATGCTCCAACCACATTTCAAAGAATGATGGACACAGCATTAAGAGGACTGGTAGCAAAAATATTCTTTGCTTATCTGGACGATATTATTGTCTTTGGTAGAACACTCGAAGAAGACAACGAAAATCTGGTTATCTTATTTGAACGTTTACGGGCTACTGGACTTGAACGTCAACCAGACACATGTGAGTTTCTTCGACCGGAACTAGAATATCTGGGACACGTTATCACGGAAAATGGAGTGAAATCAAACTCATATCAATTATCTGCTGTCCAACATTTCGAAAGACCTGAGAAACAAAACGAAGGTATGTCTTTCTTGGGATTAGCTTGATATTACCGAAAATTTATAAATAACTTCTCTACGATAGCTAAACCTTTACCAGCACTGACAAAGAAAAATCAACCGTTTAACTAGACGCCATCTTGCGAAACAAATTTTAAAACGTTGAAACATACTCTTTGCTCTGCACCGGTATTAAAATATTCCGACTTCAAGGAAACATTTACTTTGAGGTCCCGGAAGCTGGAATTACAACATTTAAATATCGATATAGGCACTATGCCACAATTTATTGCTTATTTAGCGCTACTTTATGTTGCAGAAAAAAAAATGTTGTGTCCGGTATTTTTGGCCTAATACATGTAGTAATGCTAGCTTCAGCTGAAGCCACAACTCCCGTATGCGGAAAGGAGGATTGGATGCCAGCAATAGTTTCCGAGTGTCATATGCCAGAGTCACGTGAAGACAGTATTACTACACGTTTTTGGTAAAAAAAAATGCCCAGATTTTTTGCATTGCACAAATCCAGGGCACTTAATTAGCACTAAATTCCCGCGCAAAGAAGAACTTGATCTCACTGATAGCTTCCGAATTTCACCTACCAAAGTCGCCGGAAGCCAGAATTACTACACTTTTTTGTAAAAACAAAAAGTTCTAGGATTTTGTGCATAGCACAAATCCAAAGCACTTAATTACCCTTAAATTGCTGTGCAGAGGAGAATTTGATACCACTAATAGTTTCCAAGTTTCGCATACCGGAGTTGTGGCTTCACCTGAAGCTAGCATTATTACATGTTTTTAACCTAAATTACCGGGCACAAAATTTTGTTCTAAATCTCAAGAACTTTAAATATACCTAAGTTTAATTTCAACAATACCGAAAAGGAAACATTAGCAATCGTCTGGCTAGTTAAGCGGCTTCGTCAATATCTTCTCGGGCGTCAATCCATAATACAAACAGAGCATCAAGCTTTTACGTGGCTTTTTAACGTAAAAGACCCTTCATCCAGATTAATGAGGTGGAGATTTCAGATGAAAGTATACACGTAAAAGGTCATGTATAAAAAGGGAAGGAAAATACGGCAGCTGACGCGCTTTCAACAATGCACCCATTCAAGATCAAAATCTCTCAGAATAATCGGAAGAGAATGCCAACATCAAACAAGTAGATGAATCCCAAAAATTTGACAAGATTGATACATCATCATCAGACGAAGATAATGAACCAATTTCTGAAAGATTGCGAAATCATTAACCGACGGATAAAAAAGGAAATTCAAAACAATTATGCACACTGGAAAAGGAACCGCCTGCCTAGTAAATTAAAAATAAAACCTGTCGCCAATGGAAAGAATTAGATTAAAATTGGCAAACAAAACATTTTCTATTTACTAAGAATGCAGTTACCAGGCTATGCCGAAGGAACATGGATCAAACTCCTTTACATAAAAATGAAGGATTTCACCAGAAACAAAACCTGGAACATACTTAAATTTCATATGGAGGATCCCTTGACGAAAATTACGGTACGTGTACGAATCGGAGATATGTTGAATTTTCTATAACAGACCAAATTCACAGAACATACCTTTTTTCTGTGCGAAAAACCCGATAAAAAATTGAGTGAAGAAGAGAAACAAAATCTGTTCAGGGAGGCACATGGAAACGTTACCACTGATGACTTTGGAGAAAAATAAAACAATTAAAATACTACGAGAACAAACAACATGGGAAAATATGGAGAAAGACGTAATCGAGCTCGTTAAAAAAATTCAAAACCGATGGACATAGTTCGCCCATTGCCGGAAACAACGAGCGGAAACAAATATATTCTATCCATTCAAGATGTGCTGTCGAAATACATAATTCTTATAGCACTGTGGGAAACTACGAGCGAAAGCATATTCACAAATCTACTAGATCATTACATTTACATCTTTTCTTCTCCAAAGCACATCTTAACTGACCAGGGCGCTAACTTTGTATCGGAATTAGTTCAAAAATTTAAAAACCTTTTTAGAATCAAGCACATAAAAACAACTGCTTTCCATCAACAAAGCAATGGAGCCCTCGAGAGAACTCCTGGAACAATTAAAGATTTATTAAAGACATACATGGCCGATAACGAGATGGAATGGGACCAAAGCTTGTTCCAATATGCTTAGCATTTAATACCGCAGTTCACCAGAGTGCAAGTTTAACTCTGTTTGAAATGGCAATTGGAAGAAAAACCAATTTACCTTCAGCCTAAGCAACGACCACGTCTTTAACCCATCAAAATTTGTTAGACATTTGGCAAAAGAGACATGAAGAATATTTGGCAAAAGAAAGGACTGCCATTCAAAAAAAGAAGAGCGATTAAAAAGGCAGCAATATGCAAAATTAATCATCAGTAATCCTCTTTTCGAACCAGGAGATTTAGTACTACTGCATAATGATAGCAAAAGAACAATATTAGAAAGTGAATGGCTCGGACTCTACACTATATGCAAACGCGTCCGTTCCTCTGATTATGAAATTTTATACAATAATCAGCATTACGCTGTACACGCTAATATGTTGAAACCCTTCTAACAATCGCTTCATCGGTTCATTTTATGTTTTTTTTAAATGAATTTCACTTGGGTACTGCTATCATTTCTCTCGATCACATCTGCTAACGCGACCCTCACTTCACTCGATGGATCCACTATATTCACCGAGGACCTTGGTACAGCGAAAATCTATTACACTACATGGCGACGTATTTCGTCCGTCGACACACACAGCGTTGACAAAAGATACAAACAAATTATTCTCTTATATAAATCCGTCTTCAAACGATGCAATCAATGTTTAGAACAATTTGAACTGGAAACCTTAAAATCCCGAATTAAACGGTTAAATATTCGAAGATTGTTACTCAATCAGCTATTAGGAAAGGATCGGTATAAAAGGGGAGCTTTTAATTTTATTGGAAGAATGTCCAAGACATTTTTCGAAACACTATCTGAACGTGATTTAGATTATATTAACCACGAACTTGATCAACTGTATTCCCAAAAAAAATGTTAAAAATACGACTACAAAATGAAACGAAAGAAATTAGGACTATTTTTTAATTCAACCGCACATAATGTAGATTCCTTGTTTAAAAAAAAAAAACAAAAAACATTATACACAATTGTAACAAGTTAGCCAATAAGGCTAATGCAAATATCGAAAACATAGTAATGGCTAATCAGATCACAATCATGACCGTTGTTATTTTAGAATAAGTGAAGACATATCGTTATTAATCGATGCAATAAATGACTGTAAATACGGAATTATACATCCCCAAATTTTACCTCCAACTATACTTATAGAGGTATTTAAACGATTTGAAGAAATGAACAATTTAAAGCATATCATTCGGTTAGTAGAGAAAAATTATCAATATTTGATTGACATTGCCGAAATAACTGTTTTATTAATAAAAAATAAATTTGTTTACTCAATTAAAATCCCGATTTTAGAAACGGTAAATCTAACAAATAAATCACTTAATTCCGACACCACTACGAAAGGGATATAATTCAATCGCTGTAATCCTAAATGAAAATTATGTAATGATCAACGACCAAAAAACTCTTTACAGTCTGTCAAGTTAAAGCGTGGGTGGCTTTACTCGCAATCGGTAAGGTGTATCGACATGATTTTGGTGTCAAAATATTAAGAAGAGCTCCCTCTTTC
>NC_046661.1:40197923-40208411 GCF_010883055.1 Belonocnema kinseyi | reverse complement strand
GGTAAAGCGGTATAAAGAGACCAAAAATGTTGATGACTTCCCAAATCGTGGTTCGACAGGAAAAGTGTCCGACAAATTGGAAAAACTGATCGTGTCAATGTGACAATGTGACATCATACTTTTTCAACGGATCTCCACGTTTCGAGACCTCCTGAATCCAAAAATCAGGTTTTCACAATGGCGTCTGTCTGTCTGTCCGTCCGGCCGTCCGTCCGTAAACTTGATAACTCTCAAAAAAATGAACTTACAAGATTATCATAACCAATTTTTGGATTTTCTTCAAAAATCGAAAATTCAAATTTTGATTGCACAAAAAATAATGGAAAATAAAAAATTCCATTTTGTGGACAAACTATGTAGGATATGAAAAAATATGAATTAACAAAAATGGTTATCCCAAGAAAGATATACAATTTCGTCAAGAATCACTTCTTGATAGGACGCGTACTTTTTGTTTTATTCGTGAAAAATAACGTTGAAAAAAATAAAATAAAAAAAATGTGCGGAAAAACGACGAAAGTTACGAGAAAAAAAAATTCAACAAAACCTGTTTACAAATATGTGTCGGAAATCGAGCGCGCAGCGCGAGCGTCACGATGGGAATGTGTACCTCAAAGCCTACAGAGCTTTGAGAAACTTAATCTTTGACTATACTTAATTAAATAGACAATTCAGAACATGAAGACGAATTTAAATACTGCCATCTAAAAGAGATCTTTTTGATAAAGTTTTTTTCAAGCATTCCAATGCAAAGAATAAATATCCGAGCGCGAAGAGCGAGGTGTAATTACGTTCGAGCGCGAAGCGTGAGGTAACCTAATATCGAGCGCTAAGCGCGAGATTCAACCTTCGCACGCCTTACGCGCGCTCAAACTTGCAAGCGAAGCGAGCCGCGCTCGTAACGCGCAATGAGAATGTTCCCCGCGTAGCGTGCAGATTTTTTAAGTTATGAACAATCAATACATTAATTAGCATTAGGCAGTCTCTATATATATCAAGCCTTCTAGAAATAATCGATTGTAAACGATTTACAACGATTAAGAGTCATCAAAGGTTGAATCTGTTTAAATTGTTGTTGACTTGACTGTGTCAGTTGTTCCCAATTGTATTCAATCGTACTGAATTGAGTAAACCCGCTTGCATGCAATGCTGTTTCTGCAGTTTTCGCTTGTAACGTACATGGCTCGCACGCTTTTATTGGTTACAAATTAAATTTTTTATGATTTCACCACAATGTTAAAAACAAAAAATTATCATTTTTGTTCTGGCAGTATACCGAATTAAAAATATATAGTATCTGGGTTATACCAACATACAAAAATCATGCCGTTTCACGGATGTGTCAGTGATATAGTGTGATTATCAAGTAGGCAGTACTCGGACCAAGTAAATTGTAGGTAACTTATTCAAATTTTTTAATTTTTTGTTAGAAAAACGTATCCAATACTTTTAATTTTCTTGCAATATAAGAATGCTGAATTTTTAAATAAGTTTGATATGAAATTCTCGAAAGTTTCTAGTTTAAAATATTTTTAATATTAAATTTTTAATATTTAAAATAATTTGGTTTGCCTATGCCTAATCTTAAAATCAGAAATTCATAAACTTTCAAATAACTTTATGGACGTTTTTCTCCAATTTTAGCATATCAAAGAATAAGAGTTTGATTTTAAATTTAAAAAATTTTTGAAACTGAATTTGAAATACTAAAATTTTTAAAATTAGTAAGTTTAGAATTAAGTAGATTAGGAGCCTAAATTTGAAAACGTTATTTTTTAAGTTTCGGAATTTGAACTTATTCAAATCAAATCGCAACAAGATTAAAAATGTACATCTGTCATACTTTAATTTCACAGAGCATAATTTTAAAATAAACAAAGGTACAGGCATATTCTGTATCCATATTGTACATTTTTAAATGCTTTTTTTAGAAGAAGCATCTGGACGGCTTGTAACATTTACATGCACACCTGAACGTTTTAACTCGAAATAGCTGGTTTTAAATGTTCTAATTATATATTCAAAATGCTCAGTGTTAAGAAAAATTCCACTTTGAATGGTTTAATTTGCAGTTTAGTCTTAAATACTTTAAATAGAAAAGTTCCAGTTTTGAAAACTTAAACTTTGAGTTTTAATCTGTTCTATTCTGTGTACATTTTTTTAAACTAGGAAATGATTCCAAATTTTTTCTTCAGTTTTAGTAGCTACCTTGTGAAAAATAAAAAAAGTAAATTTACTGTTCAATTTAGAAAGTTCAATTAATAAAAGTTGTTTTATTATAAGATGAATTTATGTATTAATAATGGCAAAGAATACAAAATTGAGACCACTTCCTGCTAAAATAATCTGTTATCTCTAATAATATTTTGAAATTATTTAACTTTGTTCAATTAATAACAGCCTAGAATCTTATTAAATAATAAAATAATACTTCAATCGATTTTCTGAAGATTCACGTTTTTAAAACATTCGTTTAATTTTTTTTTTTAAATCTCAACTGATTTTAAAATCTATAACCCTCTATAAAATGTTCACTGCAATAAATGATCCAAGAGCGCATAATAAAACAAACAATACAATTTTGCTGCTTTCACTAATGGAAAATCCACTTTTTTATTTTTATCGCGTATCTGAGTTTATATTTTCAATTTACAATACTATTAGCACATTTTTTATCTTAGCGCCACTTTCATCTGGTAAAAATTACCCTTCTAGAAATAATCAATTGAGATCGATAAGAAACAATATAACTAATATCTTAATTGTTCCGAATCGTGTTTCTCAATTGTGCCAAAACGATTGGCGAGGATTAAGCATTTTGCATTTCCAATTGTTTCTAATTGGGCACTTGAAATTTGCCACGTGATCGCAGCACTTTTCTCTGACGGGAATTATTTAAAGACAGTTATTTACATTTTCGGAATAATATAAATTTGAAACAGAACATATTATGAAACAAAGCAAATAAAAATTTTGTGAATAATTCTTACCAGATGAAAGTGGTGCTACGAATAAAATGTGCTAATAGTATTCTTTGTTAAAAATATAAAATCAAATACAGGATAAAAATAAAAATGTTGATTTTGTAATAATGAAGCAAAATTTTTATTTTTTATTATGCGCTCTCGGAAGTTTCAAGTATTATTTTATTATTTAAAAATGTCAAGCTGTTATTAATTGAATAAAATTAAATAATTAAAAATTAATATTAGAGATAACATATTTTTTTGTGAGAAAGAGGTCTCAATTTTTAATTATTCGCAATTATTAACACATAAATTCATATTATAATAAAAAAAGTTTGTAACTTTTTTATTAATAAAGCATTTTAAATTGTACGATAAGGATACAGAAGCCTTTACCTTTGTTTAATTTAAAATTATGCCATGTGAAATTTAAGTATGATAAATATACCTTTTTATTCTTGTTTCGATTTGATATGAATGAATAAAAATTCAGACTTCAAAAATAGGATTTTAAAATTTAGGTTTCTAAACTGCTTACATTTAAACTTAATAATTTCTTAATTTTAGATTTTCAAACTCAAAGTTTAAAACAATTCGTAAATTAAAAATTAAACTCTTATTCTTTGATATTCTAAAACGTCGAAGAACGTCCATACGGTTACATACAATTTGATGAAATTATGAGAATGACAACTGCATATAAAGACCAAAAATAAACTTTTTTCAGACTATCAAATGAAAAATTTGACCAAAATTACAGAAATATGTGGCCATTAATCACAATATTTCAGGGAGGAGAAAATATAAAGAATTGCTGTGATTATGGAAGGAAAACCATTTGTTGTAATGAATTCCGCACGCATTCAATTCAAATTTGAACCTAATGAAACCTAAATGAATCTAATGTTATACAATTCATAATTTCGAACCTTTAAAATAAAAATATTTGCAAACCAAATTTTTTGAAATATTCAAATTTTTTTATTTTAAATATTCATAACTTATTTATAAATTCAAAATTGTTATATTTCAAGAAACTTAAATCGATTGGATATGCTCTTCTACTAAAAATTTAATGAGTTACCTATAATTTATTTAGCCTGAGTTTCAAAATATTGGCGCCATCCTACCTTCTATAATATTTCCAATCGTTTCCAATTGGGAATCCATTATTTTGAGTTAGGGGTTAAGTTTTCCTACTACATTCTTATTTTGCCTTTATTATTCACTAGCGGTCTTTTATTCTGTCAAACAAACAACTTTCAAGAATACGAATTTAAAAAGAAGTAAATAAACTTTTTACAATAATATACCGGCTAAATCAAACTGCCTGATTGATAATCATACTACATCACTGTCACATAGTTAAACAGTAGGATTTTTACATGATTTTAATCAATATACTTTTAGCTTTTCATTCGGTATACCACCTAAACATTATATTTTTTTGTACTTAAAACTTTTGTTAAATTACTATAAATTTAAAATCTAACGAATAAACACGTGCGCGTCATATGCGTTAAAAAAGGAAACTGTAGAGGGCGTATTGCAGTCAAGTGCATTTACTCAATCCAACCCGATTGGGAACAATTGACAAAATTAGTAAAAATTTAAACTGATTCAACTTTTTATTACTCTTAATAGTTATTAATCTTGCTCAATCGATTATTTCTAGGAGGGTATCTACAAAAATTTTATTTACTTTCTTTCGTAATATATACCGTTCAAATGGATATTCTTCAAAAAACTTGAAGAACTGTTTTTAAATAATACCCACCATACGAAAGTGCTGCCATCACGTGCCTAATTCCAAGTGCCGGATTGGAAATAATTGGAAATTCAAAAAGCTTAATCGTTGTCAATCGTTTTAGCACAATTAAGAAACACGATAAAATGCGAACTAGTACGCTCGCACACGCAACGTAATGTGGGTGGTGAAACAGTCTCAAGTAACTAACGATTTCGTGATTGGTTGTTCGGACACACAGCGCTACGAAACGCGCGACTTATGAAATAAAAGAAAGCTCCCGGTGTAATATTTCTCTCCCGACATTCTCCCGATTTTCTCCCCGTGAACGTTTCTCCCAGCTTTCTCCCGGTTCTGTAGGTTTTCCCGGTTCAGTGGCCACCCTGTATTGGTAGTGCCAATTACAGAAAATTTGCCATATAGAAATTTTACAGAATCTATATGGATTTCCTTCTACTGTATTCTACATGGATTTCATATTAGAATTTGAGATGGTTTCTGAACGGAATTCCAAGAGCGTCCCTTTAGTTATAAGTATTTATATGGATATCCATACAGGATTTTCCGACCGACGCATTAAGTCCCTAAACATCTACATTGATTTATATGTATGCTCCTAACATGTAATCTATATGGAATTACAAAGAAGATTTGAAGTGGTTCTTATATGGATATGCAAATAAGATTTTTTTTAACACTGTCCTAATTCCCTACTTCTATATGGTTTTATGTGTATTCTCCTAACATGTAATCTATATGAAATTGCAAAGAGAATTTTAACTGATTTCTATATGAATTTCATTAGTGGGACTTTTCTAACAACGCGCTAATTAACTGCTTCTATATGGATCTATATGGACCATCTCAAGATGTATTCTATATGAAACTGCAAAAATAATTTGACGTGCTTTCTATATGGATGTGCAAATAGGATTTTTTTAACATCGTGCTAATTCCTTACTTCTAATCTATATGGCTGAAAAGGGAAAAGAAAAGGGGAAAAGAGAAAAATAAAAGGGGAAAGAGAATAGGAAAAAGAACAAAGGTAAAGGGAACATTTCCCTTCCACTTTACCCTTTTCTCATCCCTCTTGTCTTTTCCTTTCCCAATCCCCTTCACAGTTTTACTTTCCCCTTTCCATTTTTCTTTTTTTTCCCTTTCCCCTTTTCTCACCTCCCTTGTATTTTCCTTTCCCCCTCCCAATCACCTTCACAGTTTTCCTTTCCCCTTGTCATTTTTCACTTTCTCCTTTAACCATTTTCCCTTTTATTCTCCCATTCCCCTTTATGCTTGCCCTTTACACCATTTACTCTTTCCCCTTATCTTAATTATTTTTCATTCACTACCTAATCGACGCGTCCGGCCGCAGTGACCATTTTGTTTCTGGCGCCCATTTGCCTTCGTGTTCCGTGCGGCAATCCGGCAGTAAATGGACGTTTCTGGACGGCAGTTTTTCGATGCGAACGGGAGAACGACGGGATATTTTTCAGCCGTTGTATGAAAAAAGCCTATACCGATATTTTAATGATGGTATTCGGATACGCGCAGATACGCGGAACAAAAGACCAAGTGTTTGTGGCTGATATAGCAAGTTTCGACCCTAACAAGAAATCAAAATATTTTAATATTGAGTATATATATATATTTAAATGGCAAAATGTGCAAATTTTCGGAAAAGATTGTTTTCGTACCAGTCAGCAGCTTTTTTAATTAAAAATAGGGCCTCTAGAACATTGTGTCGTTCGAAAAACTTGCTGTTTTTCGGATTTACATATGTGAAGTCCGAAATAAATAAGTAAAAATGAATCAGCTTTACCTCCTAAGCAAAATTTCCAGTTTTGTATAAAGTAATATTTATAAATCATTAAAATGAACTGCAATGTTTATTAAAATTATTATATTTTAGCCCCTAAATCATCCAAATTCTATTCCTTCAGAGTATTATTTCTTCAGTAATATTTTTTATGGAAAAAAACTAATTATCGAAAAAAATTATTTAAACAAATTCCATTTGTTTAAACAATTAAAATTTAATGAACCAATGTTAATTAATATTCCACTAGACTAATAGTGATAATTTTGAAGAGAAAAAAAATTTTCGAAAGCAAATTATTTAAACAAATTCCATTTGCTTAAATAATTAAAAATTAATTAACTAATAAACCCATATGTCGGATAGATGAAATTCTTCATTGGATAATTCTCTACAGGTCTCCATACTTTCCCGTGACATTTTTTTAAACTGAAAAAAATTATTCTAAAAACTCAAAAAAGTGATCAAATGAAGAGATCGTTGCCCTGTAGCATACAAAAAAATTTTGCGATGCATTTTTAGACCACCCTAGTGTCATTAACTCTATTGAGATAGCCTCTCTGCTAGTTATTTATGATCGAACTCTTATTTCAATTTTAACCTCTCTGCTTGTTATTTATGATATTATTTTTATTTCAATTTCGGAAAGGACAATATTTGCACTTTATAAATGCGGATTTTGCGAATTAATTCGGAAATGTGTTCCTCGCCTCTGCATTAATTTTTGTTGTATAGTACCACCAATAAGATAAACCACGCAATAATACCACAAGTTGTCGCCTACGTACCAGCGAGCTCGTCTAGGATTGACTTAGAGAGTAAGTTAGATGATAAATCTATTAAGTTTAGAAGGAAGTAAGCTACGGGAGTACAAAGAATTTCGGGAGAAATTCACTCTAAAAGGGGAGATGTGAAGCTAGAAAGAATAGGCCAAAATATTTTAGCTTTGTAAGCGCACCCAGTGGGCACAAAATTTGGCGGCGTCTTTACGACATCGTTAAGACATCTTTACGACAACTTTGCGATATCCTATGTCCATGTCGTTAAGGTGTCTTTACGATATCGTAAACATGTCGTATGATATGACGATGTCCTTACGATATCGTAAAGACACCGAAACGACACGGACATAGGATGTCGTAAAAATGTCGTAAAGACGTCGCCAAATTTTGTGTCCACTGGGGCATTCTTCTATAAGAGAGTAGTTTCGTAGGCTAAGAATAGGTAAATATCACACCCTCCCTTTTTATATGATAAGCGCAGTAGAGTGTATGCTTTCATCGTGGGACCGTCCCGGCATGGCAGGGTCTCGACTCTAGAGTCGTTCCTTGTCTGACTGCTACGGCTGCAACTTGTGTTTCATTTGATAAACTATCTGACCAGATCTACGTATCTGCGTCAGTACAAATTAAATTAAAGTGACTTTTCATTCAGACTGTCACATATGAATATGGACAATACTTCCCGTTCCTGTGTATGGCGCTAGTATGGCAGGGGGGTTAAATGACAGCTGCCTATGTTGACATTGAAACATTTGGCATTATTTACAATTGTGATATTTGATTGACACAGATAAATTATTATTTGTATAAAAAAATTGAAATAATTTTATTCCCCGCGAAACTTCTTTTTTTGAGATGTGTGTAATCCTAGTGATCCTGTGACAGATGAGGTAGGTACATTTGAATTATTCAAATTTCATCAAATTTTCACTTTATCAAACACTCATCAATTGACACTTCACTGTATCAAACTTTGACTTAAATATAGCAGTTTTTATATTCCAATATTCTTAACATGGCTCATGGCTCAACAAATTTCTTCGACGATTTAGGAATGTTGTATTTTTCTTTTTGCCGTGAGGTTATATTTACAAGAACCATGCCGGCGGTCATCTACACCCGTACCACACTAGCGCCGCTCCTAAGAATATCTAGCATTTCGATGCGTTTATGTACATCCGACAGAAAAATACTCGTTTTTGGTTAAGTCAATGTACAGGACTTTGGGCTCCTTATGTCTATTCTCCATGTATTTTCAATTCAACCATCAGCTAATTTCACTTAGTCAGATCTTAAGAGTGATTTAAAAGTATTCCTTTCTTTACTTATTAATGAGAAAATTCATCAATTAAAAAAAAAGTGTTAATAATTTAAAGAAAAATCTAAAAAGGGAGTCGGTTTGGTGACGGCCAACTGCTGTAAATACCTCTGCCCGCCCGATACATGACGAATACAATAGGACCATTATATCATAGAGTTTCCCAAACTAGTGCCCGGAACACTCGATTTGCAGTCCTTGTTACTGTCCTTGTTTACTTGAAAAGATATATTTTTAACCAAAAATGGAATTGTGGAATTTTCAGATCAAAAAATTAGTTTTTAATCAAATGATTCATTTTTAAACCAAAGTAAATGGAATCCTGGAATTCGTAGATTAAAAATTTAGTTCTCAACCAAATAATTCATTTTTAGCGAAGTAGTTCGACTATTAAGTTGTAAAATTCATTAATTGCTTAATTTCCCATTACAGTTAAACAATAATTATTTAACTAGGAATTGGTTTTAATGATTTTTTAACTATTATTATTACTGTTTTTTAAAGATTTTTAAACGAAGGAACATTCCATTTGTTTTAAACGTATAAAAAACGGTCCTTTTCAGGGCTACAAAATATTATTGATAATATTCCGTGTGTGTCTTTAATTTTCTTTTTAATTTCAGTGTTTCACTTTGTAATGACTTCAAATACTTCGAATAAATAAGAAGACTTGGTTTCTGTCATTATATATATATATATATATTTATTTATTACTAAATCATTAGTATAGACTAAATTGAAGCACTATTGTTCATTAGGCCTATGATATGGCTATCTCCTATTACATTAAGCATTATTTTGTTTAAAACTAATTTTGTAATCTGAAAATTCCACTTACCTAAGGTAAAAATATTTTTCGAATTATTATTTATTAATTTATTAATTGTTAATTATTATTATGTATTATTTAATATAGAATATATTGAATTTGTAGATCATCCTCTAATTATTATTATTATTATATAAACACCTAATCCTTAAAAACATAATAATAATAAATTAAAATATTAAGATATAATTTATTATGTTGTATTTATTATAATAACATTCTATAGTTGAAAAAATCATTAAAATAAATGCCTAGTTGAATTATTAATTTTAAGCTGTAATGGAAAATTAAACAATATATGAATTTTACAACTTAAGTTTTACACAAAAATACGAACCCTCTAGAGCCTCGTCTAGTCGCCGCCAGGATTCGTATTTTCGTGTACAACGTTACCGGCTGATGCCGATGAAATTGATAGTTGAAATTTTTTTTACATCTTTTATTATTAAGCTTTGTACTCAAACGTAGTTTTCTTTCGGCTCTTGCATTTTTCAAAGTTTGAGACCGATATTTTATGTATTAAAAATGTTTGAAAGTTCAAAAAATGTCGAGGTTCAGAAAAAAGATGTAACAATTTTCAGTGAAGTTCCTACCAAAATGCAGTACCTAAACGTACTTTATTGGACTCTAATACATTATCCAAAGTTTCAGCTCGATATTTTATTTACAAAAGAAGTTCTTAGGTTCAAAAAAATATTCAGTGAACTGATAAAGTGAGGTAGGTAATATAGGTATTTGGCTGTGTCACATGCGCTTAATAGTAGAACTACTTTGTTAAAAATGAATTATTTTGTTGAAAACTAAATTTTCAATCTACAGATTCCAGGATTCCATTTACTTTGGTTTAAAAATAAATTATTTTGATAAAAACTAATTTTTTTATCAGAAAATTCCATTTTTGGTTAAAAATATATTTTGTGAAGTATAATATTCTTCTATGCAGTTTCAACCATTCTACGGAAAAAAACCATAATGCTAGCTAGCCAGGGTCAAAACATAAACTAAAATCTGCCATAACTTATTCTAATTTTAA
>NC_046661.1:40195284-40197823 GCF_010883055.1 Belonocnema kinseyi | reverse complement strand
TCAAAAAGTTCCAAAAATCCAAAACATCTTGTTCACGGTTCCAATAGATTCTGAGCGAGATACGTCTCTTGAAACGAAAATGAGACACTACGTTCTGCCGCTCACCCGGAGATATGTCCGTCGCATCACTCTTAAAAGGACATTCCTTACGGTTATCTCCGTCGAAATCATTCAAATCGATCCTGCAAATAGCCTAAAACGAGCCAGGCTCTTTCGCCAGAGAATATTCTGAGATTTCCTATCGGTAGGGCACGATATAAAACATTTTTCCCTTCATAATTTTTTTCCCTCGTTATTGAAATAAGAATTTTGCATTAGAACTAAAACGTGAAAATTAAAGGATTTCCGTCCACTCAAATAATAAATATCACAAACCGGAAAATTGATAATGGCGAAAAGACACAATTACATATAGGTCAATTTTGATAAAAGGGAAAAAGCCTAAAAATCAGAGCAGACGATACTGTGGCAATATATACATAAATCACAATTAGTCAACACTTACTGAGGATTTCCGATTTCCGATTACTTCCAAGCTAGAGAGGGGAGTCTTAATTTTTTTTTAGGCATTTCTATTCACCTATTGGCTATCAAACTGTAAAACTAAAACTTTTATAACACCGTAAACGTGGGTAAGACGAATGTCTTGTACGTGTCAAGTGCTGTCTGTCTGAGACGCCATATTTAAAACCACCAGACTAAAAGCAAAACAAAGGTGTGCTTTTCCGAGAAAAATTCATTTACTTTATTTAAGATAACACATTTTCACATGAAAATTGATAATATAATATAGACATGATTAAGATAAACGTAATAGGCAAATGTCAAATGTTGTCTGCTGTAGTGCTGTCTGCTATCGATTTTTCTGAGTCGGGGTGGCGGGAAAATGTAAACAACCCTACCGACAGAAATCTCTGAGTTTATTCTAAAGATTCTCTACGGTCAAAAAAGCTCAGAGAAATTATCCGCAGGCACTCAGATAGATATATTTAAAGGTCCAGGTAGCTCTTTTAAATGTTTTAAAGGCTTTAAAATTTTTTAATTCAACTAGAAAATAGTATATCTTGGTAACAAGCGTTGAATTCAGAAAAATTAAGAATTTGTATTCCTATGAATACGTGATTTTTCCTCCGTCTAAAAATCCCCCAGCGGGAACAGAAAAAGTGAAAATCCTATTCATATCAATCGACTTAGTAAAATTGAACGAAAGCATTTTTTAACCTATTTTTCATTATTAAATCTTTTTATAGCTTATAAAGTCGAAAAATATTCAAATTTATATTTATTTATATTTTAATAATTTATTTGAACGTCTTAAGAAATGCAACAAAGAAATCTATGCAAATGTGTGAATTTAAATAATTTTAACTCTAGAGAGGCAGACTTGAATTGGTGAGAATTAAAATTTCAGAATTTGCATTCCGCGTGAAGGAATTAAAACAACTTATTACACATATTTTGTGAACTGATTAGAATAGAATTAGAATAGAAATTAGAATAGAAAACTGTGTGGCGGTCGCTATGGAAATAAAAGTGAATAAGTTTAGGAGGTATCTTATTCTTATTGTGGCATTTTAAACAGATGGAAAAATCGCGCATTCAAAATAATAGAATAAT
Source organism: Belonocnema kinseyi (assembly GCF_010883055.1). Taxonomy (NCBI): domain Eukaryota; kingdom Metazoa; phylum Arthropoda; class Insecta; order Hymenoptera; family Cynipidae; genus Belonocnema; species Belonocnema kinseyi. The sequence goes on along the minus strand of NC_046661.1, from coordinate 40,196,206 downwards.
CTTCACTTTTGCGCTGAAATCTAAAAATATTCATTTTTCTCTATTCTACGCTTATTACCGGGATTAGTATATAAACTATAATTATAAGTAAGTATAATGAGAAAATTCATCAATTAAAAAAAAAGTGTTAATAATTTGAAGATAAATTTAAAAAGGGAGAGTCGGGTTAGCGACGGCCACCTACTGTAAATAACTCAGCCTGCCCGGTACGTGACGAACACAAAAGGAACATTATATTACCGTCGCATCACTCTTAACAGGACCAACAAAAGGACCTTGAAAAGGACCCAAATCTCTCAGACTATCTCAGAGACTAAATCATTCAAATCGACTCTGCTTATAGACACAAATGGGCCAGGCTATTTCGCTTGAGAATATTTAGAGATTTCTATTGGTAAGAAAGAATAATAATATAAATAAACTTATATGTAATATAAATTAGGGCACTTTTTCACATTCCATTGGTCTTAACATGGAGAATGATACTTCGGCAGATCCCTGGAGTTGTAAAGTGTTGCTAAATTTAAATCATTTTTCGTTGGAAAAAAGATTATATTGTATATGGACTAATTCAAATATCAATTTTTCGGAGAATTGTTATCGTAGTTTTTTTTACAATTGTCCCTAGTTTTTTGCTGGAATATCCTGTTCTCTCAATGTTTTTCCGCACCTGATCCTCCTTAATGATTATCTTCTTTCTGAAACAAATATAAAAAGAGAAACGAAAAACTTGTCCGTTTAGTCGATTGTCGTGTAAATTTCTTGTTTTTGGAGTCGATTGTCCTTTAAGTCTGTTTTTTTTTTTGTTGAGTTACTGTTCTTTCTTTAAGGTGGTTTTAGCGTGACTCAGTGAGTCATATGAGAGTGTAAAAAAGTATTTTTGATTTACATGGAATCTTTTGTGTTTGAAAATCCGAAAATT
>NC_046661.1:40192595-40195184 GCF_010883055.1 Belonocnema kinseyi | reverse complement strand
TCTGACGCCCCGTACCGCATCTACGTTTATAATATCTTTAACTGGAACCTCTCCGCGATCGACCATTCGCGCAATTTCTAGATTCGTTATATTAGGTATTTCAGGTTGGGTCGGAGAAATACAAGATGTCTGCATGTCGAGGGCCAAACAATAATATGAATTGCATGGGACAAAACTATATTTTTTTCATAATTTATAAAAAGTTATTTTTTACTACAATTAGTGTACTTAAATATTATTTTTAATTTTGAAAAATCTATTCAATTAAATAATAAGTTCGATAACAAAAATGCATTGCCATTTTATTATTTAAATAAATTTATTTTAAACATGTCATAAAATACAAATACACTTGTGGTGAAAAATATTTTTTGTAAGTAATTAAAAAAGGAAGTTTTGTTTCATGCAATTAGTATTATTGTTTGGCCCTAGGCGTGCAAACATCTTGATAGTCAACGTAAGAAGATGAAATACCTTTAAGGCCATGTGATACAGTTTCCCCGGCTTTTCTTCCACAAAAATGAAAATTTTTAAAATCTGAATTCGGAGGTGCTATAAAATATCATAACGGACGTTCCCAGACTCTTTTTTGAGGTATAATAACAAAAAAAATGTATTGTGATAAATAAAAATTTTATACGTATGCATTATTTTGAGGTTACGTCGTTTTTCATCTCTGCCTTTCCGATAATCTGGAAATTATTGATGAAATAAACTTTGTTGATTGGCTGCAAACAAGGTTAGTTCCGGGAGATTAGTTACTATTTTTGTTTGCAAGTCCAAAGTTTTCGGCCAAAAATATTGTGTAGTTTGGAAGTAACGCTCGGGTGAATTGTAACACACATAACCTCGAAATATACACGTACGTTACCAATATCAAAAAAATTTTGATAAAAAAACACAAAAAAAAGTGTGCGCAGACGCCCGTTAGCATGTTCGATATCATTTTCCAAATTTTAAAGACAAAATATTTATTATTCTAGACAAAAAGCCGGGGGAACTTAAAACTGGTAAAATCGATAATTTTCTAAGTATCACATGCCCTTAAATGTCTTTCCGGAAGAGCCTCGAATTTATTCGGATTAGGCTCTCGGATTGAAAAGTGAATCACGATGAGACCCGGATGTATGCGGATTGGGCTTACGCATTGAAAAGGATTGAAAAGGATTGAATTTGGGTTTGAATTCAATAGGATTGGAAAGACGGATTAAAATGCGGTTTCGGAAACGCCGCGGATTCAATTGGATTGAGAAGGAATGAAAGATTTTTCGGATTAGTGTCGGATTCGTTCGGATTGGCTTTGGATTCAGTCAGATTCATTCAGATTGAACTTCAAGTTGACGCACGGATCCAAAAGGATTCAAAAGTTTTTCCGAAAGATCCTCGGATTTATTTGGATTAAGCTCTCGACTTGCAAAGTAAATCACGCTGAGACTCGGATTCATTCAATTTGGGCTTATACATTGAAAAGGATTGAAAAGTAGTTTTGGATTCAATCGGATTGGGGGCACGGATTGAAAAGGATTGAAAATTTAGGTTCGAATGCAATCGGATTGGAAAGACGGATTGAAACGGATTGAAATGCGGTTTCGGAAAAGCCTCGGATTCAATGCGATTGAAATTCGGATTGAGAAGGAATGAAAGATTTTGCAGATTAGTGTCGGATTCAGTCGGATTAATTCGGATTGAACCTATAGTTGACCCACGGATTCCAAAAGATTCAAATGGATTCAAATGTCTTTCCAGAAGAGCCTCGCATTTATTAGGATTAGGCTTTCGGATTGAAAAGTGTATCACGATGAGATTCGGATTCATTCGCATTGGGCTCACGCATTGTAAAGGATTGAAAAGTGTTTTTGGATTCATTTGGAATGAGGGCATTGATTGAACAGGATAAAAAATTGAACCTCGTATTCATTCGGATTGAATCAGGAGTTGGCGCATGGATTGAAAGGGATTGAGAAATTTCTTCGGATGGGCTTGGATGTAGTCGGATTAGTTGGCGTACAGATTCCGGGATGATTCAGATGACTTCGGGTAGCATCGGAATGAATTCCTATCCGAAATTTTCGCCAGGGTACGACTTAAAGAACCTTAAAGGAAAAAGTATAGGTGAATGGAACGTAAATGATTTTAAGTTAGAAAACGCTAGTAAAGATACCGGCAAATAGAAGCATTAAATACTAATGAAGTTATGTTAGGATAGTTCTACTCAAAATATGGCAAAATTTCAAGGGATCAATAGCATTAATAAGAACAGCTGACTCAAAACTTAAAAACTGACTCAATAAAACCTAAATAATATGATTCATTAGATCTTAAGAACAAAATTAGACAGAAAGGAACTTTACCTTTCAGACAAAATAAAATACTAAAGTACTAACAGCAAAACACAGAACTTAAAATTTTATAACAGGAAACAAACTACTCTGACTATTTGTTAATAAACTAAATTACACAGCTTAAACTGGATTAAAATTTTTTATAAGTTAAGGTGGTTTTAGCGTGAAACGAAATCCATGCTAAAAAGCTGAAATTTTTATTATAACTTCTTTAACTATTTTTGAATACATCTGCGAAGTTTCAGAT
>NC_046661.1:40186596-40192495 GCF_010883055.1 Belonocnema kinseyi | reverse complement strand
ATTTTCTGCCCTATCGAGGTGCTTTCCTCACCGTACTACGAAGTCGAATTTAATTTTAAATGTTAAAGAACTATTATAGAAAGACATTTCGAGATAAACAAGTGCTGAAAATATTTTTCTTTGACAAATATATTTTTTTAATTAAAATAACCAAATATTTATACCAAAGAAACAACTTTTTTAATGTTTGAAGTATTTAAACATCATTGTTTAAATTTAGAATAACAATAATTAAAACAAAATATATTTCTGGATAAGATATTTTGGTTGAAAATGTATATAGTATTTTTTAAATCACAAAAGTTCATCCGAAAAATCGAAATGTTAATTAAAAAACACATGTTTTTGTATATTGATTTGTCGGTAAAATTTTTTGTATAATTTTAAATTCAAACAATAATTTTTAACACTTTAAATATTAAATCAAAATTTATTTGAAAACAATATTTTATTATCGTATTTTTAATAAATAATTAATATTGATTAAGAAACAATTTTATTTGGGGAGTTTTACTATTTGGGAATTTTCAAATTCGTTAATATTATAAACTGTTCCGGAATTTTATTAAATTTGGAATTGTATTTTTCGGGCCAGAGAGTTTTACCGAGTCGGGAATTTTTTTTCGGGATATTTCAACCGTCCCCATAGAATTACAGAAACTTGCTCTAATTGTAATTTCGGCGCTCGATCTTTTTGATTTTCTCCTACAGTATTAACAAACAAAAATTGTATGAAAATTTTTGATATCACGAAGTTAAAGATAATCACAATTAAAAATTTAAAAATTCGCTGTACATCCAATTTTTATTCTTGGGTCTTGGCGATTTTTTTCTAATCCATTTCAGTCGCTGAAACGGGGGTGATTTTCTCTTAGAAAATAAGTGATTAAAATTTGAAAAAATTGTGTAGGCTTTTTTGACATCTGGTTATGTAAAAAAGGTAAACTTCAGAAAATTTAAAAATTAATTTAAGAACTATTTATACTCTTTTAAGATACCAATACGATTTACACAAAACACGGAGAAAAATGGATGTTTAAATGTAGATGTTCAAAGTGTAAGATTGTAGCACCTAAAATCCAGATATTCATGTCAAACATTTTCTATTTTTGAGATGTTAGGCGTAAATTTTTTTATGTTAAATTGAAACAGATTCAGATGTTAAAACCGTTCGAGCGCATTAGAATTTCACGACTATATTTGACCACTATATATTTTTGATATCACAATTATGGAGTATTACAATTTTGGAACATTTCCAAATAATCAAAATTAATTATCCTTACATAAATTGGATCACGATTTTTTCTGTCCATACGAGGGAATAATAATTTTAAGTTGCAGGTTTATTACTTATCACTTTTTTATTTTAAATTTAAAATATTGAACATAACTTGAATTTGACTGAATGTATCATCTGATCGACATTTCATACCCTTTATCTGTTTTCCTTCGTGTACGAACATTAAATTTTTATTTTAAATTCACAAATAATTTATCAATCAATTCCTTAAATTACCATAAATAAGTAAACTCCTCAAATATTTACAGGCGTTATTTGACATAACCATACATGTAATATCCCGGATAGTTCAGCTGAATATTTTGGATCTTAGAGAGCACCATCTGACTTTTTAAGATCTACAGATGCTAGCTTTGAACATCTAGATTGTTGTCCTATAGTTAAACATAAAATATGTTAAGGCTGAACATCTAGATGTTACGTTTGAACATCCATTTTTCTCCGTGCACTAATTATAAGATTTGCAAATTTTCAGGCCATCAGTTTAAGAACTTGAATTTTAACGTTAAAATTACTTCGTTTTCAGAATACAGCCTTATTGTTTGAATTTTCAGAATTTTCGTTATAAGTTATAGGTTAGGTCAAAAATAACATTCTGGGTTTCGAAATTGTTACAACGCGAAAAAATTTTAATTTAAAATTTACAATTGTGAAAATACACCATTTTCCATGTTCATTTGTAATCCAGCGAGTCACTTTCTTTCGCTTCTTTTGAAAGTTGATCCTTTGCTTTCAGTTATCTTTTTAAAATATACCTTGAATTCAACGCATCTCAAATTAAATGTTTGCAGCTGCATTTACATTGAATTATACAAACGTTTTTTATTTAAATATAAATTAATTAAAACATTTAATTTTTTCACGATTGTAGTTTATAACTTCTAAAATGAAATAATTGTAGCTCAAACATGAAAAAGTATAGACTAATTTCAAATTTAAAGAGGTTCTATGACATATATTGAAATATTAAAACCTCTGACCTTTTTTAAGGTTTTTAAAACTCCTTTAAAAACTTTTTTTAACAATTTTGGTTGTGATTTTTTAATAAAACAATAAGTGCTATTTAGTCTCCAGAACAGCAATTTCATAAATATTTAAAGCCTTAATAGTTGAGACATTTTAAATTTGTAGTATTCAGTATATTCATGGACATAGGAAACAAGGGACTCGGCATGCCATTGCGGGGGTGATGCAATGAGGGGGGAGATCCGCCACCTTTTGACGTCTCGCGACAAACATGGCAGCGCCTACATGTTTACATTTTTATGCGCAGTTTGTCGGCAAAAATGCTCGTGCGCATAATCAAATGGCACATCGTAAGATGGCGGCTCCCCCCCACTCATTGAATTCTCCCCCCTCCCGTGGATTCAACCCCGCTCGCCAAGTTAGGATGACATGCCTAGTCCCGTGTTTCCTATGTCCATGAGTATATTTAATCATTTCAAATTTAAAGCTATTTAAATATGTCATCTGAATTTCTGAATGGAAAGTGTCATTTTTGTTCAAAAAGCTTGTTCCTGAATAAATTGACTCTTATTGTTTCCGATTTCGTCCTGTCACTCAGTGATTGTGTTCTTCATAGAAAACATTGAAATGTGGGTTTTTCACGTTTATAAAATTATAATTGAAGGTCACTCGGGGTAATCTTCTGTGAATACTAATACTAATTTTATTCCCCGAAAGATTTTTAAAAAATCTCTTTGAAACACTTTTCTTTCAATAATTTAATTGAAGAAAAATATTTGTTATGAAAATAAAAATAGTACAATTTTTACATACAATTCTTAAAATAAAAACTCTGTGTCTCAAAGTATAATCCAATCCGACTATTCTTTCGAAAGTTATTCGATATACACACAACCAGAACAACAATAACAACGACGACGTAGACGCCAGAGAGACAGATACCGACGTAAAAACTTGTTTTTCTCACTCAAGGAGCCTCAAAACGTCGAAATTTCATGAAATTCGCGAAAGTCATTTTTCCCATAGAACAGTTCTCATTATGGATGAGAATGGGATAAAATAATCATGGGGCCTTGAAAAAGTAGCGTTTTTCGTCTCTTGACTTTTTTCCATATCAAGCTTTTTTTGCTTCAAATGTCCATTTTCGTTTGATTTTTTGAATTTTGAAAATCCTTTAACTTTGGTAAGTTTGATTTTATCAAAAAAAGTTGTAAGGATAAATTGCTCATCTTTTTTTGTACCATAAATGGCTGTGAATGGAATTTTCAAATTTTGAAAAAGCTCCAACTTTTTGGATTTTTATTCAAAATGGCTGTTTAATGAACTCGAGCTTTCTTTTTGGTCGCTCAAACACTGTGTCAAAGCCCAATCCAATCGGGCCAGTCTTTGGAAAGTTATCCGGTATACAGACAACAACGAAGATGCCGGACAGACAAACAGACCCCGATAAAAAATTTGTTTTTCTGTCTCAAGGGACCTCAAAACGTAGACATTTGATTAAATAAGAAAAAGTAATTTTTCATACAAAAAACTATTACCTTCTCATTTTCGATGAGAATGTGAAAATGAGCAAAAAGATTTGTAGAGAATCTTTCAAAGAATAAAATGATTGAACTAATTTAATTCGAAAGCCTTAGTAGTGACACAAGTGTAAACGTTCGCATTAATGGCTTCTTAAATGAACGCCTTTATTCAATTTCAAAATCTTTTTGAAGTATTATTTCAGTATAAAATATTCCATTTTTAATCTATTTGGTTTGGAAATTAAAAAAATAACAATTTTCAGTAGTAAACAATTTTAAAGTGAATTGTAACAATTTCAGAGTGACAAATTTAAACTTGAAATGTTACGATTATAATTGTTTCATTTTTTTATTTGTATTTCGAAGGTAAAGGTATTTCATTTTGATTCTTAACGAACAGTTAAATAAGGATTAATTTAGAAAAAAAATCAAATAAGCTGGAGGTTTCTGAATGTTTCAATGAAAAGAACAAAATTTGGAGCTTCTCAAGAATTCCGAAATATTAGGAAAACAATAACAATTTTGTGTGCAGGATTTTACAAAAATGTTAGGAAAAATGGGAATCAGTCTAAAAGACGTTTGAAATTTCCGAAAAATTTTTCAAATAATTTAAAAAAATTTGAAATAATTTAAAAGAGAGCTGATAATTTTTATGATTTTGAAATGTTTTGAAATGTTGAATTTTTATTTTGAAAATTACATAATTTTAAGAACACGTGCACTTTGAAAGAAAAAAATGTTCTGTTTAAATTTTCTTCGTACCTACATAATAACATTTTCGAAACAAACTTTGCAGGATTCAATTCAACAACGATTTATATCAAAATTTATTTTTATTATTTTTTTTATTAATAAAAATTCAATTTTTCAGAACTTTTTTATGTTTTTTTTCAAATACTATGCATATTTTCAAACAATTTTTTTCATCCAGAAACATATACTCCATTATTGTATTTTCAATAAATAATATTTAATAAACAATTTTTTAAAATGTTTAAAGTCAGGAATTCTCTAGTTCGGATATTTTATAATTCAGCCATTTCCTTTGGGGATTTATTATTTGGTTATTTTTCAAGTTACGAATTTCACAGTGTCGGGAATTTTATTTTTCGGGATTTTCAGTCGCTTTTTCCGAAAAATAAAATTCCCACATCACTGTAAAAATTCCGAAATTATAACAATGTCGAAATATAAAAGTCCTGGATTCGAAAATTCTCGACAATTTACAATTATACCTAATTTGAGAATTGCCGACAGAAAATTTCCTAATTATACAATATCCGGGCTAGACAACTCCCTAATTTGAACAATTAAGCAATAGTCTGTTAAAAAATTTTTTTAATAGCATAATAAAATATTTTTACCAAAAAAACAACTTTTTTAATGTTTAGGGTTTCTCAAAAATTATTGTTTGAATTTAAAATAACAATAATTGAACAAATGTATTTTTGGACAAAAAAGTTGTTTGAAAATTTTCATTGTATTTTTGTGTATTACAGAAAACGCTCGCAAAAATAAAATTATTATTTAAAAAAATAAAAATAAAAGTCACGTTAAATCAGCCTGCATTGAATCCTGCAAAGTTTGTTTCATTTTAAGCTCACGTGTTTTAAATTTCTGTTTGTATCACATTTGTATACAATTATTGCCATTTTAGATTAAAACAATAATTTAGAAAAATTAAACATTAAACAAAATTTCTATAATAAAAATATTTGATTATTGTATTTTTAATAAATAAGAAATATTGATCACAAAACTGTTTTCTCAATTACTGCAATTCGGGAATTTTCTAGTTTGTATATTTTATCAGTAGACAGCATTCGGCCTGGAGTTTTATGATTTGGGAATTTTAAAATTCTATAATATTGTAAACTGTCTAGAATTTCATTATCCTAGAACTTTTAAATTCGAGATTTTCAGATTTCAGCATTTTATTATTTCGGGAAGTTTACAGTGTCGAAAATATTTCAAAAATTTAAAAAGTTCTATAAAATTGTAAAAAAATCTGGAAGATTTTGAGACCATTTTTTTGTAGAATTTTACATAAATTTTACGACAAAATGGGAATCATTATAAATATATTTAAAACTCCTGAAAAACTTAA
>NC_046661.1:40185161-40186496 GCF_010883055.1 Belonocnema kinseyi | reverse complement strand
GCGAGGAACAAAGTATCTGCAACGAACATCCTTGCCGTCCCGGTGCTACTCTATTCATTTGGAGTAGTTCCATGGACGAAGAACGAGCTCAGATCTCTTGATGTCGGGACAAGAAAGGTTATGCCCATGAACAAAAGCATGCATCTTAAGTCTTCCGTTCCGCGACTGTACATCTCACGCCGTCAAGGGGGTCGCGGAATATTGTGTCTTGAATGTCTTCACAACAGGATTATTCTGGGTATAGCACATAGAGTTGCAAATGGAAGAGACCCTCTTCTTAAAATGGTCAGGAATCACGAGGAAGTGGGCAAAGGAGCATTTCTGTACAAAGCAGCGGAGGAGGCTGCTGAAACATTCGGACAAGACTTCAGTATTAGGGGTGAGCAAAATGCATCAAATGTAATCTATCTCGAGTACTCACTCCTGAAAGCCCGGATTAAGAAAGCAAAAGAGAAAAACTTTCATGAACAGCTCCTCGATAAGAGGATGCACGGTATCTTTCACAGAAATGTGAAGGATCAGTCAATGTCTTGTGAGCTAACGTTTGCTTTCTTTAAATCGCCCGGATTAAAGTCTGGTACAGAGGGTTTCATCTTTGCATGCCAAGACGGTGTCATTTCCACCTTAACATACCGTCACCACATTTTGAGCTAAGACATTCCCAATGATAGCTGCATGGCGTGCCATGCACACCCCGAGCATTTAGCTCACATACTATCTAGTTGTCCAGCTCACGCGGGAACGACCTACATGCAAAGGCACAATGCGGCACTAAGAGTGCTTTATTACCATCTCTGTCACTCTTACGGCATTAACCTTAATATTGCTCCTCTTAATGCTCCTAGGTAAATTGAGTCAATTGTCGAGAATGGGAAGTGCCGCATATACTGGAACTTTATATTCTCGACAATTTTTTTTGTTGCTCACTCGAGGCCTGACATGGTTCTTCTTGACTTCGAGAAGCGAACCATGTTCGTTATCGAATTTTCGGCACCAGCTGACAAAAACATCATAACCAAGGAGAATGAAAAGAAAGAGAGGTATCGAGACCTTATAAGGGAGTTGCAACGATTGTACCCGGAATATTCTGTTAAACTGATCGTCCTTATCATCGGCGCTCTTGGAGGTGCCAAGCTTTCACTTGCTAATAGCCTGAAAAGAATCTCTGCGTGTCAACAATATGCTAGAACACTTGCGGGAAAAATGCAGAAGGCGGTTGTCCTTGGGTCACTGCGCGTTCTTAGGGTGCACGAGGCTTTTGCTGGATCGTCGTATTGATTCCTTTACAGACTGTAACCACCTATCTCACGGTTGTGAGACGTGGTTATGGCTGAA
>NC_046661.1:40183929-40185061 GCF_010883055.1 Belonocnema kinseyi | reverse complement strand
TTAAATGCAACTATATTGTTAAAAATTAAAATCATAATTTTTGGGTGGAAAATTCGATTAATCACTTAAAGTTGAACTACTTATTAAAAAAATTAATTTTTTTCTAATTAAGGATTCATAATTATAGTTGAAAATTCAACTATTTGCTTTTAAATTAGGTTAAAAATTCAGCTTTTTGTAGATAATACTCTTTTTGACTTTAAAATTTGAAAATTTATTTAAATTAAAATGGACCTTTTTTAGTAGAAATTTAATCTTTTTGGTTGAGAATGTATCATTTTGGGTCAGAAATGCAATTGTTTGGTTAAAATATGAACAGTACATCTTCTTGGGTTTAAAAGTCGATTATTTCACTAAGAGTTGAACTACTTTGTTAAAAAAAATACTTTTTTTTAACAAGGTTCTTAAATTATGGTTGCAAATTTAACTATTTGGTTCAAAGTTTAACTCTTTGGTTGAAAACTCATATTTATTCGCTTAAGAAATTCAACTTTTTGTAGATAAATCGTCTTTTTGACTTTAAAATTAAATAATTTCGTTTAAAATTCATGTATTTTATTTGAAATTTGTCTTTTTTGTAGATCATCAATTTTCTTGGTCGAAAATTCATCTTATTTGTTGACAATTCAACAACTTTGTTGAAAATAAATTTTTTCCGTTAAAAATTATTTATCTTTATCTGAAAATGTAACTATTATAGGCTTGATTAAAAAGTAATCGTATATATTGGTTAAGTTTGAAAATCTTTTTTTTTATAGAACATTAATCTTCATGGTCAAAAATTCACCTTTTCCCTTGAAAATTTAACAATTTTGTTGAAAATTCGTTTTTTTCCTTGTTCAATTCAATCTTTTATCACAGCTTTTATCTGGAAATTCAAATATTCTATTTTTGGTTAAACTTTATCCTGTGAATTGTATTAGTTAAAACACCAATTATTTGTTAGAAAATTAATTTGTTTTCGATGATGACTTGAAATATTATTTCAGTCTAAAAAAATTTTATTTTCAACCCATTCAATTTGAAATTGTTTAATTAAAAAAAGAAAATTTCGTTTATTATCAGCAATATTTGACCGTTCATTTAAAACAATCCATTACAAACAACTGTTAAAAACTATACAAATTTGAAC
>NC_046661.1:40181655-40183829 GCF_010883055.1 Belonocnema kinseyi | reverse complement strand
AGCTAAATTTTAAGTTCAAACGCTACAATTTTAATTTAAAAAAAGATTCAGAATTAATTTAAAACTTAAAATTATTTCAAATAATTTGAAACACGATTTAGATTTTTGCAGATTTAAAAAAAAAAAAAGCTTTTTGAGAATTATACAGTATTCAAAAACAATAACAAAAATTGTTGTGATTGCTAAGAACTTTGAAAAGGATTTTTGATTTTGACAAATTAATTTTAAGTGAGTATTTGAAAATATTTGAAAAATTAAAAAAAAGAATCCGGAAGATTTTAAGGAAATTTTTTTATTTTGCAGTTTTCTAAATTTTAGGAAAAAAATCTGATTAACAAAATATATCTATTTTCAACCCAAAAGTTTACTTTTTAACAAATTAAATTAATTTACTACCAAATAATTAGTGTTTTAACTAATACAATGTACAGGATGAAGTTTCAATCAAAAATTGAATTGTTCAATTTCCAGATAAAAACGATTAATTTTTAATCAATCCTAGAATAGTTACATTTTCAGATGAAAAAAAAATTTTTAATCGAAAAAATAAATTTTCAATAAAGTTGTTAAATTCTCAACCAATAACAGGAATTTTCGACCAAGAAAATTAATGATCTACAAAAAAAGACAAATTTCAAACAAAATACATGAATTTTTAACGAAATTATTTAATTTTAAAGTCAATAAAACGAATTATCTACAAAAAGGTGATTTTTTCCAGCGAAAAATATGAGTTTTCAATCAAACAGTTAAACTTTCAACCAAATAGTTAAATTTTTAACCATAATTATAAAACCTTCTTGAAAATAACAGTATTTTTTCACAACGCAATTCAACTCTTAGTGAAATAGTCGACTTTTAAGCCCAAGAAGATTGTTTACCAAAAATGATACATTTTCAAACAAAAAGATTAAAATTCTACCAAACAAGGTCAATTTCCAACAAAATATATGAACTTTCAAAAACATTATTTAATATTTAAGTCAAAAAGAGTATCATCTACAAAAAATTTGAATTTTTAACCCAAAAATATGACTTTTCAACCAAAATTTTAATTGTCGACCAAATAGTTTAACTTTCACTTACAGTTGAAGTACTTAGTACCACATTTAATTTATTCTTATTAAGGATTCATAATTATAGTTGAAAATTCAACTATTTGCCTTCAAATTAATTTTTTTGTTAAAATTTTTACTTTTTTGTTAAAATTGCATCTTTGGGCGTTAATGTCAACAATTTGATAGAAAGTTAAACTATTTGGTCGACAATTAAAATTTTGGTTGAAAAACAATTTTTGGGTTACAAATTCAGCTTTTTTGTAGATGATACTCTTTTTGACATTAAAATTAAATAATTTTGTTGAAAGTTCATATATTTTGTTGGAAATTGACCTTGTTTGGTTGAAATATGAACTGTACATCTTCTTAGGCTTAAAAGTCGATTATTTCATTAAGAGTTGAATTACTTTGTAAAAAAATACTGTTATTTTCATCAAGGTTTTATAATTATGGTTAAACATTTAACTATTTGGTTGAAAGTTTAACTCTTTGATTGAAAACTCATATTTTTCGCTGAAAAAAATCAACTTTATTGACTTTAAAATTAAATAATTTCGTTGGAAATTCATGTATTTTGTTTGAAATTTGTCTTTTTTTGTAGATCATTAATTTTCTTGGTCGAAAATTCCTGTTATTGGTTGAGAATTTAACAACTTTATTGAAAATGTATTTTTTCGATTAACAATTATTTTTTTCATCTGAAAATGTAACTAATTCTAGGATTGATTAAAAATTAATCGTTTTTATCTGGAAATTGAACTATTCGATTTTTGATTGAAACTTCATCCTGTACATTGTATTAGTTAAAACACCAATTATTTGATAGAAAATTAATTTAATTTGTTAAAAAGTAAACTTTTGGGTTGAAAATTAATATATTTTGTTAATTAGATTTTTTTCCTAAAATTGAAAAAACTGCAAAATAAAAAAATTTCCTTAAAATCTTCCGGATTCTTTTTTTTTTAATTTTTAAAATATTTTCAAATACTCACTTACAATTTATTTGTCAAAATCAAAAATCATTTTCAATGTTCTTAGCAATCACAACAATTTTTGTTATTGTTTTTAAATACTGTACAATTCTCAAAAAGCTTATTTTTTTTTAAATCTGCAAAA
>NC_046661.1:40180353-40181555 GCF_010883055.1 Belonocnema kinseyi | reverse complement strand
CAATTATAATAATTTAAAGTTTATTTTAAAATACATTTTATGGAACAGGATATTTTTTATCAATTTGCCAGTGAAATTCTATTCGTCCAATTTTCTTTGCCAGTGCTTGGAACTGCCGTCTTAACATATAAAAACCGAAAGAACAAATGTCCTATCACTTAGAATTATAATTATAATTTTTAAAAAACGTTAGAATATATAATAATTATGAAATTGGAAAATACATACGAGAACTTGATTAGACGAATAGTCTAAAAAAATCCATAGAAATTGCAGACCACAAAAATAAAAATAAAAACTAAATAATATTAAAGAACTATATATAGACAACATATAGAATGAAAATTATAATTAATAATTTTAGAATTAGTGGAAAATATATGAAACCGTAATATAAATTACTCATCGACTCATCGCTATCAAAAAGTTATCTATAACAAATTTGTATGGCTGGCTAACGAACTTGACCTTTAGTTTATGAAACTAAAAGAGTATACCAAAGACCAATCCAATCTGTCAATTCTTTCGAAAGTTATCGTGATTACAAACTAAAAATCTACAGACACACGCACACACAGACAGACACATTCGTAAAAACCTGTTTTCGGATTCAGGAGATCTCAAAACGTGGACATTTGATAAAAACGGGGGGGGGGGGGTCAAATTTTACACAAATTTAATACCTTCTTTTGATGAGAATGTAAAAATGAATAATATCAAAGGACTATATATAGATAATATATAGAATGAAAATTATAAGTAATAATTTTAGAAATAGTGGAAAATATACGAAACCGTGATATAAATTACTCATCGACTTTTATTTGTGGCATTTATTAAAATAACCATGTTTTGCAAAGTTATAAATGTAAAAATGTTTTAATTGGCAATTTACTTTCAATCCAAATGGTTCTTGTCCGAGCTAAGTAACCATTAGTGCACCTCGAGGGGCCTACTGAGAGTTTCTTACAGCGCTCCAAGTGGCTGTTGGCAAAATTTATCGATGGGATTTCGTGTGTGCTATCTACGGGTGGCGGTGTGTAGAGGGGAAGTGACTTTTTCGCCGGACGCGCCGTCTATACAGTTGGCCGCAACTTGAACTAAAAGTATTAATGTGTGACGTATGCGTGCCATATATAAATTGTATATATGTGAAAAGTGTTAAAATTGAATATATTTATCAATAGATTAGATAAACAAAG
>NC_046661.1:40165585-40180253 GCF_010883055.1 Belonocnema kinseyi | reverse complement strand
TACTTTTAATATATGTTTATACATTTTTCACTTTATCTATTTATTTTATTGATCATTATATTAAATTTTAAAATTCAAAACATATTTACAATTCATATAATAGCACACACGTAAAATAATTAAATGTAAATGTATTAAAATTAGCATCAACATCAAGGGCTATCTCAACCGTAGCATCGCCAGGAAGATCATACAGCTCTTTTTCAGGCAACGACACGCAAGGCACTATTTTTGTTTTGAAAAAATTTCGCGGACCGCGTAAATAATCCTTCGCCCGCAAACGCAGAAAGCATATTCGATAAACGCTTTCATGGATTTCTCTGTAGGTTATTTTCGTCAAAAGAGGATTTGAAACCGCTTCTAACCACAACATACCCGGCTGTGCGTCCTTCGGAAATTGGCGATGCTGGATATGACGCGACGATTGACACCCGGGAACAACACACCTCCGTTTGTTTAACTTTATAGTCATCGGATTCATTTTTTCAAATAAAATATATACTTTGGCACCGTTTGACACTTTGAATTTTCAAACCTTCAAATTCAATCATCTGTGCCGACACGCAGCGCCAACAGTTGGCCGCAACTTGTACTATGTTTAAAATAATAATCATAATTCTTCATATTTGCCCATTAGAGTTGAGAGGGCCTGACCGGTTCTCCAATTGTTGTTTCATTCCTTACGGTCGTGCTCTTAATTATAATTATGCCGTTCGCTTGCTTCAAATTTTCTTTGACCTGCCCGCGTCACAATTTGCATTCTATTATTAATGTTGAAGACATTATTAATTATAACACAAGCTTCAAGAAAAACAAATTATACCACTCGAAGTGCGGGCCCTCCACGTGCGCTGGGAAAATTGCATTTGTTTGCGGTAAGTATGAATTATATTAATCTCTATGTTTATAAATAAACTTCTTTTTTATACAAAATGGGTCTTTGGTCAAAAATTGAACTATACTTGGTTGAAAGATAAAAGTGGAATCACTTCGTGAAAAATTCATTTGATAGATTAGAGATTCATCATTTCAGTTAAAGATTAATCTCTTAGATGGAAAAATAACTATTGTATTACAAATTTGGCTTTGTTTTTAAATACATTTTTTCAACTAAAAATTAAAGTAATTTATTTTTAGTTGAAAATGGTCATTTTACATCTGCTACATTTTTGCGCATACTTTAGAATTAAAGGTCAAAGAATCGACAACTGTAATAAGTGTCTTTTTGGTTAAAAGCTCTTTCGGCTTGAACGAACACATTCTCATCACGCTTCTCTTGCTTCGCAATCAATTCCTATTCAAAAATCATTAATTACAAGTTTCAGCTCTTTTTCTGGACGGGAAGTTTTTTTCAATTAATTTTGTTCATAGCTTATATCGTTTGTCCAAAAATTTAATTTAGACTTTAGAATTTTATTTGTTACGATTAAAACCAAAAACTACGTGTTTCATCCAAAAATAATTCGCAATAACTTTTTAACTCTTTTTTGGTTTAACAGCTCTTGTTGTATAATTTTGTTTTCGTAGATTCTGTCGTTTGTCCACAAAATTAATTTTTTCAATTTTAATATTTTTTGCAAATAAAAGAAAAAATACGCGCCCTATAAGAGAGGTTTTTAAACAATGCTTAGATCTTTTTTGGTGCATAATTTATGTGAATTCATCTTTTTTCATATCTTCCATAGTTTGACGTGAAAATTGAATTTTTTATTTTTACATTTTTATCAAGAGAAGCTATTAGATTCTAAAACCAGGGTTTTACGAATGTGTCTGCCTCTCTCTCTGTGTGTGTGTGTGTCTGTAGATTTTTAGTTTGTCAGCACGATAACTTTCGAACGAATTGACAGATTGGATTGGCCTTTGGTATACTCTGAGTATCCTAAAATAAAGGTCAAGTTCGTTAGCCAGCCATTTTGGATAAAAATTCAAAAAGTGGGCGTATTTTGAAAATTTTTAGACCACTTTTTTCAAAATTCAAAAATTTTCTGTACGGATATTCATAGTATTCAAACAGATGAACAATTTATCCTAATGAATTTTTATAAAACCTAAATTTACCAGTGTTATAGCATTTACAAAATTACAAAAAACACACGAGAATCGACATTTTAAGCCAAATAACACACGATATAAAAAAAATCAAAAGAGGAAAAATGTTTCTTTTTGAATGCCCTACAAAATTATCATAACAATTTTTTGAATTAACTTCAAAAATTGAAAATTCAAATTTTGACAGCGTACAAAATTAATGGAAAATCAAAAATTACATTTTTTCATTCATCTATTTCATAGTATTTCAAATATTCTCAATTATGTTAATGTATTACAAAATAAATAAATAAAAACGACTTTTTTGGTTAAAAATAACGTACAGCCCACAAATATTCAGCGATTTGCACTTAAGTAACGTTCTAACTAGCGTTTGTATATATAAATACTTTAATTTATAAGTTTATTAGACATCGCACGCTCTAACTGTCAGAAAAAGCATGTCTAACGTCATATCTCTGTTTTTATTTAATTACAGGTGGACGAAACTGAAGAAATTTACTGACAACGCTTCGAATGTTTTATTTTTAATTGTTTAAACCTTAATTAGTAATTAGAATGAGGATTTTGGAAATCCTATATTTTCTTTTAATTTTTAATCGCCTAAATAGCGAAATTTATTCTATAACACTCATTTTATTACATTATTTAGTTTTGTTCGCAAAATCTATATTGTAATTCAGCATGACGTCACGAGCATGATAGGAGTTGGTCTATATTTCAGGGTGACCGCTGGACCGGTAAACGACCGGAAATTTTCTGAAACCGGGAAATGACAGTGAATTAATTCCTTGACCGGGAATTCTACGAATTTTAAAAAGAAAAATTTTCCCAAGTTTGATTTCAACAGTTTTGTAAATGATTAAAGTATAAAAACTGAACAAGTTTGACAAAACGATTTTAAATCCGTTCAAAATTTGAGAATTTCCAGATTGTAACTGTTTAAATTCGAAGGTTTTATTACGAATTGAGATTAATATAATGTCATTTATTCCGATAATTTTATTTTTAAATAACAATTTTAATGGTTCCTCAATAAAATATTTTTAATTCAAAGTTTTAGGTCTTCCTTTATATTATTTTTTTATATTAAATCGAATAAACACAGTAATTAATATATTATTTTTATTGGTTGAATCTGTTGAGATTTTTATAAAAACTTTGAATTTGTTCATCTAATTTCTTTATAAAAATTTAATTGTTTTATTTTATATAAAAACAAGAGTTTTTTACCAAAAAAGGCAAATTATAAAAAAACTTCAAACTATAAAAAAAAGTATGCAATTGGTTAAAGACTTCTGTAAATCGGACTTCTCTAATTTCCAGCGTTTCGTATATCGAGCGAATTTTGAGCAACAAAAAACTTTCAGCGAGAAAATTGTTGACAACAGCACGAAGAAGTTTTCTGGGTAATTTTAGCCCAATCAAATTGATATTGAAGAAATTATTAAAGTCTCAAGTTGATAGCGGCTAGGCGAATCACGCGCGGACTGTAGGGACAGTCAGAAGCGATTCATAATGCAGTTAACCTGCGCCAAAAATAAAAACTAATGAATTAATCAGGTAATATTAAATTATTATGCATAGAAAATATTAGTGAAGAATGCAAAAAATTTATTTATTTAATATAATGTACAATAGAATGGTTTTTATTTTTAAGACAAACTGTACAAAAGTAAAAAAAAAAACATAAAAATCTAATCATTGTGATTCAACGGCCACCATCGACTTGAGACGTTAATAATTTCTTAAATATCAATTTGATTAGGCTAGATTTTTCCAGAAAACTTCTTTGTACTGTTGCCAACAACTTTTTAGCTGAAAGTTTTTTGTTGCTCAAAATTCGATCGATAAACGAAACGCTGGAATTTAGAAACGGCCGATAAGTGCCAGGTATCGGAAAAAAATAAGAGCATTTTTTTAAAATCAATTTTTGAATTACTTTTTCTCTATCAGTCGAAGGACATTTCAAACTAAATTTCCTGGAAACGTTATTAAAAAATCCTTAAAACTGACTGACTGAGCACAAGTTGAAGTGAAAAACGAATAAAAATTAGTTTTTACAAAAAAAGCCAGTTTTTTGGCTTTATTTACAAAACTAAAACAGCTACAACTTTTTGCCTGGTGGAAAAAAGATGCACAATGAAATTTTTTTATCTATATATGGTCTTTTAAAATTAAAATTTAAAAATGTTAAAGAAAGCTTCCAGGGGCCTTCTCACTCCCAGCGAAATAAGTTTATGTGCCATTCTTCGATCCGGCAGCTCAATGAGACTCCATACATATTTAATTTAGTATAAGTAGTATAAAAACTTCTTTAACAACGGATGTTACTTTTTTCTTTAAGTAACGTACGTTAGTGTGCATTGCAGTTGCCCAAACATTTTAAAAAGGCAACGTGCCTAAGGCCTGGACCTCCATGGTAGGGCGAAACAGAGTTCATACACAATTCCTTTTAAATGTGCTCCTGTAACATAATGCAGAAGGCGCTGGTTAAAAGCCATAGTGCTTCGAGATCCAGACCAGTGGTGATCAATAGAAAAAGGTCGTCGAGGGATCAAACAGGCTGCTGTACCCTTAGATCGTCTTAAGCCAGAGGCTCCTAGTGATCAATGGTTACAAAGGTTCAGGTGTTACAAGAAAAAATGTCTTCCTTCTTACATTTTACGTTTTCTCTTTAATTTTTAAACGCCTAAATTAGTAATTTTATTTAACAATATGTATATGTGCCTCCCTGGTGACATTTCTCGGATAGAAATTTATTCCAAAATCTGTATCCGAACTATTCAGAAGAAAGTTCTTAATTTCATTCGATCCAAATCGGTTAAAAATAATTCCTACTCAATCCGCACAAAATTTTCTATCCGAGTTCTGATTGAACTTTTTTCGGATTGGTTCGACTACAGATTACGAAATAAATTTCAATGCGAAAATTTTGCGGTCCTAGTCATTTGAAATGAAGTTATTTTATATGAAAATAATTTTATATAGTCATTAGTTTTCTACAGAATTTAAGCGGTCGATGAAAGTTCCAGAGTATTAATGAACATATGTACCTATTTGCGGTGCTATTCACTTAAAATGAAGTTATTGTATAAGAAAATAATTTAATATAGTGATTAGTTTTCTACAGAATTTAAGCGGCCGATGAAAGTTCCACAGTATTAATGAGTATATGTACCTATTTGCAGTGCTAGCCACTTGAAATAAAGTTTTATCAAAAAATAATTGAAGTGTATATGTCATACTATTTCATTAAACAGCACCCTTCACCTCGGATTGTAATCACTCCATCGTCCTCCGACTAGGTCGGATTCCGCACGATAGAAATCCTTGATTCGAATTCTGATTCAGTCGAATGGGAATCCTTGCCCTTAGCTCGGATTCAGTCGAATTGGAATCTTTGTTTCAACCTCGGATACAGTCGGAAAGGAATCCTTGTTTTGAGTTCGGATTCGAATCATTTTTTCAACCTTGGATTAGTTCGGATTCATTGGGATAGGAATTCCTGGTCTGATTTTGGGACTAGTTCGAATTCAATCGGATAGGAATCCCTTTACCTCTGATTAGATCGTATTCAGACGGATTGGAATCTTGGTTTCAACTTCGGATTCCGTAGGATAGGAAACCTTCTTTTCGCCTCGTATTAGTTCTGATTCAGTCGGGATAGAAAGCCTTGGTTTGTGCTCAGATTGGTTCGGATTCAGCCGGATAGGAATCATTGGCCTGTGCTCGGATTAGTTCGGAACCACTCCGACAGGAATCTGTGCTCAGATTATATCGGATTCAAACTGATATGAATCCTTCGTCTGTGCTCGTATTATTTTGGATTCAGCTGAATTAGAGTCTTGATTCAACCTCGAATTAGTTCGGATTCGGTCGGATAGGACACCTTGATCTGTGCTCGGATTAGTGCGGATTCAGCCCGATTTGAATATTGGTTTCTAAATCGGATTCGTTCCGATTCAGTCGGATAGGTGTCCTTAATCTGAGTTTGCATTCGTTCGGATTCAATTGGAAAGGAAACCTTGTTATAATCTCGGGTTAGATCGGATTCAGATTGGTATCTTGGTTTCGACCTCTGATTATTTCGGATTCAGTCGGATAGGAGTTATTAGTTCAATCTCGGATTAGATTGGAATACACACTGATTGGTTCGCATACAGATTTCGGAATAAAATTGATTCAGAGGGATAGATTTTTTTTCTAACCAAAACTCTCGCCAGGGTATATAGTTGGGGAAACCTTTTTCTTAATAATAAAAAGACCTTCATATTGGTCATATAGTTTGCCTCCCTTTTCATCTGCTTAGTTTGATAGTTTGGTTACCCTTTTCAAGACTCTGTCTCCTATTTTAAATTTTACTGCTCTTCTTCTTAAATTATAATTCGAAGCCTGTCTTTTATTTGATTGCTCTAAATTTTTCTGAACTTTCTCTTTTATAATTTGTAACCTTCTTAGTCTATCTGCCCATTTATCGACGCTTTAAAACTCTATCTCGCTATCATGTTCAATATTTTTTCTCAGTGACTGAATTGGTTCTAATTCACGACCTGAATTTAAAAATACTGGTGTATATTGTGTTGATGAGTTTTTGCTAGTGTTTATCGCAAACTGCAAGTCATCTATATGTTTATCCCGGGCAGAATGATCGCTATCTAGGTAGGTTTTAATCATTTGTTTAATTGTCCTATTGTAATGCTCAGTTGGGTTGGCTTGGGGTAATATTTAGGTGTTTTAGTATGTCTAATACTGAATTTTTCGGCTAGTTCTTTTAAAGTTCTGTTGTTAAACTCCATGCCATTATCAGTGTATAGAATCCTAGGTTTTTCTTATCCGGAATATTTGAAACCATATCTGTCATTTGCAAATTGAAAATTCAATAGGTTGGCCACATTTTTAATCGGTCACATGAGAACGGTCCTTTAAATCTGCCATTCCACATTCGTTAAAATGCTTAGTAAATAGACTTAAATGAGACTGAATAACCTGAAATAATTCCTATGGGCATTCTACGATTCATTAATGTGTAAATGAATGGGTTGAGATTCAATTTGAAATTGAGTTCTTAAAAGATCACGACGAATAGTAAAAATACGATGCACACACAGCAATTTACAATAAGCGTGAATCTGCTAATTGTATGTCACCTCAGGTTATGGTTAACCGAGTAGAATATGCAGATTACTATTTTAAATAATTAATTCTTTCGAATGAAAAGTATGAAGTAATACATTTGATTAGAACAATTCTGATTAAACAAAAATTAAAGAAATTCAAATTAAATAATGTTGTTATATATTACAATTGATGCGACAATTTATTTCCAAATTTAATGATTATTTAGTTGTAACTTTTTATTTATAATGGTTTTCAATAGATTATTTTGTGCAAGAATTATAAGATTTGTTTTGAATTAAGCGTCAGTGACATTAAATTTATTCAGTGCACATTCTAATGGCTGCAGGGAGTCCACGTGTTAGAAACGAACTCTGCAATTTTCTCATATCTATTTGCATCACAAACATCCAAATGTTTAAAAATTCAATGCCTGCATTTTTGTTAAAGGTAATTTCTATAAAATAGAACGAGAGTGATAGTTTTTGTGAATCTAATATTGATATAACGTAAATGTAAAGTTTCATATAACCTACAGATTGTAACTTATTTATTTTTCACTTTCAGTGATAACGAGAATTTATAAACGTAAATTAAAAGAAAAAATTCAGTTTTTGATATGTAAGATATATAAATAAATTTTTAACATTCTGATGTGGTGTAATGCAAATATGCGAAAAAAAATGTTCAACAAAATGAATTAAAATGCCTAGAAATAAATATTCTGTAAATAAAAGTAGACTACATGCATGCCAGGATTTTCTTTAAAAGTTCCCATTTAACTAGTTCTTAATAAATAATTTAAACCATTCAAATCAATTTTTTTTAATTAAAAATTTTCTATCCGAAGTATTGTTCCTCTATTGGTTAATGCTGATTCATAATCGCTATTGAATGGATATGAGAAAAAAATTACGTGGCCGATTAAAAAAAGCCGCTTTCTCATTCGAAACTTATTTTAACTTAGGGGCAGATATCTGGAATTCCAGTGACAGATACGCTACTCAGAATACCTCAAAACCCATTCAAATTCAAGTGTATAGATTTTTGTTTCCTGGGTTGGTAGTGGACCCATGATATCCGCTGTTACCATGGTCCATGGTTCCTTGATTATCCTTCTTCCCATGAGTCCTATCTTACTTTGGTTACTTCCCAGATAGCACAAGAGTTCGTGGCAAGCTTGCCTTAACCTTGCGGTACAAGGTCCGGAAGCTTGCATTGCAAGGTTTATGCAAGCTTCCCGCAAATAAGACAATGTCCGCCATGCGGCAATATTGCCAATCAAGATTAAGGGACCATTGCCATGAGAATCTTCCTGCAAGCTTGCCTGCAATATTGAGGGAACATTAGAGGAAGATTCGTGGGCAAGTTTTATTACAAATTTCTTTTTTTAAGTACCATACATCATACGTTTTTGTAGACACGTGAGGCGGCATTCTGGGAAAACATTAAAAAAACTACTACGCAGCCCTAGGTGCCATGCAAAACTAATGCGCAATGGATCAAGTTCAAGATTGACAGGCAACGTTTCCTCAATCTTGCTTGGCAATATTGCCACATGACGGACATTTTCTTATTTGCGTGAAGCTTGCCTAAACCTTGCAATGCAAGCTTCCGAATCTTGCATGGCAAGATTTAGGCAAGCTTGTTGCAAACTCTTGTGCTATCTGGGAATTGATTTTATTCTGTGACAAGTCTGGCAATTTTCTACATATTTGATCACATCCGAATGTACTCCTGGCCAGAAGTAATATTCGGAATTTTTCGCGTAAGTTTTCTCTGAGCCTAAATGTCCTGTCTGGGTTTCGTTGTGGTTTTCTCGTAAAACTTGACGTCTGAAGCTTTGGGGTACGACTAATTTCCAAGGGATTAAGTCTGGTAATAAAGTAGATTTGAGTGGGTCAGTTCGTTAAAAATAGTTGTGAATCTCTGATTCGCCATTTTTCGTGTTCTTCGGGTCTTTTTCTAACTTGTCTGATTTTGGTAGAGTACCAGTCATCTGTTTTGTCGCCTACGTATACTCTCGTATTTTATACGCTACAAGCTAATGTAAATGACTTGTTTTTTTTCTGGTTCTGCTGATCTCGACAGAGCATCAGGGACGAAATTTGAACTACCTTTACGGTATATGACTACGTAGTCATATTCTAGTAACTCTAATGCCCATGTGGGTAAGCGGCCAGTGGTTTTTTTCTTAGGTTATGAAGCCACTTTAATGCTAAGTGGTCCGTGCCCTGGCGGAACGAAGGAACCGAATGGAGCATCTGCAAAGTACTCGTAAAGACCCCGTTGGGTTCACATTCGATTCCTTTTTTTGTTAGAAACTAAACTTTTTAACTAAGAATCTAACTATCCCACTTTCGGTGAAACACTGTTTGCTTGAAAGTTCAACTATGTATCATCAAATGCATCTATTTTAGTAAAATATCAATTAATTTGTTGAAATTTAATTGTTTATTGTTAAATATTAATTTGTTTAACTAAAAAGAAATTAGTCTATTTCTGGTTTTATATATTTATTTTTCAAATTAAAAATTTGTCTTTTTTAGTTGAAAACTCCACTATGTACAAATTCGATTTTTTGTCTTAGATCGGAAAAAAACGTCTTGCATAATTTACTATAAAACAATTTTTATTGCTGAGAGATTCTGCTAAATAATGTGTAGAGCCTGTCTGATTTTAAGTGAACTCTATCTTATTTTGAATACTTTTCATAATATTGTTCTTGCATTCAAAATTATTTTAGTTGAAAATACTATTATTTGTTTAAAAAAATTTTTAAATAGAAAATTAATCTTTGTGAATGGAAATTCATCTTTTTTGTTAAAACTTTTACTATTTGGTGTCAAGTTTATCTGTTTTCAATGAAATTTAAAATAACCTGTAGAAAATTTCATTTTTTTGATTAAATATTAACTTTTATAAAGTAAAAACTGAATTATTCTACTTTTGTTCAAAATTTGATATTTTTCCACTCTCATGTATGACACCAGTATCGACTAAAATTCGAAATAATTTATTCTCGAACATTGTCATCAAATGACGACGTGTCTCCGTTATTTCATATTTTTCCGCATTTAAAAATTCTGGCGTTTCGGTTTATTTCATCGTCTTCGCGCGAATTTAAATTCTGATTTTTATCCGAATTGGAATTTATTTTATTATGGTAATCCGTGTTAGAATTATTATCCCGTTTCTGGTTTTCATTCCCGTAATTTGGATTTTAAGAATTTCGTTTATTTTCATTATTATTATTTCCTGAACTATTTTCCGCTATTTCTGTTGGGATTTCAATCATTGGACTGTTTTGACCTTCAATTGAGCCTATTATTGATTTGGTTAAACGCTGCTAAGATTTAGTTATAAGGATTGAATGGATATCTTGATCAATTTTTCTGGAATCTAGGTTGGAAATGTGATTGGTGTCTCGGTTGAAAGTTTGATTGAAATCTAGGTCTGAAATATTGTTGATATTGATTTGAAAAAGGTAGGGATGGAAATCCAAATGCTGACCATGGAAATCGATTCTTGTATTGTTTTTTATCCTGATTATTTTGGTTGTGGTTTCCGTTTTGTTTATTCTTTTAGCGCTTTTGTTGGTTTTGATTCTCAATTTTTGGTTCTGTTATTTGTAAAACTTGCCCTCTAGTTTTCGACTTGGTTAGCTTAATTTCCTATTCTTTGCCTAAATCCTCTAATTGTTAAAACGTTTCAAAATCATTTCTCTTTATCTACATTTTACATTCAATTCTGAGATTTTCGTAAGTTATTCGCAAATTCCGATTCGCGGCTTTTTGTAGGGTATAATTTTGTAAATAGTTTCATAATTTCTGTCAGGTATGAGTGGATGTCTTGAGTCCTCTTTTGGTTACAAAATTTTATTTTTTGTCTAATTTCTTTTGAAAATCGCTCGTCGATATACGCGCTTTTGAAATCCTCGGTAAAATCCGATAAACATCGCCAAGCATTTTTATTTAATTCGCACCAATCTTTTGTATCTTCGATCAATAGTGCGTCTAATTTTTCTAAAATGTCTCAATCATTTATCTTATAACCCCTTTTGAATCTTTTTAATTCTTCCATAAAATGCTCGGGGCTATCTTCTTTATTATTCCGGAATTTAATGGGCTAATTACTCATAGTTTGAAATAATGTTTGTATCGTAATCTGTATTTGAGTCATTTGTGTGGAGTCTAGAGTGTCTGTTCGATCTGTTACTTATTGTCGAAAGTCTACGTGATCTGTTTTGTTTTAATTATGTCCTCTAAAGGTTCGCTGTCATCGGAATCCAGTAATATTAAATTATTAATTCTTGATTTGCTACGGTTTTCAGTATTATTGTGAGAATGCTTATTAGTTTCTTTAATTATTTCCCTAAAATTGAATTGAACTGTCTATTTCGAATTTCGCTTCTATTTTTTCTTTAATTAAGTACTATTGTTTCTTGTCTATTTCCAAAAGATCACGAGGAATAGTAAAAATACGATGCACACACGATGATGGGTGTAATCTAGACCTTAATTTGTTTGCCCTTTCTTCCCTTTCTCTAAAAAATCTGTCCCTTTGTTGGTTCATAAATTCGTTGAATTCTGCGCTTTCTATGAGTTCGTCTGTCTCAAAAATGAATTGTATGTTGTTTTCTAAAATTGAATCCCGTTCAAAAGTTTAGTTATCTATTTGTCTCGTATTATTTATTTGTATTGGCCCGCCTATTGTTGGTAAATTTTCGTTATCCCAAAAGAATGTATTGTTTGTAGTTTGAGTTATTTCTACTTGTCTTGTCTTGGTGTTTTTAGGTGACATCATTTCTATGTTTTGGATTATTGGTCTTGTTGTGACCTTGGTTAAATCCGCGTTTTTGATTGAAAGTGCAGCGGCACCTTCCAGATCTAAACTATCATGGTCGCTTTCCATTTTGACGGGTTTAGTCATTATTAACTTGCCTGTACCCGATCTAAATTTCATTTAATTTTCATTTATTTTAAATTTTTATAAATGTGAGACCCTACAATCCGTTCCTATAAGCGGTTTCTATTTCATTTCCATTTCGATAAAAATATTCTAATTTATTTTTGTAATTAGATATTAAATTAGCGCAGAGTTCGAAAACTTGTTTGTTTTCACTCTCTGACCCATTGTTTATGATATAGGTCGCGTGACCTTACCTCGACTCGCGAGTATTGCTGACTGCACGTGCGAACTTGTTTGCGCACTTGAAAGTTTCGTCAAGTCGGGCGCTTTGAATATTCAGAAAAAATGAAAATGAATTACCGAATCTCCAATTTCAATAGATGCTCATATTTTCCAGTTTCATACTTTTATGACAATTTTTATTTTCATTAAGTTCTTCCTAAAAACTTTAATCAATTTTAATATTTATCACCGGAAGGAGAAATTGCTGTCTTAATATCCATTTTTGGTTTCCTGAATACGTCATTCGTTTAACATTTGTCTTACTATATGTGAATACATACTACAATATTCGCATATGCATGAAGCAATTTGAGTTCATGTCAATTAAAATATCAAATCACTTGCACATATTAATCATTTAAAAATATATATAATATCATGAGCACATATAAATCAATAGTCTAAATATAAATCAGAGTGAATACATATAAGAAATCATATAACATCAATTATAAGCAGCATAAGAATTGCAGGTCAATGAAGGCAAATGGTAACGAATTTGGGTCAATAGCAGGCAAAAACACCATAAAAGTTCAATAGTAGTAGTATTGGGGTATTCATTTTTCATTTTTAAGTTGAAATTGTGTCTTCTTTCTCTCAGCTGGTTAAAAATTTGCAAAGGATAACGTGTGTGGGTATTTTTGTTGGGCGCCAGGTATTACGGAGGTAATGTCGAGGAAGGAAATGTGATCTGGGATGCCGAGAGTGAGATGAAGACACAAAAAAACGAGATGTTTGTAATTAAAACAATACGGCATTTATTTCCACTTGCATGTAGACCAGTGACCGTCAGCTCGTGGCGGGTACTGGCAGACGATAAGTTTTCTCGTGGAGGAGTAGCAAGTCGGTGACTGGGAAAATCTTCCTTGGCGAAGCGTTTTCACGGTAGGGAGAGAGCACCGGGTGACATCCAATAGGAGAGCACAATTAGCACACGGCAAGACTAGTTAACGACCGGCCGAACGTGCAGAGAGTGACGACGGGACGTTCCGTCGCCCATAACTTCGGGACCCGTTGGAGGATTCCGGTCCATCTCGGATGTGGCCCAGCAACCCTTTCGTGCAGGGCCGTGCCTAGTTATATTTTATAGTACCAATTTTGTTACAATATCGCATGGAATAAAGAGGAACTGAACTTCTATCACTTCTTAAAAAAAACGTTTAAAACTAGATCATTCAAAATTAAACATTTTTTCAACCGATATTTCAATAGAAAGGAGTTGAATTGTATCATCTCTAATTCAAATTGAAGAATCTCGTATTTAAAAGATATCAGATAAAAATGTTAGAAATAGGACAATTTCCAAAATTGAATAGTTTTCCAGATTAAAATTTAATAATTTAAAATGCAAAGAAATTTAAATTGTATTATTTCTAATTTAAAGCGTTTAAAATTAAATTTGAGATTGAAAACTTAATTAAATCTTTCAATGTCAAAGGCTCTGAAATTCTAGAATTTTAAATTGTTATTAAGTAAAAAAATTTAATTTATCATTAAATTTAATTACAAAATTTTTTCGTAAAATTAAATAAATAAATTGAATTACACAGCCACAAAAAAAGTGTGCGTATCTGGTAACAAGAAAAAGGTATTCCTATGGATTTTGGGGCGCTGAATTCAAATTCGGTATCAAAAATCACCCATCGCGTCATGGTTGAGCTATAACATCAAAAAATGACGAAAAATCATGCACTGAGGCAAATAAATTTCTAAATAATGCCAATGATGCACATTTTCACTTCAAAAACATGTCGACAACTGTGAAGGATCAAACCTTGCCTGATATAAACTTATTTAACATAACTTTACCCAACAGAATCTGACCTCACCTAACCTGAATTAACAGAAATTTATTGAACTACACATAAAGCTCTGGAAGCATATTTTCCAGTAGCAAATGTGTGCTACATCGAATGGGTCAACTCGAGCCTAACCTGGAAATAGATCTAACCTAGCCTAACCTCACCTCACGAAACGCAATTAAACTGATTGTGTTGTCCCGTTGTGTTTGCGGTACCGTTTGAATCAGCTTGGGCTTCACCTGTAAACAGGTGAAAACCTGAAAAACCTGACCTAACCTAGCCTAACTTAACTTCATGTAACACAATTAAACTCATTGTGTTGTCCCGTTGTGTTTGCAGTACCGTTTCATTCAGCTTCAACCTAGCAAAATCTGACCTAACCTAACCTAGCCGAATGAAATTACACCACACGTGTATCTATGTAAGCGTACGGTTCTCAGTCTTAAATGTGTGCTATATTTAATAGGTTAACTCGATCTTAACCTACAAATGAATCTAACTTAACA